>NC_067224.1:38042553-38415053 GCF_019924925.1 Ctenopharyngodon idella
ACCAAGTGTCCAGTCGCCACTCGACCAGTCGACGCGACCACAGAATGAGCTCTTACACTCTTAAAAGTGGCTCTGCCCACTTCAACCATTTTGGCAGTTGAAGTAAAAAAAAACAACTTTTTTTTGATAATTATTGACAGACTCCAGAGAATCTTGCTGCGCTGGTTCCGATTTATTTATTATGTGGCGGAAACAAGCTTTCATAGTACCCTATTCGCAGGAAAGTGCAATTCATTAGGAACTCATATTTTAATCATAACTGCCAGTACATTACCAGAATTAGTAATGCCTGTTTGTTGTAATCCTTTGACATAATCACAATCACGTTGTCGCATCTTACTGCAGTGACGATAACTAATCCTGATCTCAATACAAATCTGACATATTCAATTTCTTTCTTGTGAAAATCCCTTTATCTCTGTGAAGAACCTGCCTGTTTACTGATTACAGGTTCTAGATATACGATGCTATCAGTTTCCTAATTCTAGTACGCTGTCATACTTTCAATCAAAAGCAAGAAACTCTATATCCGTTCCCTTTATGCTGTTCGATTTTCCTCTCTTTTCCTAGCACAGAGATGAATCAGTTTTAGCCATGGGTAGGCCTATCATTAAAAGAGAAGTTTTGATATTTTGAGAGTTAAGGCCCGGTTAAAGTACATACAGAACTCCATTATGGTGGTGATTCATCAGAACAGACAGCAAGTAGAAACATTGCAAAACATTTGAATCACAATTGAAAAAAGTAGTATTGTAGATAATTAAATCAATTATGAATTTATACAGTTTAATAGCATGTGTAAAGGATAATACTATGTATTTACAAATAATTATATTAAATACTGGCCGTCATACAGCAGTCATTATAGCAGACCAATCTCACGGCAATTCATATCGAATTTTATGAGGTGGTGGCGAATTTGTATGAATTCATATGATTTGTCTAAACCCCAGTGACGGGTAGGTTTAGGGGCGGGGTTAAGGGTTACAAATTTGTATGAGTGAGGTCATACGTTAAGCTCGTAAAAAACGTACGAATTGGTCATGAGATAGCGTTGTTATAGCCTAAATATTTGATGGCCCAAATTTGCACAACAGAAATGCATAAAGATTTTTCCAGCAGCATACTGGTTTGAAACAACATAAGGGTGAGTAAATTATGTCATAATTTTCCTTTAAAGCCAATAGGAACTGATGGGGGGAACATTTATTTTTTTTATATATATTGCGTCTGTCACATACCGCGGCACTTCCGAACTGAAATGTCCACTGAGGGTTGCTAAAAGTGAGTTAATTTTCTCTCTAATACAGATGAACGTGACGGTGTCAATATTTTATTACGTTGTTATTTATGTAAATGGAAGTGAATAAATGTAAAGGGCAGCAGTTCGGAAATGAATGTCCAGTAGGTGGCGCTAAAGGTTTGATCGAGTTTGTAAACGAACAAAACATAGACTGCGTCCGAAATCGCGTACTGTTGAGTAGGTACTACATTTGAATTTAACTTTACTTCACGACCGTTGAAAAAAAGTAAGTTCTATATAGTACGAATGCAAGTAGTATGAATGAATTCGGACGTACTACATCCACCATGTTGTTACTGTCACATGACCTACCAGCATCAGTTATGTCCCTTCAACTCTATTCATAAGTCCTCTTCCGTGGCCTCATGGGATAGTAAAGTGTCCATCGTATGCGCACTTCAGAATCTCACTGGAAGTAGCAAGTCATCCGGGTACTTTTCGCCTACTCGTCTACTATGAATTCTCTACTACTATACAGTAGAGAAGTATTTGATTTCGGATGCAGCTATAGCCTACCCCATACGCTAAATCTTATAAACCAGATAATGTGTACAAAAGCAAATGTGAATTAAAAATAATAATAAAATAAAATAAACAATACTAAACCAATTGTTATTTTACCTTGTTTCTGCCTTTGAGCTCATCTATTCATTTGAGTAAAGCATTTCACACAACAGTTTTATTATTTATTTTTGTTAGTCAATATATTATTGTATCAAATTTTTCAGACAAACAGCCCTAAACATTACATTAAAACAAAATTAACTGTGGTTGGTCGCTTTGGTGTACATGTTGGTCAAATAATCGCTAAAGGGGCAGTTCATGGCCAGAATAAGCAACAAAGTGGATCCGACTTAATAGATATCTGATGGTAAACTGCAGAGAACAAAGAGACAACAGAAAAGGAAGAACAGAGTTGAGAGGCAATGACTTTAATCTCAAAGAATACACAAGGTTAACATCGAACAAACGGGTTGTTTACATAGCTGTGGCACGTCCTCAATTAATAAACACAGAAAGGAGCTCGACTCTCTTTAAATAGTGCTTTAGTGCTTCATTGCGGCCGGTGGATCAATCTCATAATAGAGTCCATTGTGATAAACAAGAGACGAATCGAAGCAGAGCACTGATTCAATGTCATATTCGTTCAAAGAGAAAAAAAATAAATCCCCTCTCTCGGTTTCAGTCTTTCTCCTGCTCTCATTCTTTCTTTGTTATTTTCTCATTTTCAAGGGCAAGAACTTTACAAACAACTCCATTCCATTCACAAACTAATTAAAACTGTGAGAAGTGCAAAATTCACAGCCACAGTGTTTTTTGGGAAACTGATAGGCCTACTTTTTTTTAAGGATAAAAAAACATTACTTCAAGTCAAATTTATTGACTATTTGTATAGTCATCAAGAGCTTCTCCGCTGCAAAAAAAAGGTGGTTTGGATTGGTGCTGACACCAGGAACTGGGGCGCTACCTTCAGTATGGTCAGAATTTTAATATCTCATTTCAACTATGAAATTCTCAAAAATCAATAGCAATGGAATGACTGTCCAAGTGATAGCCATTGACACAAGCTACTGATGATGAAATCTTCACAATACTTGTGATATTTCTCTGTTAGACCATGGAAGATGTTCTGGTATTGGAAATATTGCATGAAATATTCTCTGCAAACCAAAATGATAATATTCATATATGTCTTTCCATGTGCTGAGGCACATACTAGATAGGTGTATGTTCATTTATACTGAATAAACCTTCGGGACTTCAACCATGAGCTATTGAACCAACAATACTGTAAATAAATAACACTGATGGGATTTGATCTCATGGGTGCCTGCTATTATAACTGTAGGCTGTTAAGTGGCAGCCAGGATCCATCTATTTCTGGTGCTTTTTCCACATGCAGTTAGATTCCAGATTGGAGACTGGGGCAAACTTGTGTACAAATGATAGCACTCCCTATTAATCCTCAACGGGGTCCCCTTTCTCTTCTCATTTCTCTCCCACAGGCTATAGAAAACACATATTTTCTACTCGGTCACATAAATCAATGTTATCTTGAATGGTTTGGGGGCTAAAGTAATCAAAAGCCCCCATGATGCTCATAATCCGTCTTTTTCATACACAATGCCCAGATGCTCCAGTTTGAGCTGTGAAACAACAAACATTATAGACAAATATTTAAAAATATCTGAATATGTGTGTAATGTCCAGTAAAATACATAAGCTATATATTGCATAAAGAACATGATAATGCAATATATACCTTTCAAAAATATGTGGTCAGTTTTTTTTTGTTTTTTTTTAATGTTTTTGAAAAAAGTCTCTTACAACGCAGCTCACCAAGGCAGCATTTATTTGATCAAAAATACAGTAAAACAGTAATACTGTGAAATATTATTACAATTTAAAACCACCACAGAGTAAAACCTGGTAGGAGAATATGGGGGAAACAGAGCAGATGAAAGCTACTCATATATCATTTGACTAATTTGTGTCTTTTTAGCTGTCTGATTGGAACATTTCCGTTTTTATTGTGTTTGTTTGTTTTCTCTCAGCGCCAGGTGTTTCTCCAACAAAGCGCCTGAGCTGCCACTTTATTTCTAGAAAATGTCAGAAACAAAAGCATCCCGAGAAATCAAATCAGAGAGCTCAGGAGGAATCTGGAAGACAAAGTACTCTCTCATATGGGGTTTGTTTCCACAAGTACATTTATTCAAAGATTTTCTTTTCCTAGCATACAGGTTTAATCTTGGTATCAAATAGAAGATAAAAGTCAGGAGAGTTTCAGTCCCTGGGTGAAAAAGTTTTTGTCAGAAAATGCCCTGAGTTGGAGGTTTTAGAAAAGTTAAAGTCCTCTATATTTATTTCTCAGTCACATAGTGGAGGTCACATCATGAAAAATGCATTTTCCTTGATCTTTTGACATAAAATAGTTTTATATGGTGTTCTAACTTTCAGAACTCAAAATTAGACACAGCTTGAAGTAGGCTAATCAGTTCCTTTTTATAATGAGTAACACAATATTGTATCCACTGATCTATCACTAGGAAAACATGTTTAAGGGGGTATGTCGCACCGTATACCGGTACAAGGGAAGTATCGCGATACTAAAGCTTCAAAATACTGGCGATGCCACTGTTCGTTTTCTAGACTATTACGCTTCTCCAAGCAACACACAGTGGGTGTTTCGTTTCTGAATGAATCCATGTTTTTGAACGATTCAGGCGAGTCAATGATTCAATAAGCCACTCAAAAATGATTCAAAAAACAGTGCCTGCATCTCAATGTGCACACTATCCATCCTAAATAAAAACTTTACGCCATCTACTGGCGGTTTTAATTTCCCATTTAAAAGTAGGTCTATTATTTAATTATTATTTTTTTATATATTTCTTTATTCAGAAATGTATATTTGAAATATTAAAGGGTTAGTTCACGCAAAAATGAAAATTCTGTCATTAAGTACTCACCCTCATGTCGTTAAACACCCGTAAGACCTTTGTTCATCTTCGGAACACAAATTAAGATATTTTTGATAAAATCCATTGCTAGCAAGTTAATTTCCTTTTTCAGTGCCCAGAAAGGTACTAAAAACATATTTAAAACAGTTCATGTGACTACAGTGGTTCAACCTTAATATTATAAAGCAACGAGAATACTTTTTATGCGACTTTATTCAACAATATCTAGTGATTGTCGATTTCAAAACACTGCTTCATGAAGCTTCGAAGTTTTACAAATCTTTTGTTTCGAATCAGTGGTTCGGAACGTGTATCAAACTGCCAAAGGCACGCAAACCATTAAATTGCTAAACACTTATGACGTGACGAAGCCTCGTTTACTGAAATCACGTGACTTTGGCGCTCCGAACCACTGATTCGAAACAAAAGATTCGTAAAGCTTTGAAGCTTCATGAAGCAGTGTTTTGAAATCACCCATCACTAGATATTGTATTGATCCCCAAAACTCTGAATAAAGTCGTTTACTTTTTGTGCGCCAAAAAAAAAAAGAAAAAGAAAAAAAGACGACTTTATTCAGAGTTTTGGGGATCAATACAATATCTAGTGATGAGTGATTTCAAAACACTGCTTCATGAAGCTTCAAAGCTTTACGAATCTTTTGATTTCACGTGAAGTCACGTGATTTCAGTAAACGAGGCTTCGTCACGTCATAAGTGTTTAGCAATTTAATGGTTAGCGTGACTTTGGCAGTTTGATACACGCTCCGAGCCACTGATTCGAAACAAAAGATTCGTATAGCTTCGAAGCTTCATGAAACAGTGTTTTGAAATCGACAATCACTAGATATTGTTGAATAAAGTCGTTATTTTGTTTTTTTGCAGCACAAAGAGTATTCTCGTCGCTTTGTAATAATAAGGTTGAACCACTGTAGTCACATGAACTGTTAGTACCTTTCTGGGCATTGAAAAAGGAAATTAACTTGCTGGCAATGGAGGCCTCACTGAGCCATCGGATTTTATCAAAAATATCTTAATTTGTGTTCTGAAGATGAACAAAGGTCTTACAGATGTGGAATGACATGAGGGTGAGTAATTAATGACAGAATTTTCATTTTTTGGTGAACTAACCCTTGAATCTCATAACATTATTTATACAACTATGTTTTAATTTTTTGTAGTGATAAAGTATGTTTATGATCTGTTTAAGTAAAAAAAAATGTAATCAAAATAAAAAATGAAATAAAACCAAATTAATTAACTATAATTAAATCTATAAATTGATCCTATGATGGGAATCCCTAAAAGTTGTATATGAAGTGCCTGACAGAACCCTTTACACAGTAGAACCTTTTCTTCTAAGAGTGTTTATTCTCTATTATAGATCAGTGTAACATTAATTTTAAAAGTAAGATTTCCCAACACTTTCTCAATCAGAAAATGTATGAAGAATTGAGGGTTTTGCAAACATTGAGACATTATACCAATATCCAGGTTGTCTGTGTATTTGTTACTCACTTAGTTTGTTCATTCAAAGCTCTTAGGCCAGGGTTTGAAAGAAAAAAAGCAATAAAAAAAAAAATAACAATTTGAAATGAAAGCATTCAAAAGGAAATAAATAAAAAGCTAGCCGACTAAGTGTGAAGAATAGAAATGAGCTTCACACAGGTTTCTGCAGTGCTGATATCTCGTGTGGCACAGAGGAACAAATCTGACAAAAGCTTATCGTTTATATTAAGAATTTGTTCCATCAATCAATACGAGATGCAGCCACATATATGACAGAAAAGCAAGAAAGACAGAAAAAACTATTTATATATGACATATCTCTGTAAATCATCTGTGAAATAAAGGTAGCAGGAAGCTTTCGCCTACAAAGGAAGCTGTATGCATTGGAAATGAGCTGGAATTAGACAAAAAAAAAAAAAAAACTTTTCCTATAAGAAGGAATTCTCAGCTCCACCGTCAATCACATCCTCTGCAAGGTGAAACAGAGGCCATGTCACATGCAGCGACATGTACAGAAGCACTAATCGAAAATCGGAAGAACTAGATCATTTTCCATTCTTCCAGGGTTATAGAAATCTTCAAGAGAGAGAACAGTTCCCTCCACTTCAAAAACAGTGGCAGTAAAGAACAAACTCAAGGTCAGGTATTGAGAAAAGGGAATTGTTCAAATCCACTTGGTAGGACCCATGTGCAGAAGCTTGTGGGAAGGAAAAACCAAGCAGCAAATCCAAGCTCTCCAGAGGAACGCCTGGCAAAGGAAGAAACAGAGACAAAATGAGACCTGTAATGGATGGATTACAGAACGAGGCATAAACAGGAAAGGGGGAAAGACAAAAGCTGAAAGGTATAAGGAAAGGTGAGGCAACACATCAAAGTGCATGATTATAAAGAGCTTCTTCAATACACTGGAGCTTCTTGACAACACAAACACATATCAGTGACAAATGGGAGACACAAGATCATAATTGAAATGCAAGAGATGTAGGCTACTATATACCGTACATTAGCAGAGCACAAATTCCACTTCCTGAAACATGTTAAAACAATGTCAAGGTCATACCCAAATCAACAGAAATTAATATGAAATCATATTTTACATAAGCAAAACGAATGCTGTTTTAGAACCATTAAAGGTTATTTCATTGTGACATTATTTGAAATACTCAAATTATTCTAAAAATACTCTAACAATCTTTTAAAGTGTAAAATAGTTATACTTTATTATTATTCACTATTATTATTCATTTATTATAGTCTATAGGCTATTTAGAGTATCAATTTTAATACTGTTAAAAAGGCCAATCAGAGACTTTCTTATCGGTGACGGCTGTAATGTACTCTACGGGGCGATGTAAGCCCCGTTAAATGGATGAGTCGGCCACATAATCAAAAACATTTATTTTAAACATTATTTAAAGTACATCCTGATTGACTGAAACAATCTTTGTCATAGAATACACTTGTTTGTTCACAATGAGTTGACAGTTTGAATGTTCTTGTGCCCATTTATTTATTTTCACGATCTGAGGTGAACTAGCCATGGTTACTTTCAGTACGGCTACAAAGCTGAGACCACCAAATGATATTCAAATGGACATTAGACGGTTTTAACAATAAATAAAGCACATTACAGTACGTGAGATTATCATTGCCATACTTGTTGTTGTTCCAGCCGCGACGTCGCAGAAAAATAGAGACCGTTTCTAAAACTCTGTTTGGAAAAGATACCTTTTATGGCGTGTCGCAGCATCGCGTCGCGTTTGGTGTAGGCTGCATCCGAAATCGCATTCTTCCCTACTATATAGTAGGTCGAAAAATAGTAGGTGAAATGATTTCACAGTATTCATAAAAGAGTAGGTAAGAAGTACCCGGAAGACCTAATCTCCATCGAGGTTCTGAAGTGTGCACGATGGACACTTTACAATCCCATGAGGCCACAGGAGAGGATTTATGAATGGCAGTGAAGCGAAGCAGCTGACACTGGTAGGTCACATGATAATGACAACATGGCAAATGTAGTATGTTTGGATTACATTCATAATATGCACATTCATACACATTCATCAGCCAATCAAATTAGTGTATTTGTATGTGGCAGGTGTAGTCTTTTTAAGGTGCAATGTGTAAAATTTAGGAAGATCTATTGACAGAAATGCAATATAATATACATAACTATGTTTTCAGTGGTGTAAAAAGACCTTACATAATGAACCGTTATGTTTTTATTACCTTAGAATGAGCCATTTATATCTACATACACCGCGGGTCCCCCCTCCATGTCAAGTCGTCATTTTGTGCCGGCATCTACAGTAGCCCTAAACGGACAAACTACAGAGCGCATTTCATCACTATGTTGTTGTTCTTCTTCTAAATCGTTCGTGTTTTTAGAGGCAACTTGCATCGTCACTACGTTGAATACGCACAAAGAAGAAGTAGTAGTAGCAGTCATCTGGTTTATTAGAAGCAGAGACCATTCTTTGTTAGAAGTAAGAAGAAACCTCATTGCTTGACTGGCTACTCTCTGCTGTCTCAGACAACGACATCTTTGACTTGTGTCGACCAGACGGCCACCGTAGCTTCTCTATTTTGCTTCGAAAGGGAGGGGTGAGCTGCCGTTGGTTGCAGTTCGCAACCTCACCAATAGATGCCACTAAAATTTACACACTGCACCTTTAAGCAATATGTGACATATAGCCTACGCAAAGAGAGGGATGGGATATGTTTAACTATGGTTTTCATGCCAAATAATTAGGTAAGTGCTTTTTTTGTGGGTTTTCTCAATTAGCTATTGCTTATAGTGGGTTTATTGAAGTGAATACTTGACTAGCTTGAGCATTTGGTGTCATGTTTTTGTTGGTGGGTGTCTTTGAAGTGTCATTAGTCTGTACAGTAGTCAAACTGTACTGTACAGAACTGTCACGTTATGTTAGGGCAGTGCTTCGTTTTGGTGTGATCATGTATGTGTGTTTTTCTGTCTTAAATCTTCTATACAGTTAGTTTGTGTGTGAAATGTAATCTGAACATACTGTGGTCTGTTTGTTTTATATACACTGGCGTTTAGAAGTTTGTGGTCAGTAAGATTTTTTGATCTATTTATTCAGCAAGGATGCATTAGTGATCAGAAGTAAATCCATTCATAATGTTACAAGAGACTCAGGAGTTTCGGGGATAAGTGCTACTGTTTTAAAGTAATGGGTATACCATATCATATATTATTTTTTGACAATGATATCTGGTCTGTATTGGAATGCCTGTTCTGCACATTTTCTACTCCTTGCATTTTTATCTATTTAGTATTTTGGTCAATTTCCTAATGCTTTGAGCTACCAATAAGCGTATACTTTCAGCTCTGTTTAACACATTTTACAATATTTAAATTCTGCAGATTTTCCCAAATCAATGCAGAAAATGAAAAAATAAAAGGTCTGCAGATTCCATCTGGACCTGGAGGCCTATACTTGGAATGCAAAAAAATGTGATTAAATATACTTGCATTGAATAAAAATGCACATTTATTAGCGTAATCAGCAAACTGGCAAAAGTGAGCCTTCTGGGATACTGCTTACTATTATGTAGTTTTTTTTTTTTTTTTCCCTGCTGTGCAGGATTGGATCTACTAACAAGAACTAACTGGAATAGCTCATAGTATCTTTAAAAATGTAATAAAAGAGCTGACTTAAAATATAAAGTTGATTTCACCATTGAATCTTACACTTCTCAGTCAAATTCTCTGGAATACACTGGATTTAGAAATCTAGAAAATTGTAGGACCAACTGGGATGAGATTATTCAATAGCATATGTTCATCAAAGAACTAATAGGCCTCAGAGGGAATATGCTGTTCATATGCATAAGATCAAAGTTCAAAGGAAAGAGTCAACCAGAACACAAGAGTACTACATGTCATTTTTCATCAGGATTCTTGACATGGTTCTATAAAGACACTTCAACATCTTGAGCATGGTTGTGTATTCCCCTTCATATGGAGGCTCCTGTTGCCTTTAAATCATGAGAGATGAACCTAAGTGTAAAGCCCTTCATGAATAATTTTACCATCTCTTGGATACTCTGTGTTTGCAGTCCCCAATGTTCGACTTTAGTTTTGTTCTGCCACGGTACTCCTGTCGACAAGAACCTGAGCTGTTCTTGTCTGCAAATTTTGAGAGTCTGATGCTCAGGACTCAACAGGCTCTCTGTACAGGTCTGTAAATGGTTATTTGCTCTATTCTGCCGTTGAGCTAACATGTGTGGAGAAGACCGTCTGGGGGTTAACACCTGATCCCACATGAGCTTTGCAGTAGGATACGGCTTTTTTATTCTAGTGTACTGCTGTGTGAGGAGCATGAAGACATCTGAGACTTGCAGTTCCTCAGTCCTGTGTCGGTCATATTTTATCCTTTCAAGCTGCTTGTAGCATACTGATAAATAATGTTCTGATTTAGTTTTTCACATTGTAACTCTACACTGGTTTGCTTAGTCAAATGTGGTATTTTTAAGTCCCTTATAATTTCTGTCAAGAATTCTTGCACCAAAAAGCATGGCAATTTAATTTTATGTCACTGACATTAATTACCTTGTTTATGATTGATTATGAGTATATGATTGATTGGCTGCACAAGATATTGGTTCTATATTGGTTACTGGGCCATTACTGGAGATTTTCTTTTAATTTTGTCAGTATCAGTGGATATTGCATGCAATGTAATTTTGCATGTCTATTATTATTTTTTTTACATTTAGATTACAGCACAACTGTTTTCAAAAATGTTTCATGAGATCATGTGACACTGAAGCTGTTGAAAATTCAGCTATCACAGGAATATATTACATTTTAAAATATATTAAAATAGAAAACAGTATTTTAAATTGTAATAATTCATAAAATTACTATAAAATAAAAAGGTAACACTTTACAATAAGGTCTTATTTGTTAACATTTGTTAATGTAACATAAACAAACAATGAGAAATACATTTGTTTCAGTATTTATTAATCTTTGTAAATGTTACTTAATAAAAATCTTTTATTGTTTGTTCATGTTAGTTCACAGTGCATACAACTAATGTTGTATTAGTAAATGTTGAAATTGAACAATACTTCTACAGCATTTATTAATCTTAGTTAATGTTATTCTAAATGTTAACTAAAGTGGTTAACTAATGTTAACTAATGAAACCTTATTGTAAAGTGTTACCAATAAAATATTCATAAAATATTCTGTGCATCTATAGAAATGAGTAACAACATTGCCACCCAGTGCTGAATACTAAATAGGTGTTGTTAAAGTCACAGTACACTCTAAAAAAATAATGTGTTGGCTCAACAACAACAACAACAAATGAACACAACAGTTTGCATCAGTTTTTTTGAGTTATGACAACTTTGAGTGAATTTACGTTCAACCAACAAGCTACACTGAGTTAGAGGAACTTAATAATTTGGTGCATAAACACATTTTTTTTTTTAAGTTTATTACTCAAAAAAATTAAGTCGCTCCAACTTTCAGAGCTGTAGCCCTGGAACCAATTAGGCCTAATCTTATCTATTTCAGTTAAAATCAACAGCTATCATAGCGCTAGCATAGCCTATTTAGGAACAAGTAAGATATTACTTGTCACTGGCATTAGCACAGTCATTGTCACATTGTCACAGTCACAAAAACTTCAACATTACAGAAACTCTTTTAAATGTCAAACATAACAGCATTAAACTCTAACAGGTCTTTCCCTTCTTTAAAATCAAATAAATTAACACTTCATTTCTACATTTATTCTCCTTATCCAGTCCTATGCAAAGCATGCTGGGAACTAGAAATCCACTGCCTAATTTCTGAAGTTATCAAGACAATTTTATTAAGTTACTACAACCTAATTTTTACAAAAAGCCAATTAATGCAGAAATTTGAGTTTAAATTACAGACGATATTAAGTTGATGTAATGATCAACATTACTATGTCAACAGAACGCTACAAAATAATGTTTGCAACTTAAAAGGTTTAATTAAAACAATAAATTAGAATTTTAACTTGCAAACATGCATTTATTTAAGTTGTGGTAACAGGTCCCCTGAATTACTTTTATGTCTGATTTACCCCTTTTTTTTAGTTTAATTTGTAGTTTAATTTCCATAGTTTGGGGACTTTTTTTAGCAATGAAAATACTCTTTTCTATGATGCATGCTTTTAGATCAGGAAAAATGAGAGGGTTCCCTTAATAAACGACACTTGTGTTTAATTAGAGAATTGGTAAAACAATGCTATATGGTTGTCAGTGTTTTAATTAGCACTGAACTCTTTGTCCATTCACTGCAGGTACCGAATAAATGGTGTCAGTTGAAAAGCTGGTGTCTGACATCTCCATAATTAGATTTCAATAAATGCATGAATTGAGCTAGAATTATAACAATGTATTGTTTATATCATTATTGCAGTCTCTCACTACTGGCAATCTAAATTAGTTCCAAATGATAATGTTGTACAAACACACTGTCATCCTATGTTAAATGTTTCTATGGTATATCAGTGATAGATTGGAGTTTTATCTCTATTATGGCAGCTCGATTAACTGGGGTCCTGACTCCTTGAATTGTGTCCTTTTTTCCAATACTGACCTTTTCCCCCTTGCCAAACCCACTTCACTGGTTTTTAATTATAGGAATAAGATGACAGGGGACATTGTGACTTTGTCTGTGAAAAAGCAGTAATCAGCACCTTATCACAAGAATGCAGCAAAATGATGAAGAAATTATCATTTGCAGTTGAACAGTCTTGAGCAAAGTTCACCTGATTTGAATGTAGATAACGTGTGTATGATTTGTGAAGGAGATGGCAAGATAAAGATTAATATTTGATAATGCACTGTAGTTCAATTATGTCTTCTTTTACTAGCTCTCTCTCTCTCTCTCATTTGGGTTTCTGCAGAGGAAGCATGTGCAATGAAGGGAAAATGTTCCCCATGGTAAAGGAATAGTTTATCCAAAATGAAAGTTCTGTCATTGAATCACCCTCATGTCGTTTCGAACCTGTGACCAAAATGCCACAAAAGTTAGTCCATATCAAGTTTTTGAAGTCATATGATACCTTTGAATGAGGAACAGACAGAAAAATAAACTATTTATTGGTCACACTTTAGTTTAGGGTCCAGAATATAGTTGTGCAGAATAAGGCATTAATATGTGCTTTATAAGTACCAGTAAAGCCAATATCCTAGTATGCATGCTAATAAGCAACTAGTTAATAATGAGAACTGGACCCTAAACTAAAGTGTTACCTATTTATTCACTAATAATTTAACCCTCCAGTGAGCTCTTAACACCATATCCATTGTTACTGATTATTGAGTTGGAGTGGAGAACCAGATCAGTCTGGTTTGTGAAACAGACCAAACTGTTCATTGAAAAGAACCAAAACTTAAATTCTAATAGACTCAGTGATCCAGCTCTCAAGTTGACAGCTCACTGGAGGGGATGAATATCCATGAATAACAAATTTTGGTCTGTTTCTTTCACAAAGCTTTCGTATGACTTTCAGAGGACTTTAAATATAATGCACAAATGGCGTGCTCAAAATATGTAGGCCTGTGTTTAAGAAACTAAATTTCCATCCATTTGGATGATACAGTTTTAACAAACTAATAAACATAATATTATGCATATTGTCAGTCATACATAAATGAAACAAGTTTTATGCAGTGTTGCCAACTGCTTTCAATTAAAAGTAGCTAAAGCTGGTAGCTAAATGTCACTAGATTGATCTGTATAAATATGAATCTAGATAAGGTTTGTCCAAGAAGTTGCTAGATTTGTCCCTAAACTTTTGAAAAAAGTCTCAAAAGGGGAGGGGAAGTCACTAAATCTAGTGAAAAAATCGCTAAATTGGCAACACTGGTTTTATGCAATATTATTAATAAACCAAATGTGTTTTAAATACAAAATAACCATGTTTATACACACTGTAAACTCAAATAAGTTGGCAAAACTCAAAAAATTTGAGGCAATCAGTTGTACATGCAAATACTTGCTCTCAAACCAAGCTGCATGCACCACTTGTCACCAAAAACCCACATTAACAGAAACTCTTCTGAATTAGCATAACAAAACATTAAGCACTACTAAATCTCCCACTTAACATTAATCTTGTACAAAAAAAAAAAAAAAAAAAAAAAAAACGCTATATAATGCTTAATTTTAGCATTTACTGACCTATTTGAGTGCCATGGCCAAAGCATGCTGGGAAATAGAAATCCCAGCCCAGTTTCAGTTAAACTTAAGTTCTTCTAAATTAAAAGAAATAAGTTCATAAAATTCAAAACAATGAAACAGTTCAGTTTCTTTAAAATTTATCAGTTCTGTGAACTTGTAAGAAAAAGAAAGTGCTAAATACTCAAAAGTTAATTAGACTGAACTAATTTGTTTAAGTTAAGTTTGTCCTACTTAAACCAATTAATTATTTTGAGCGTTAGGGTGTACAGTGCACTCTAAAAAATGCTGGGTTGTTTCAACCCATGTTTGGGTCAAATATGGACAATCCCAAAAGTTGGGTTTAAAAATTAACTTAAATTAAACCAGCGTTTGGGTTTGTCCATATTTGACCCAAACATGAGTTGAAACAACCCAACATTTTTTAGAGTGTATATTTATCAGGAAATTTTATTTCACTCTACAAACTATCATCGCATGGAAAAGACTGAGGAGTGTGAAATTTCTTCTTTCACTTTGCCTGGAAAAAATAAGAGCTTACAGGCTTGGAAGTGAGCAAAATATTGACTGAATTTTTAATTTGAAATTTTTCTTGTAGACTGTTCCTTTAAGCATTCTACATGTTTTCATGTGTGTGTGTGTGTGTGTGTGTGTGTGTGTGTGTATGTGTGTGTGTGTGTGTATGTAAGTGGATTTGGGCATGTGTGTATGTAGAGAATCTATCAAGTCCAACTGGCTGCAAAATGTCCCTGGAGCATTGAACAATTTCATTTCTCTTACTTTAAATTACATTTTTACTCCCCAAGCTCCCAGAAGCCTCACCTGGACACAATGAAATAAGCCAGTAATACCATCTGGATTCCACACAATGTGTTGATGATGATGATGATTTATGATGTTCTCTATCTATAGTAAACAGAAATCAAGCTCCAACAACAAGTGCTGCATTCATTTGCTAATGTTACAAAGGTGTTGAGTGATTTGTAGTGTGATGCTACCGTATTCTGGATGGTTGCTGTGACAGTCGTTTATCTGAAAGAGTAAACTTGCAGCAAGATGCTTATAGAGCTAGAAGCATTCGCGTTCACATGCTTTTGTAGAGCATTTTTCGGGTCTTGCATGTTTGAATATTAACTGGCACACCCATCCTCACTCTCTTCACTGTGTTCACACTTTTTTGTGGTGTACATCCTTTTTTTTTTTTTAAAGTTTCAGGATAAATGGATGTGCCTCACATCTGCATTGATAATAAGCCAACTGTATGGTGAGAAATCAGGCTCTGGCCTTCATTAATTATTCATACAGGACCTCTCCAATTTTTTACCGTGACTCAATTAGTTTTTGAGAGCCTTCTGCTGGGCTGGGCAACAGGGTTCTGTAATTAAGTATGCTGAGCATATCCATGATGTGACTTATTTGAGATATTGCAGAAGGGTGGAAGAACATGTTCAGATGATTACGGTTTCAAATATACACGCTTGGGGGACCCCGACTGTTATATTGCTACGCTTTCAAGGTTAAATATGAAATGTCTTCCCAATAGTTGCTTGACAGTTAAAGTCAACATGAAGTCAGATGTGACCCTGTTTACTTTCTTAAAGGGATAGTTCACCAAAAAATGAAAATTCTTCTTTTGTGTTCAACAGAAGAATGAAATTCATACAGGTTTTGAACAACATGAAGGTGAGTAAATGATGACAAAATTGTAATTTTTGGGTGAACTCTCTCTTTAATACATATTCCTGGTCTTATTGTGCACAGAAAAAGTTTGTCTTGGTAATCTTTGTAATCAAAGTGTAATAAGTTCAGAAACTTATTGGATAACATCACAGGTGTGCAGGTCATTGTTTCATGTTTCACTGTATTTTGTCAAATGTAGTCATTTACGGTCGTGTTTCTAGTAATTTAGTTTTTAAAGTTGTACATTAATGTATTTGGCAAATACTTTTATTATAATTGACTTACATTTCCTTCAAGTTTTTTTTTTTTTCAGTTCATAATGCCTTCCCTGGGAAGGCATGATCTTTGACATTTCTAATGGTCTACTTTGTGATATTTCATTCGGCTACGACATTACCATGGAAATAATAATAATAAAAAAAAAAATTATATATATATATATATATATATATATATATGGAGTTATTTTTTTCTTATTTACATTATACTATTACAAATTAATAAATAATATTTTTTATTTAATATTAATTTATTTTCAATATTTATTTTCATTTGTTTTAGTATCTTTATACCCAAACAACGTATCGCCAATGACTATATTTTCTTTAAAATGAAATGTTCATGAAGAATCATTTGCAGAACCACATGTGAAATCTGGATATGAAATCATTATTTTTGGTCAAAATATGGTGCTGGTTAACGTTAAAGTAAAAAAAGTAAAAAAATGTTATGAATTAGTAGCATGTAATGTATATTTGAAACATAAGAGTGAAACTTTGGGATATGTTGAGGCTTCTGGCTAAATTGACGATTCTGCACGATTCTGGCTAAATTGAGAATCACAATTTTTTGGTTTAAAATAGAGATCATGATTCTCCCATGATTCTGAATAGACAACTAAACAAAATAACATGTAATTACTAGACTAATTTACTACACATTCTGTTTTTTTTTTTTTTTTTTTTTTTTTTTTTTTTAATTGCTTCCGTCTATTTAAAACATTTAATTAATTTGATTTATTTAAAAAAAAATCGTTTTGAATGAATGATTCAATGACTCACTTATAAAGACTTCACTTGTTTCATTACTGGATGAATCAGTGTTTTTGAACGATTCTCTTGAATGAATGATTCAGTGACTAAGGGCCATATTTTAACGATCTAAGCACATGGTCTAAAGCGCACGGCGCAAGTGCACTTAAGGCGTGTTCAAATCCACTTTTCCTAGTTTAAGGACGGGAAAAATGGTCGGTGCTCCAGGCGCATGGTCTAAAAAGGTTGTCTCTATTCTCTTAATGAGTAATCGGTGTGTTTTGGGCGTAACGTGCAATAAACCAATCAGAGTCTCATCTCCCATTCCCTTTAAAAGCCTGTTGTGCTCGCGCCATGGCGGATTCGCTATTTACATGGCGGAATTTGCAAGTTGAAAAACTGAACTCTTCTCTTGCGAGGAAACGGATCTGCTCTTGCGCAAGGTTAATGCGCGCGAGACCATCTACTGTACAAGGCGGATTTCACCAAAGCATTTTTATCTTTATGCACACAATAATAATCTTTAAAATTGTAATCCTTTTATTTTTAATATTTTTCATGTTTGTGTATTGCTGTGCATCCCTGTGTGTGTAATAAGCAGAGTGCAAGCGAGTTGTGCACCCACCTATAGGCGCGTATTACTAACGCGCTCTTTAAATAACAAAACAAATATTGCGCCATTGACTTTAGACCAGGTTTCAGTTGGTCAATGGCACAGTCTATTTCAGTTGCCTCAAAATAGTAAAGTGCCAACAATGTGCCTGAACACACCTCGTTTTCAGACCAGCACACCCATGGGTGCACAAATGGGCGCAAAAGCATTTGCTATTTAAACAACGTGGCGCAGGACGTGAAAATGATAACTTTGTCGGGCTGAAACTAGCAAAAAACACTTGCGTCGCTCCTGGCGCCACATTGCGCTGGGTATATGATAGGGCCCTAACACATTTTTTAAGTCACTTGTCGCCAACTAGTGGCATAACGATGTAATTGTTACAATCTTTATTTGAGAGGTCAAGTTGCATGACCCATAGACCATGACATTAGCGTTTATTATATCTTAACTAAACTTTATCTATAAATTTTATCCCAGTACTTATGTGATATTTTGAATTATTGTAACAGAAATATTGATACTGTGGTTGAAAAGCAGTTTCATACCTATACATGACAACTACTCTATTGAACGTAGATTTGTATATTTTGGTGTGATTTTATCAAAAGTTTAATATAGAAATAGCAGAATCGTTCTTATTTAGGAATAAGATCGAGTGGGTGTTTGAATTGTGATCTTTTAACGATTAATCATGCAGCTCTATTAGAGATGGTTACTGCAATCAAGTCAGGCTCCGTTATCGTCGGTTACATTCACTTTTCATTATCCTGTCAATTTTTATGGATAAGTCCTATAAGCCCCATAACTTTTATGTCCTGCACTACATTTTTTCAGTATCCTGTTTTACTCAGAAAAACATCACATTAAGTAAAATGGGTTGCAGTTTCTGTTTCGTGTTCTGTTCTATTACTTTTTCATCAAAGGGTAATGCAAATGTGATTAAATTAGGAAAAAAAAAATTCATTAAAATACAATTAGACATGATGGACAGGCCTGGGTTAGAGAAAAAAGAGAGGGTGAGAGTCTCTCTACATCTTGACGTTAGGAATGTAACCTTTCAGTGATTTCCTACCCTATTTCCCTGAGCAGCTGACCTCTGAACTTTTGTCACAGTTTCTTGAGTGCTCCCACATGGACACAAAGCTACTTAGAAAACGAACTCCTTAGTGTGTCTTGGAAAGGGTGCAGAATAAGACTCAGTCTGACCTGCGGGTCATGAGTGGACAGGTGCTGTAGGGAACTAGAAGGGTTTAATCACATCTGATTCCGCAGTGGCATTAGATCACCTCTGGCCTCGATTACATCACTGCCTTTATGTGTCAGAATGAAAAACGTGTTGTGAGTTGGAGCGGCTCACCCTGAGAATGTTTGAGCCGATCTCTGGACAGGTTATACGTTACTGAGCATTTGGTTAGCTCCAGGAAACAGCTATTGGATGACAGGTATTTTTCTCCAAGGAACACAATATATGTGCTGTAATGTGTTGACACCTATATGCCCAGTTGAGTTACTAGTGTTGTGGTATGAATCACTATTACTATTGCTCACATCTGACATGGGGTGAAAAAAACCCTTACTCTACATATTAAACGTTTGTGCTGCAGACATGATACCTGAAATCGCATGGCTTGTGTGCAATTACTTTTACATTTTCTAAGTGATCAAAGTTGCATTATTTATTTAATTACTTACTTGTGCTACTGCTTAAAAGTACTATTTTAGAACCATTTTTTTAATATAAACGAATACTTTTATTCAGCACTGAAGCATTAAATTGATCAAAAGTGACAGTAAAGACATTTATAATGTTACAGAAGATTTCTATTGCAAATAAATGCTGTTTTTTTTTAACTTTCTATTCCTCAAAGAGCTGTCATGGTTTCCACAAAAATATTAAGCAGCACAACTGTTTCCAACATTGATAATGATAAGAAATGTTTCTTGAGCGGCAAATCAGCATATTAGAATGATTTCTGAAGGATCATGTGACACTGAAGACTGGAGTAATGATGCTGAAAAATTGGCTTATAGGAATAAATTACATTTAAAAAAAAAAAAAAAATATATATATATATATATATATATATATATAAACATATTTCACATGATTACTTTTTACTGTATTTTTGATCAAATAAATGCAGCCTCGGTGAGCATAAGAGACTTTCAAAAACATTAAAAAATCTTACAGACTGCAAAATTTTGAACAGTATTTATTTTTTATTGTTTTTGAAAATCTATTATTATACACTATATTGCCAGAAGTTTTGGGACGCCTGCCTTTACGTGCACATGAACTTTAATGGCATCCCATTCTTAATCCGTAGGGTTTAATATGGAGTTGGCCCACCCTTTGCAGCTATAACAGCCTCAACTCTTCTGGGAAGGCTTTCCAAAAGGTTTAGGAGTGTGTTTATGGGAATTTTGGACCATTCTTCTAGAAGCGCATTTGTGAGGTCAGGCAGTGATGCTGGACGACAAGGCCTGGCTCACAGTCTCCGCTCTAATTCATCCCAAAGGGGTTGAGGTCGTTGAGGTCAGGACTCTGTGCAGGCCTGTCAAGTTCCTCCACACCAAACTCACTCATCCATGTCTTTATGGACCTTGCTTTGTGCACTGGTGCGCAGTCATGTTGGAACAGGAAGGGGCCATCCCCAAACTGTTCCCACAAAGTTGTGAGCATGAAATTGTCCAAAGTTCTTGGTATGCTGAAGCATTAAGAGTTCCTTTCACTGGAACTAAGGGGCCAAGCCCAACCCCTAAAAAACAACCCCACACCATAATCCCCCCTCCACCAAACTTTACACTTGGCACAATGAAGTCAGGCAAGTACCGTTCTCCTGGCAACCACCAAACCCAGACTCATCCATCGGATTGCCAGACAGAGAAGTGTGATTCGTCACTCCAGAGAACACGTCTCCACTGCTCTAGAGTCCAGTGGTGCCGTGCTTTACACCACTGCATCCGACGCTTTGCATTGCACTTGGTGATGTAAGGCTTGGATGCAGCTGCTCGGCCATGGAAACCCATTCCATGAAACTCTCTATGCACTGTTCTTGAACTAATCTGAAGGCCACAAGAAGTTTGGAGGTCTGTAGCTATTGACTCTGCAGCAAGTTGTCGACTTCTGCGCACTGTGTGCCTCAGCATGCTCTGACCCCGCTCTGTGATTTTACGTGGAGTTGCTGTTGTTCCCAATTGCTCCCACTTTGTTATGATACCACTAACAGTTGACCGTGGAATATTTAGTAGTGAGGAAATTTCATGAATGGACTTATTGCACAGGTGGTAACCTATCATGGTACCACGCTTGAACTCACTGAGCTCCTGAGAGCGACCCATTCTTTCACAAATGTTTGTAGAAGCAGTCTGCACCTAGGTGCTTGATTTTATACACCTGTGGCCGTGGAAGTGATTGGAACACCTAAATTCAATGATTTGGAGGGGTGTCCCAATACTTTTGGCAATATAGTGTATTTATGTATGTACTAAATTATAAAGTCATGCTCAATGTGTTCTTACACAGGAAAATATTTTTTAACAGCATAATTCTTTATCAACAGAAGTTGCTCCAGATTATCAATCTATTCTTTCTATCCTAGGAGACTCTTGCAGGTTGTAACATCTAAGGAGTCAAATCATTGTTAAATTTTCCAAGTATTGATTTTAGATTGGGAGGAAATTCTGATGAATCATCTGTCCACTGAATTGAACATCATGCATTACTGGCTGTATTTCAGCTACAATGCGTACTATTACTGTGGCTGTTGTTCTTGAAAATACTTCAGCTGCAGTAACTTTTTTGACTGTAAATAAATATATTTGTGTTATTAGAATGTCATTTGTAGTTATATCAAAAACGTAATGTGATTATGTAATGTATGTTACTTGTAATGCATTACTTTACTCATTACATCAAAAAGTAATCTGATGTTGGCACCAATAGCCTAGTGGTTAGTGCGCCAACACATGGCGCAAATGCGTTCACAGCAACCAGAGTTCGATTCCCGTCTCGAGGTCCTTTGCTGATCCTGTCCCCCTCTCTCTGCCCAATGCTTTCCTGTCCGCTCTCTACTGTCTGAATAAAGGCACAAAAAGCCCATAAATATAACTTAAAAAAAAAATAATAATAATAATCTGATTACAATGCACAATACCTTTAATGTATTACTTTACGCGTTACACCAAAAAAGTAATCTGATTATGTAATGCACAATAGTTTTAATGTGTTACTTTACTCGTTACTTTACTCGTACAACACGTTACATGTAATGTGTTACCCCCAACACTGCTCATTTCAGATGAGATTGAAAACACCTGATTGCTAGTTTTTCCACAGTCTGAAAACATTGATAGATCAATGTAGATTTCAGTCTGAGGTTTTCTCAAAAAGGAGAGCTACGGTAGAAATGTGTCCATTTTGAACATAATCAGAATGATCAGCTAATAAGGGTAAATCGACAAATTCCACAGATATGAATTACTTCCTCATGTTCTGATATCAAAGACACGTTCTACTTGTATGTAATTCTTCGTCTGCTGGTCGAACGGGAACAAATTGAATTGCTTTTGCAATAATTGAAGTTGTATTATATTTTTTTGTATATATTTTATAGCTTTCACATGATTTAATATCATTTTATTTACTGGATTGTTAAATACACACAGTATTGCTGTGTTACGTATTATGTTTAGCACAGTATCTCTCCAGTTAAAACCAAAAACGCATACTGTCCACTCAAGTAGATATCTGAAAAGCTCTTTGAAAAATATGTGTAAAAAAAAACAGAAGTTCAAATCTTGTTTTTCATGTCCTAAAGCAAATAAAAGCACACAAGAAAAAAATCCTGACTGAGGTTGTCATAATTCATCATGAGTTAAATAAAACTACCCAGCATGTTGGGCAAACAATTAACCCAACTGCTGGGTTTGTCCATTTTAAACCCAACTTGGTTTGTTTTTAACCCAGCATTTTTTAGAGGGTAGGTTTTACTCTCAAAACTTCCATAAAAATACTTTAGGACCTGTTGGATGCAGCAGTGATGTTTGAAAAAAAGAGAGGCCATAATCCATCCAAATCCATTCATAACTATGTTTGGAAACATAGTTTCTGTTCATCCCTTAACTATGATTTATCAATATGATAAACTTAAGCCTCCCTTATGGTATCATTAAGACTGGCTAAGCTGCTGCTTCTTTCTTCTCCTCTTCATGATGGGTTATTTCAGTTCTCTGGGTTGTTAACTACAGAAACACGTAGCATCTCATTTGTAGTGATTTCTGTAAACTTGTTTTCACAAGTCAGTGACTCGAGAACCCAGTGGTTTCTTAAACTGTTGTTTGTTTACCATCTCACAAATACTGCCTTTCATGCGAATGTATGTGTGATCCTCTGAACAGAAAGTCAAACTTGACACTGTTTGTCTGGAGGACTGAATATGTTTGTACACATGAAGAGGTGACAGGCAATTCTGTACACATCTTTGATTGTTTTTTTTTTCTTCTTTCCCAGCACTCAAAACTAAGACATTAAGACTTTCTTATACATGGTTATTTGTAGGATCTGCGCCATCCAAACTGCAAACCACACTGATACGATTCATATACAATACCAAACCTCACTGCTGGGCAGAGCCCTGCTCATTTGTGTGCACATCTTGTGCGTTTTGTCTTTAGGATTGTGTCTGTGTTGGTGAAGATAATGTGGTATTTGTTTGGTTGAGTGTAAGACATTGAAACAAAAGCCTGTTTGCAAGGCATGTGCAATATTTAGCTAATTTAGAAGTAGCCTCAAAATGTAATGGCAGTAAATTTTGCCATTGTTTAACATTTGTTATATGGCATTTATGGTTAATAATGAATGACCTGCGGCTCTGTATGTCTCGCAGAAACCCTTAATGTCATATTTTGTCTCATGCAAATGAGTTGGTTTTTGAATAATAAGAGCCTGCATTAACATGTCTTCACCTCTCTTACCGAAACAAGTATTAGTCAAATTGTTTCTAGTACATGGCCTATTTTCTCACAAAAATGTTTGCAGACATTAAACATGAATAGATTTTGTTTGGGGGGGGATCAGGAACCTAAATATGTCAGAGGGAATATTAAACACTCTGGAAAAACATGACGTCCTGAAAAGGGGAACTGCAAGTACTTCATGATAAAATAACATGTCCATGAATTTAGCCACAGGGGTGAATATATTTAAAACTTGTGCACAAACGACAACTCACAGATATATATCGACACCTGGGCTTTTGGATTATTTTTAAGTTTATAACTGATATGTAGAACATTTTTATTGTAATATTGTTTTGTGTGCTTTATGAAATGATAATAGCTATATGATCATTAGACTACAACAATAAAACAAAAAATGTAATTATATATAATAATTTATTATTTTGAAGAATATGGTTAACCAAATTCCATACGATTGATTCCATAGCATGGGAAAAAAATACCATGGAAGTCAATGGTAACTGTTTGGTTACCGACATTCTTCAAAATATCTTCTTTTGTGTTCAGCAGAAGAAAGAAATTCATACAGGTTTTGAACAACTTCAGAGTGAGTGAATGATGACAGAATATTCGTTTTTGGTTAAACTATCCTTTTAAGTATACACTGATAATGAACTAAAAGACTAACAGGTGTGATGATCAAATGAAATGCCATGGTAACTGATGAGAGCGGGAAAAGTGAACAAAGACAACAGGAAATAATGAAAAGAAAACTAAAAGTCCATGAAAATGAAACTAAACTAACAAATGACTAAATATTTGTGACAATAGTAAAAATAGTATTATTTGTTGTTGTTTATGTAAAACTCTTTTGTGATTGAAATTGCTACCTCTACACTCAATATTAGGGGTGCTCCGATCAGGAGTTTTGGGGCTGATCACTGGAAGCAGTATCGAATGATCGCTGAAATAAGGATGGTAAACATAAGTTGACAATACTTGGACATTTTGTTCTACAACGTAAATTACACGGGTCATTGACAAATAAGGTTTTTAAAAGTGTAAAAAAACATAATGGAGATATAATTAATTTTGAAGTTTTATTAAGTGTTAATGAGATTATGTGGTTTTTATAATCAATTAACACTGCTTTTGTCATTTTTTAGATGATGGACAAAATTTGTCACCAAAAAAGTCATTTGGTTTAACCAAAATTTCAGTTTTACCAAATGACAATTTTGGTTATATCAAAAGATGATATTTTCAAACAATGCTAACAGGCTGATATCTAGCTAGCTAGCAAAAGGACAATCAAACATTTTATATTTAGTACAAGTTTTTAAAATATTACAACATTTTCCATGTTTTATAGTGGTTGACTGATGTTTCGGTACATGCATACAGTATGAGCAAGTGAAAACTTGAATTTTTCAAATAGTTAAAAGAGAGTTACTTATTTTGCTTCATGACCATATGGTCCTTTGCAGGTGTCTGAATGATGTCACATCCTGTCACATGATATTGACAACATGACTTGATCCAAAATGGTCTCTTTATATTGGTTACTCCGAATGACATCAATGAAATTCTTTCTCATAACAAAGCAACGACTTCTATACATGATTTTAATACCATTTTGCACTATGTTGATATATGATGTTATAAAATAATAATAAAAAATATATACATTTATTACATTTTAAGATATTTTAATCACAAATGAAATGGCTGTATTGGCCTTTGGATCGTTAAACCAAATGACCTTTTGACACTTTAATATACTAAATAAAAGAGATCTAGTTGTACTACCTTACATACTTTGGATGTCATATTTTTGTTTTTTATTATTATTAAGGCCTTTGGACAAATAAATGACCCATCATGTCATTGACCCACACACACTCACACTCCAAACGTTCTTATCTACTTACTTTTTAGAAACATACATCTTTTTTTTATCATCAGAGTTTGCATTTTCGATATGGGTGTGCAGTTTACGTTGTAGAGCAAAACATTCAAGTATCATCAATTTATGTTGCATAGACCTTATTTTAATCATAAATTGAAAAACACAATTATAAAAACCCATAGGAAGATCTCGAGGGAACCAGTGGCAAATTAGTATTAGTGGGTTTTGACGTCATCCCTACACCACCCTGTAGAGACCACCAATCAAACTATTTAAAGCGATTATCAGCCGGTAATGATCAGCGGCCGATCGATCGGAGCACCCTTACCCAATATTAAAGAAATGATAAATTATTTAATTGAAGTATGTGTAAACATTAAAAAAAAAAACATAAAACAGTTTTCTTATCTAATTTAATGGCATTTCAAACATTTTTAAGTGTGACTCACTCAACTATCAATACTTTTTGGGGCCACTTTATGTACTATATAATTTATACATTGCATCTTCTGTCTCTCACTGTCAGTATCGTGCTCTAGAGTGACACCTGAATGCTCCGGAACATTTCTCATCCTGTAGTGAATGTCAAATACAGTGTTTTATTCAGCTGCTCGTCAACACTGAGGCTGAAGTCATTAACCACGGTGCAAGTTCTTAACAGGCCCAGCGCTCATGGCTGTCACAGAATCCTGAGATTAAACACAAACCTCCGCTAAGCCAAATTCATCAATGTCCTGAACAGCCGCTTATACCACCTGTAGGGCTCCGTTATTTCAGAATTGCCTCTGACACAAATGGCCAGACAAATTGAAAATGTGATTTTCTCAATTGGTGTCTGGGAAGAGAGGCTGTGTGGATGCAGCTAGCTAAATAAAACTCAATTCTCAGGCCAGAGATGAGCTCCACTCACTTTGGAGGGCCACGGTTCTACATTACATTCAAGTAACAATGACTGGTTTAAAAAATCACACATTGCATTATCAACTCATGAATGCAATACTAGCATAACGGTATTTAAAATAGTTTGCTGCATTGATGTCACATGACCTTACTATGCCACATCAGTGCTATTTTAGTTTTTTTTATTTTAGTTGTATTATAGTTTTAATAATATTTTGAATGATCCTTTATTTTTTAGTTTTTTTAGTTTTCATTTTAATTTTAGTTTAATATTTTGGTAACACTTTATTTTAAGGTCTTTTAACTAGTTGCTTATTAGCATGCATATTAATAGAATATTGGCTGTTTATTAGTACTTATTAAGCACATATTAATGCCTTATTCTGCATGACCATATTCTACATTCTTAATCCTACCCAATACCTAAACTTAACAACTACCTTACTGACTATTAATAAGCAGTAAATTAGGAGTTTATTGAGGGAAAAGTCATAGTTAATAGTTTATATGTGTTCCCTATACTAAAGTGTTACCAATATTTGTAATTTCATTATGTTCTTTTGTCATTTTACTATTATTATTTTTTTTAAATAGTTCTATTTACATTTAATTTTTCAATTTTAGTTCCAGTTTTTAGTGCTTAGTGCAATTTTAGTGCTTCAGCTTAAACTTATTTCAGTTTATTGCCAAGGCAACATTTCTAATTTTTTATTTAGTTTTCAACAACAACTTAGATTTTCAACTTTTTTATTTTTTGTTTTGTTTTGTTTTGTTTTATTTTATTTCAATTAACCGAAATGTTTTTAATGTTTTTAGTTTAACCATTAACCTCATCTTGCCAAATAAATGATAAAAAAAATGTCATATTTAGACATAAATGGATATATTTATTGTTGATTTGACTGAATTGAACTTTAAGTTATTTTATTATGTGAGAGGAGAACCAAAGTCATACACGAGCAAGCACTAGCATATTTGTATAAAACCGTTTGCTTGATAAGATTATGTAAATTATGCAGTTTAGCAAAAAATATTTGACCACAGAATTCCATGATTAACCAATCAAAATTAAAGGGATAGTTCACCCAAAAATGTAAATTATCCCATAATTTACTCACCTTCAAGCCAACCTAATATATAACTTTCTTCTTTCAGCCGAACACAATCGGAGTTATATTAAATAATATCCTCTTCCCAGCTTTGTAATGGCATTAAATAGTGCCCAAATTTTTAAAGCTCCAAAAAGTGCATCCATCCATCATAAAAGTAATCCATATAACTCCAGTGGGTTAAAAAATGCCCTCTAAAGTGAAGCGATGGGTTTTTGTAAGAAAAATCCCAAATATTTAAAACTTTATAAACTATAATCACTAGCTTCCGGCAACGGACGTACGTGAGTCAAGTTTCGACGGATAGGTGACCTCTGACCTGATGTATGATGTAGGACGTATGACATAGGCGTAGCATAAGCTTAGGTGAGAACTGATGAAAGTGGGAGCACAGAGGATAGAGCAAAGCAAAACATCGGTCACAAATTAGAAGTCTAAAATGAGAAGTTTTAAAGAGAAATGTTGGAGGATTTCAATATAAGAGAAGAGGACATCCTACGTCATGTGTTGGGTCAGAGGTCAACCTTCTGTTAACGCGCATATGGCCGTTGCCTGAAGCCAGTGATTATAGTTTATAAAGTTTCAAATAAGGTTATTTTTCTTACAAAAACCCATCACTTCACTTCAGAAGGACTTTATTAACCCCCTGGAGCTGTATGGATTACTTTTATGATGGCTGGATGCGCTTTTTTGAACTTCAAAAATTCAGGCTCTATTCAATGCCATTACAAAGCTGGGAAGAGCCAGGATATTATTTAAAGACGAAAGTCATATACACCTAGGATGGCTTGAGGGTGAGTCTTATTTCTTATTCCATATGTTTTATAAACTGTTTTTTTGCATCTAATTTGTGTAAAAGTGTCTTTTTTGTCAGTCTGATCAAATAATGACAAATACATTTTGTTTCCTTTTATTTCTGTTTATTTGTAAATTGTAAGAAATGAAACATTGATACAAATTTCAGGGCTCTGTTTTATAAAATTTGTTTGCATATTTTTCAAATGTAGTGTCATCTGGCTATGCATACAGAAAATTTGCATGTTGTGTACATAAAAAATAGTATAGAGTCATATGGCAGTATTCGAACACACTCTAAGACAGACTTTACATGATAACACTTTATGTTAATGTTAAAAATGCACAATACCTTCCTTATGAAATAATAATGAAAATGGTACAATATTACAGTATTATCTGGTCCGCTCTTCTTATGATATGTGCCGCTCTAGAAACAGATTCAGAAATGATATTTCCACATCTGTTAATAAAACCTATCAATCATACGCATAACAGTTCGAATGCAGTTCTCAAAGGACATTCCATCTGGGAAGTGTCAACATGTAATGAAACCATCCACCCAATAGCATCCATCACTTTCTCATTATTGCTTTTATTTTACACATGTCATGCAGCTGTGGATGGGGAAAATGTTCAGCATTCCCTGAAGAGCGGCTAAATAGAATCAAGGGAATTCCCTATCGAGTTTCTCATTCAACATCAGCCATTGCATCCCGCCCCATGCACTCCCAGGAATGCTAAAGGATGGAGATGATGACTTTTGTTCTGCGGCTGTAAATGTTAATCTTTAGGTTAAATGTAAGAGATTCATCTCTAAATAGTAGGGACATTTTTGCCAAGTTGAGATGGATCTTCTTAAGAAATGCAAAGGAGATTTTCCTCTTTATCATTTCCCTGCAGGCTGATGCAGAAACTATAGGCGGTGTATCTACCAGCCTCAAACGCTTCAGAAGCGACTGCTGCACAATACAAAAGGACTCACAGGAAGCGAAGCCACTTCTCTATACTATTAATACCAGACTTCTGCACAGAACATATATTTATAGTATAAAAACTGTCTTTATACTGACTGTGCGTATTACTGAGTTACCTCTCAAAGGCCTTTTTGTGGTAATGAGCTTTCTGAGGTAGAAGCAACTTTCCAGTCGTAAATGCAAGATTATTTGACCACAATGAAATGTAAAGAGATTTTGATCCCAGTTTGCAGTTGACATAAGTAATTTCAGCAAAACTAATGATTGTTTTGAACAGCTTTCTATGCACTTTCCCCATCTCCCATTGCTCAGCCAAACAGAGCTAAATGTTGCTTTATTGGTCTAATCGAGATGCTCAAACAAACAGAGCTGCAGTGTTTACAATCTTCAAGGAAATCAGCCTACAAATGACTTGTTTTTGTAGTCATCTCCACACATTAAGCTAGAAGAGAGTATTTTAGTATTGAAAAAGTTGCACACTTCAGCTTTAACATGACTGTACACAAGTATAGGACATCCATTGTTGTTCTTCTATCAGTCATATTTTAGGTGTGATAAGAATGTTGTTCAAATAGAAATTTTCTACAATACTGATACTGATAATCATGTAACGGTTGCATGAATCAGAGTTTCTTTAAGCTTTAAGAAAACAATTTAGATGTAGATTGGTGATGCTGTTGAAGAATTTGCTCTGCTTTGACTTTGTTGACAAAGGTGTAGCCATGAATTTTATGTATTTTACATCAGAATACAATGAGAAAAGGTGCATTCAATTCATAACCATGATTTAAGTGTGCTATTGTTAATTTGGGGAATTAGGAGAGTTACTTAAATAAAATTAATAAATAAAATATTTATTCGATATTCAAATTTATTCAGTATTCAAAAATGTCATCATTAAACGTATGCATTATTATTACATTGAATAAATAATGATGTATATTTATGAATAACTGTTTAGATATATTATATACATACAGTATTAATACATGAAAAAAGCATTTAGAAATAATTTATAAAGCATTTGCCAATTGCTTTTTTGTGATTACATTTTAAAAGATAAATTAAATTGTTAAGGTTTTATGCATTCATTCATTCATTTGACTACCACTGTTTTTGTATCAATTTAATACAATAATAAATTATTAAATCATAAATCACAGAATCCAAAAAATTAAAAAACAAAAAACAGAATTTCTGAAAGAATAAAACACATTCCACAGGGCAAAATTATTGTTAAAATTGAAAGTTTTATTAATTCAATTGATTAGACATCCTTTGTGGTTATTAAAATTTAATTAAATAATTAAAATGAAATCTAGACATTTTTTCTGAATTTGAGAAAAATAAAATGGAATTCATATTGTACTAAATCAGGATTATTTTTCATGAATGTCTCTGTCACAGTCACATGGACTTTCAGTTTGTTTGTTTTCATCGGTCACGTGTTCCTTTGTTCTAGTTTCCCGCCACTATCTGTAACCTTGGACACTAATCACTTTCATCACAGCTGTTCGTCATTTGAGTTCATCAATCAGTGTATTTAAGTTCCTGTTTCTGTTCAGGGTGTTGTTAGTGTCTACATGGTGTGTATTCCTGTCTGTTCCTGTATTCTCCCATTGTCTTTTCAAGTAAAGACTCACTTTATCCTTATCTCCTCGTTCGTGTGCTTTATACACCAGCTACCGTAACAGTCTCATTTGGTTGTGACATTTTTATTTGGCAAACTCACTTGCTTTAAATGTTTTATTCTATTTATGAAATCTATTACTTGCAATTTTTCTGGCTGTTTCATGAATACTGTTTATATTTTGCTGTATAGCCTTTAATAGGCTTTTTAAAGTGCTTATTAATTTATGACAACTTACAGCAAATGTTGTTTTGACATCATGCTCTGCTTTAGGACTTTTACAGATAACACTGGAAATATTTATTCTGTACACTCATATCCTTAGTCTGTTTTCTCATACTTGTCTGTATATGACAAGGGAAAGTCTTGGAGCATCTGCTGTGATTTTACAGTATATTGATGCTGGGACTTAGAGAGTGTGGAGCCACAGAGGGTTATTTTTAAGTGAACTATGGATGTTTAAATAAAGATTTCTTTTGTAAACATAAAGCTGTCCTATTATAAGGTAGTGTTTTCTCAGTGTTGTTTTTAACTCAAGGTTGTTTACTGATGAAGACTTCCGAGAGCTATTTTATTCTTTGGTTGGAGTAAACCTGCACTAGTGGGACAGTAAGGACTATGCTTCGTCTTTTTTTATAATGGACTAAATTATTTGATTCCTGAAATCACGGTTTGATAAATGGCACAAATGTGAAGAGCTAAAACTGTTTGAGAATACTCAAACGACACATATTTTATAGTGATAGTTCACCCAAAAAATGATCATTTTGTCATGTTTGTTTACCTATACCAAACCTGTTTGACTTTCTTTCTTCTGTGGAAAACTTTTTTTCCACGATAAAAGTCAATTTCGTTTGGATCCCATTGACTTTCAAAGTGTCTTTTTTTGTGTGTTTGACAGAAGAAAGAAAGTCATACAGGTTTGGAACAATGAGTACGAGTAAGTGACGACAGCATTTTCATCTTTATAGGTGAACTATCCCTTTAAGAGTCATGTATATACAGTATATAGATTATATTGACCTCTACTGTGAGAGAGAGGAGACAAGTAGAGATTAGAGAACAGAAGAGATGAGGATTTAAGTATGTATGAGAGGAGGTTTTCTCCAGCAGAGCGTTTCTTCCTCATCTCATTCAACATCTTGGGGAGTTTTTCCCTGACTGTGGCTGCTGCTTATAGAGGGTTTGTGAGCCGCTATTGTTTGTAAAGCTGCTTTGGAACAATATGAATTGTGAAGAGCATTATACAAATGATTGGATTTGAGACAAGACTAGATAAAACGAAATACATGAAAAAGAGAAACAAAAGGAGATTTCTTGGTTTCTTTGTGTTTTTGTTAACATACAGTTCAAGATGTTTGTATCTTGATTAGTTCATTGTTTTGAATCTAATTAACAATTCCACATATAATTCAACAGCGACTGGGCCAAACTGCCTGTACCGGTAGTACGATACTGGGTATATTTGGTACCCGCTGATAGGCTGCTGCTTTCAAATTCTCCCTTGTGTATCTGTGTAAGCCTCTGTAAAGAGCGTCAAAGGTTTCTATTTACAATGTGTTTTTAAAGCGTTGATCATTGTTGCCAGTCACAGACATATCTTGAACACAATGGCCAGTCAGAGGTGTTTACTGTTTAAGTTAGTCAGAATCCACTCAACACCGCTCAAAACACCGGAATTTTTATTCACCGCATGCTTTACGGTGAATGTCCAGTACAACGGCAAAACTCCGCTCAGTGCCGCTGACAATGCTAAAATGCCTCTGCTTTGGGCAGTGTTGCCAAGTCTGCGGTTTTCCCATGGAATTGGGCTACTTTAACACTGTTGCTGTGGGTTGTTTTTCATGTCCACGGGTTGAAGTGACCCCAAATAACATGATATTTAGCCCCTGGAATTTTACCAGAGGACTCCCCCTGAAACGTAATTGGGCTAGTTTTGAGTAGCAACTGGGCGGGCTTTGTTGTGAAAACTTTGGGGCTTTGGGGTGTATAGCGAGTGTGTTTAATCCATGTTTTTTGAACACACTTATCTGAAAAACATAAAGCACTGTTTATTTCATTTGTATCTTTGTTCTATTGTATTTATCTATGCTTGTAAATTGTTTATTATTTGCTCTGCAGGTTCACTCCCCTACAAAATCACCCCAATCATTCAGAAAAACAAAATATCGCCATGTCAGATTTTTCAAATATCGTGCAGGCCTAGTATTTTTTGTGCAATTGTTATTTATTTATAATTATACTATGGGGCTATTGAATGCTTGAATCTGATTAGTTGACAAACGTTCTAAGGTGTACATTTATTTTCATGGAAACGCACGGCTAAAGTAGGCAGGTCTTGACCGCTTTAAACCACTTCACCAAATGATTTCAGTTATTTCAAAGGTCCTTACAGCCTACAACCGCAAAAGAACCAAAACCCTCAACAACACTGACTAAGCAAATAAATATGGTAAACAATAGGGTAAAAACGACAAATTATTTCTGTGATTTTTTTGCCACAAAATTACGTTTTATTATGTATGGAAAGCACATACTCTCTTTCTCACACTCTCTCTCCCACTACGGAGCCCCTAAAGGGGAATGGTGAAGAAAAAAAATATGAGATTGAGGGAAAATTATTTGTCACTGCTTTTGTGTTTTCTCACAAATGTTTTGCGTTCCCCTGAGAAACTTTGCGGTCACTCGCAAAACATTTTGCTTACCACCGAAAAACATTGCGTTCACTCGCAAAGAGCTCAAAAGGTTTCGAGAGTGAACGCAAACGCATTGACTTTATTTTTCCTAACTTCTCATATTTTTTTTTATAATTAGTAATAACGCCACTATTCTTGAAGCTGTTCTTGAAGCAGATAAACTTACAGTTTCGCTATTGGTAGAAAAACTGCTGCCGAACACTGTTGAGAGACGCAGAGACTCAAGGTAATTCACACACGTTTAATCTTTCTCTCTCTCTCTCTCTCTGTCTCATAGCTGCATTAATAACTGCATTAGTCTGCTATCAATGGCTCAAGCCTCCGTCACTAGCATGCATGGGATGCATTGGATGAGATGCATACGAAATTAGTCCTACACACAAGAGCGTTTAAGGACAAAAACCTGACAAATGTCTTTAAATACCACATCTGAACAGTGTCTTGAGGTGTGGTAACCGTATAAGCGGTTAAATACCGTATAAACTGACGATGGGCCTTTAAATTGTTAAAAATAATGCACAACCTCGGGTGTGCATTATTTTTTAATAATTCAGCTGCCTGTAATCAATTATTCCTTACATATTATGCTTTGATATAGAAGTCAACAACCAGCCAACTATGAATAAAGAACAATTAAAAGCTTTTTATCGACACTCACTGATGTGGTCACACCTGAACCACTGAGCTCAAAAGGAAATAAACATTTATTTATTTTGAGACAATAAGAGAACTCTTGCACATCTGCAGAATAAAACCCAATATGACAATTTGGTTTGTGATATTAAAACATGTTTGAAGCACTGCAGCATTTTTAAATGTAAACAAGGATGGAGGAAAAAACAATTATGCTGTGAGAGCAGTTCTCAAAAACCAATGTAAGCTCGAATGCAAGACTCTATCTTCTTAATTGACTGCGTTGCAGATTCAGACTCTGTTTAATGCAAATGAAAAACAACACCTGGAGCAAGTGCCAACCAGACTGTCTGTGGCTCTGAACACAGGAAAGAGAGATATTTATGGAAAAAAAAGATCTGTAAGAAAAAATCTGAAATATCATCCATTACGGTGAATAAACAGAAGTGCTGACAGAAATCATTAGAAATGAAATCAGAGGCGAACGTCTAATCACGCCAGTGTTTTCGTTAGCATTATAATGTTGTTCCAGCATATGCTGACAGGTCTCCCATCTGTTATAGTAATAATTAGATGTGTATCAGTGTTCCACACATTGACAGAGACTCTCTGTCTCTCTAGGAACTGCCAAATTACTGCTCAAATGTAAGACACAAGTCAATATGGTGCACAAGTTACTTTTATCTTCCTACTCATGAAAAGCCCCTTAGATCTCCAGAGAGGGGAACGTGTGTGTGTGTGTGTGTGTGTGTGTGTGTGTGGTCCTGTGAGGTTGTGAGGACCAAATGTCTCCAAAAGAATAGTAATACCAGTAATTGTTGACCATTTTTGTTGGTCCCCATGAGGAAACAGCTTATAAATCATACTAAATTATAATTTAAGAAAGTTTTCTGTGAAGGGTAGGTTTAGGTTCCTGGTTAGAAAATGTTAACAAACACATCATTTGGCTAATGATCTGTATTAATGAATAATACATTTGGATAAAGTGTAAGCCTATATGATATGTGTCTATATGTAATGCATTATATTACACTTTATTACATTTTCACCACAGTTGTAATGTATAGCATTTTATGTTTGCACCTTCAAAAACTATAAAGCACGTTTTCATGTGTCAATTTTTTTCTCATATGAATTTTCAACACTAACCCTTTTAGTTTTCTGCTTGACCATGGTACAATGCATTATACTCTTTAAAGGTGTAATCATGAATTCAAATGTATTATAACTGATTGTAAGTAGTTTTGCAAAGTCACAATAATGTATTACAATCTATATTATGAATACCTTTATGAAGGTAATCCCAATTACAATGCAGTTTATACGGACTTTGTTAGCTAAATTTGCAATAATAGTTGGATATATTTTACTGTTATCACATCATACTTCATTTTTGCAAATGTGTTCACTGAAACACCCAGCCAGCTTCATGTCACAGTAATGGAAGTGAGAGTAAGTCTAATGTGTGTCTCCTCCTCATGGGAGTTTAGGCTGATGAGTCATTCTTCTGTGTTCTGCAGCAGTGTGGACTGGTGAGGGAAAGTCTCAGAGCGCCACCATGTGTCTAGATGATATATCACATTTGTTTGCATTTGCTATATATTGCAATTGCATTGATTATGTATTTTTTTTTATATCTTATTTATATATTAGTATATGTAATATTTTTATTTATACACTATCATTCAAAAGTTGGTTAGTAAGATTGAAGTCTCACTAATTTATTTGCTCAAAAGTACAGTAAAATTTAATTTAGATTGTGAAATAATATTATTACAAAGTAAAATAGCTGTTTTCTATGTGAATATATTTTAAAATGTAATTTATTCCTGTGATCAAAGCTGAATTTTCAGCATCATTGCTCCAGTCTTCAGTGTCACATGATCCTTCAGAAATCATTCTAATATGCTGATTTGCTGCTCTAGAAACATTTTTTATTATTATCAATGTTGAAAACAGTTCACTTTTTTCAAACAGAAAACTTTTCACTGTTTCACATTTTCACTGTTGTTGCCAATAATGGTGCATGTTACCATCATATATGGGGTAAATTGTCACAATGGGATCCTTTCATTAAATAATTTTCAAATTTTAGAAAAATTAGTTAAGAACACATCCCAGTCTTCAAGTTAAAATCTGACTTCATTATGTTGTTGATTCAATTTATAGCAGTTTTGAACTAGAGAAAACATGCATTTGTGTAATTGCACATTTTGACTTGTGAACTGTTTAAACTCCAAACCTCATGGTTAGTGAGCTAAAGTGTTTGTGGCAATGTCCTGTGTGACAACTAGCCCTACCCCCTGCTTTTTTACTACTGCTGGTCATGGGTTTGTAGATTTACCAAATAGCATACTCTTATTACAAGAAGTGCACTTATTGCTGAAGGTCACATTGGTGGAAGACCATACCAACTATTCGGTTATCTGCCCAGATCTTTAAAGGGTTAGTTCACACAAAAATGAAAATTCTGTCATTAATTACTCACCCTCATGTCGTTCCACACCCGTCTTCGGCGCACAAATTAAGATATTTTTGATGAAATCCAAGAGGTATATGACTCGCCCATAGACAGCGATTTAACCAGCACTTTCAAGGTCCAGAAAGGTACTAAAGACATTGTTAAAACAGTCGACATGACTGCAGTGGTTCAACCTTAATTTTATGAAGTGACGAGAATACTTTTTGTATGCAAAAACAAAACAAAAATAACGACTTTATTCAACAATCTCTTCTCTTCTGTGTCATTCCCATACGTTCTTTACGTTCAGCGCTTCCAGGTTCTACGTCAGAACGCCGACTCATTATTGGCCGGCTCCTGCATCAGCATCACACGCACGTGCTGTTCACATGATCATTCTCCGCCAATACTGAGCCGGCATTCGGACATAAACACAGAAGCCTTCACTGTGCTTACTGCATTAGCTTGTGTAAGGATAATGAGAGGGAAGAGAAGAGATTGTTGAATAAAGTCGTTATTTTTGTTTTTGCGCACAAAAAGTATTCTTGTCGCTTCATAAAATTAAGGTTGAACCACTGCAGTCACGTCGACTGTTTTATTAATGTCTTTAGTACCTTTCTGGACCTTGAAAGTGGTGATTATATTGCTGTCTATGGGCGAGTCATATACCTCTCTTGGATTTCATCAAAAATATCTTAATTTGTGTTCTGAAGATGAACGAAGGTCTTACAGGTGTGGAATGAGTAATTAATGACAGAATTTTCATTTTTGGGTAAACTAACCCTTTAACCACCAGGTTTCACATCATCTCTCAGTGAGGCTGTATGTCCCTCACGGGAAGCACACTCCTGCCCCCATGAGGCAGTCCAAACATAGGCAGGGCTTCTGCTGTATGGAGACCCTGGATGGGGCCGAACTGCCTCATGTGAAACTGCTGGGCGAGTTTACGAGTCATGACACGCAGGGTGAGAAACGAGGCCAACAGCTCGCCCAGGAGGAAGGCCAGATAGAGAGAGTGAACGGCCCGCTCCAGAGGAAGAATGATGATGTCTTGATCAGTGATGAAGAAGAGGAGGATAGGCAGCTGGAAGAGGAAGGAGATCAGCCAAAATCCAGCTAACTCTGGAACCTAAAGAGAAGAATGAAGAAAGAAACATAGGTAACATTTTAATATAACCATTAACATTTCTTTTAGATTGTAACTTTGATTTATTTAGCCATGGGCAACATTTTATTTATTTATTTAGTTACTTCCATTTAATTATTCTGTTTTATCAGCTGTGGTCACTACTTTCATGGTTATTTATTTATTTTGCTTCATGGCTATAACATAGTTTATCCTTAGTCCTAAAGTAAGAAGTTTGACTTTTTGTAGTTCTCCTGCCAGATATGAATACTTATCAGTGGCAAAGTGTGAGTAAAATTAGCATTTAATCTCACGATTTTCTCACTTTTTGATTATTTTATTCCTCTCTAACACATACGGAATCTAGCTTGAGCAGTGTTCATATGAATGATTTATAAGATTTTGTGTGCATTACCTTCTCTTTGAGATTCCCAACATAACCGAGATACACCCGCAACAGCTCAAATATGCTAATCAGGACCATCCCTGTCACCAGCAGACACTGGTAATAGGCTGGCAGATACCAGAACTATGGAAATAGAGAAAGAAATGATATTCCTCATAATTCTAAATATGACCTTAAAAATATACACACAACCCTACTGTAGTTTGACCTTAAAAAAATCCAAATTATCCAAATATTATTATGAGTTAGTGAGCAGGGGTTTTAAAGATCTTTCATGTCTTGACATTAGAAATGATAATTATAGCAGCATCTCCTTGAATGTGATTTAGCCGAGCTATTAAAAGTACACTATATAACAGTAGCACTTGAACTTAAGTGTGCAGTTCACAAAGGCAGACCATCACCATGGATACGGAGGCGTATTAATGTTTGAACACACTTTTATCTGGCATTGCTACTAATGGCCTATTATGGAAATGATGTTCATGCATTCATTTTAATGATCACTTACAGCAAAGTTACTAAATAGTTTTGTCCCCAAAACTATTTGAAAGTGTTTTCAGTTATTTCAAAACTCGGTTGTAGTAAACACACAATTTCATGTGAATTATAATTTCATAATTTCTTTCCTCTGCCTTCTGCATGTTTGTAGACATACTTTAGTGTTTTGGTAACACTTTACAATATACGGTCTCATTTGTTAAAGGGTTAGTTCACCCAAAAATGAAAATTCTGTCATTAATTACTCACCCCCATGTCGTGTAAAACTTTCATTCATCTTCATTCATTTTTTTTTTCTTTATTAGACTATTAATTAAGATGTTTTCATAATATACATTTTATGTCAAAAGATTTTCTCATAATTTGACCCCTTTGATTATTGATGGGGGACAATAGCTTTATGATTACAGCATATAATTGAACCCACCTTTAAATGCAGCATTATCACCTCAGAGATCCACCAGAAGGGGAAGAAGAACATGTTGAAGTACAGCAGCATTTGCAGCGGGAGATGAGACGAGACCTCAGCGCACACTAGACAGCAAACGAGAAGCAGGAGATCAACAAGTGTGTAAGATCAGTTAACAAGGTATTCAGTCAGTTATGATGTTCAGTCAAATATAATTGCTTTTTATGTTGTTCATTATAGTTTTCTTTACCACCTGGGGTAACTTTTTAATGTACAGGTTTCAAGGGTTAGTTCACCCAAAAATGAAATTTCTGTCATTTATTACTCACCCTCATGTCGTTCCAAACCCGTAAGACTTTTGTTCATCTTCGGAACACAAATTAAGATTTATTAAGGTTTTTAATTAAGGGTTTTTTTTTTTTTAATCCTCAACAAAGCAACGAAATTCCCAAATTCAAGGTCCGGAAAAGTAGTAAAAACATCGATAAAATAGTCAATGTGACTACAGTGGTTCAACTTTAATGTTATGAAGTGACGAGAATACTTTTTGTGCGCAAAAACAACGACTTTATGCAACAAATTTGTCTCTCCCCTGTCGTTCTGCTACACTATTTTCGTTGCAGCACTTCCATGTTTACGCCAGAACGACGACTCAGTATCGGTCGGCCCTTGCGTCAGCATCACACGCATGTGTCATGCTGCTCATGTGATCAGCGTCTTCCAATACTGAGCCGGCATTCTGACGTAAACATTATTTTTGTTTGGATTTTGCGCACAAAAAGTATTCTTGTCGCTTCATAACATTGAGGTTGAACCACTGTAGTCACCTCGATTATTTTAACGATGTTTTTACTACTTTTCTGGACCTTGAATGTGGTAATTTCGCTGCTTTCTATGGAGGATAAAAAACCTCTTGGATTTCATCAAAAATATCTTAATTTGTGTTCCGAAGATGAACGAAGGTCGTACAGATGTGGAACGACATGAGTGTGAGTAATTAATGACAGAAATTTAATTTTTGGGTGAACTAACCCTATTATAAATATTGTTACTTTTTTATCATTAGCATGCATTAAATTATTTTTTGTAGTGAGATTGTTCGATGTATTTGTCATAATATATTATCTAACATAATATTAAAACTACTGACTTGTCATCAAATGCCCCTCACCACCCTGTTAAAAAGGTGATTTTAGTTTGTCTTTTCAGTGTAAAGAATTATTATTTAATTTAAAGTAACATGTTGTTTATTTATATATTTTTTTCCCTTTACACCAAAGCTTTTGTAATTTCTGTATTTGTAAAGTCTGTATTTATTTGATCAAAAATACAATAAAAACAACAATATTGTAAAATGATATTACAATTTAAAAGACCTGTTTTCTATTTTAAAATATTTTTAAATGTAATTTATTACTGTGAGCAAAAGCTGAATTTTCAGCATCATTACTCCAGTCTTCAGTGTCACATGATCCTTCAGAAATGTTTTTACTGTATTTTTGCAGTCTAGCATAAAAGATTTCATCAAAAAACATTAAAGACTGTTAATTATTACAAACTTTTAAGCACAGAAAGTTCCTGTTAAAACATCTTATTTTAATATTTCTTGATATCCAGATCCACTTGTGCAATGTGACAAAGACAGGCTGTACAGCCCTTTGCATTTGCATTGTCTTTAGCAGACGTCTCACCTTCATTATCCTGATACGGGTCCCTGAAGTCTCCACTGTCTCGCGTCCTGTTATTTATAAACACTGACCCGCTGACATGAGCCAGACCCACTCTCAGGTTATGTGGGATCGGCGTGTAAAACACAGGCATGGTGGAGACGACATGAAACGCTCATCCACTCAGTCCTGCACGCGTCTCCACTTTGGTTTGTGTGGTTTGGAGTCTTTCGAGAGCTAACCAGATTAAATCCGAGGAAACAGATGGAGTCTGACAGCAGATTAAGATGTCACCCTCACCATGGTAACCATAATACAGTTATTGTTACTAGGCCCACACAGCACAACAAAATAGAAAAATAAAATTAATTCAAAATATAATAATTTCCATATGCAGTATTTCACTTGTTTTCCGGGAAAAATATCTAAACACCTGTAGATCAATATAAAATATTCACAGAATATTTTAATATCCTTTTGACAAATTTTTATTTCTTGTTTTGAAACATAATTATAACAAATTTAATGAGGTTTATGCTCAAAACAAGATATAAATGTATTAGTGGAATACATTTTATGAAAAAAAGATCACCATTGTCAGCAGAAACTTAAATGAAAATTTAAATAAAAACACAAAAACGTTTTTTTTTTTTTTTTTTGTATCTCATATTAAATTGTTGTGGTTTTATTTTGGAAGGTACTTGCTATTGTGAATGTTTGTAAGAGCTGTTTTATACAGTCCACAATTTGAATAATCCAATTATAATGAATGTTTTATTCTTTAACAGCTCATTTTGAAAAGAGACTGTTTAAAAAATGCAAAATGCAACAATTAGCCTTATTTATTCTGACAGCTTCAAAGACTTGTCACGTATTTTCTTTAATGGCCACACTTCGGTGGGTTTGTTGTGTAATTACGTTCCTTTGTGAAAATCAAGCAGGCTCATACATTTTTATGAAGAAGAACAAAACAATGACATACAAGCCAAAGATGTTTATTGTAAAATCTCTATGATTAGGACAGTGGTGCGCCAAACTGCCTCCAGCCATCTGTGTGTGTCGGTCCAGAGTCTGTTTCTGTTTCTGAACTTTGAGACCCTGGACGTCATTTGCGGCTGGCTGCAGTACCGGCGCTGACCAGCGGGTGTCACAGTTCGTCCCGAGGCGTTCTTAAAGGGAAATGTTTGAACTCATCAGGGACCTCTTCGCCTTTCTGTGACCTCTTATAGAAACCCAGAGAATCCAGCAAGCTGCTGATCTCGTCTGCCTTCATCTTCTTCACTGGAACAACCTGAGGTAGGCACAAATTGGTGTCAGAGCAGAGGAGAAGTGAAAGATACCAAAGTCCCTTTCAGGCAAGTCATTTCACTCAGCGGCCATCTTTGAAACGCCTCTCGGGCAGCTATTTTTCATACAAACAACAAATGCAGACGTGAATAAAAAAACACCATGCCACATGACATTGGTTCTCTTGTGATGGATTGTTTGTGACACTTGTTTGAATGAGTGTGAATAACATTTGAAAAGTACAGAGACGTGAAAGATTATCAGCAAGTAACATACAGTAAATATCAAATATCTCCTGTGTTCAGTGGAAAAAATGGCAATGCTGAGCAAAATGATGACAAAAACTTACCCTTGAATGTAAAATAATAACATAGTCCTATACCTTCACTTCCTCGTCCTTATCGTTGTAGAAGATCAGCCGTGGGTTTTTATTCTCTCCTGAATCATACTCCAGGTTATGACTTTAAACAGCAGGTTAAGGTTAACGGCACCAGGCCAATGACCTCTGAGGCCATGAAGCGCATGACTCGGGCCTCTAAGTGTTTAAACATATGGCAGCACAGAAAACAGCACAGAGGGCCTGTAAAGATTTCATTAACATTCCTGTCCCTGTCAAATGCTGTCTTACCAAATCCACTTGGAAGAAATTTTAGACTCTCTGTAAAAAGACAATAGTCACCTACACATACTGAACTGAAAACAGGAATTACAAGAAAATGAGAGGTATAATGTCAGGATACTACAATGCCCATCGCTCCATCAGGAAATTGTAGAGCTCTGGCATCTTCTTTATGGATCATCCCACTACACTGGGAGCCTGGGGGCAGATTGAACAGAGATTTACAGCAAAATGGCAAAAAGCAATTCTTTGTCATCAAATGTTCTTTGAGGTCTTTCTGACATTATAGCTTTTAATTGATTTAAATATCATGCATTACCTAGAGAATTATTCGATTAGCATATTTAATTAAACACAATCTACACTACTGCTCAAAAGTTTAGTGTCGGTAAGATTCTTTTCTTTTGAAAATTAATACTTCTGTTCAGTAAGGATGCAGTAAATTGATCAAACGTGACAGTAAAGACATTTATAATGTTAGAAAAGACTTCTATTTCAAATAAATGCTGTTCTTTCTATTCATCAAAGAATCCTGGGGAAAAAAGTTGCACGGTTTCCTCAAAAGTGTTAAGCAGCACAGCTGTTTTCAACATTGATAATAATCAGAAATGTTTCATGAGCAGCAAATCAGCATATTAAAATTATTTCTGAAGGATTTCTATGACACTGAAGACTGGAGTAATGATGCTGAAAATTCAGCTTTGATCACAGGAATAAATTACATTTGAAAATATATTCAAGTAGAAAGCTTCTTTTAAATTGTAATACTATTTCACAATATTACTGTTTTTACTGTATTTTTGATCAAATAAGCATCAAAATAAGACTTAAAGATTAAAAATCTTACCAAACCCAAACTTTTGTAAACTAGTGTATGTGTTTGAATTGCCCAAAATTATAATAATGAAATGTATTTTAACATCATTAGCTTCAATGCTAATGTAGTTCCTGTTCCATATCATTGGACCGTGAAAGTGATTTTTTAGAGCAAAACAGCCGTCGACCACTCACCAAAAGTTTTCCTCTGGCTATAACAAGCTTTTCCTCCACAGCACTGCTTTCTGAACCATTTTTAGCACTTCTCCCTGTGGCACACAGAGTCAGAAGGGCCACCAGTGTGAGCCACATACTGCGCTTGGGATGGGAGACCTCACTGTATCCGAAAAGATTGCGGTCCTTTGGTGAAATGAGGGTCAATAGAGTAGATATGGGTTCTTTGATAGGTATCCCCTACCATGTGGCGCAGTCTGATTGGTCGATTTGTTGGATTTTAGTTCAGGGGAATTATTATATAAATTTGGGGAAATTGTTATTTACAGTCAACTAATTCATACCAAAATAGACTTAAAGCTGTTATTTTTTTGATAAAGTCAAATGTTTTGTCAAATTTGTTGTATTTTAATGTTTGTTTTTTCTCTCAATATGAAGGAGTTGAGGCCGTAGAGCAGCTGCGTCTGTGTCAGATTCTCCCACCGTCTGCTGATGAATAACCAGTGAAGTCAGAACACAACAGCTGCTGTTTGAATAACGCTCTGATGAAGCAGTGTTAAAAGTTAGTCTTTAAATTCTTTTTAAAATTCATTGTGCTCTTTTTTACTTTTTGTATTATTAACTTTAGTCTTTTTGAGGTGACATTCTTTAGAAGACAGAGTTAATGAGGGATGATTCAGTAATAATTGTTATACCAGGGGAAATAAAAAAAAAAATCATATGTAACATTTCAGTTAATTTAATGAGGCTGCATGTGGCTGTGTTGTATAATTCTTTCATAAATATCAGTGCTTATAGTTTTTTTTTTTTTTTTAATTCTTACACTAAAACTATGTGGTGTTACAGCAGCAGGTGGTAACAACAAAGACATAAGCATAATGAATTTCTTCTTCTTCTTCTTCTTCTTCTTCTTCAATAAAAGGCCATTTAGCTCACAATTCTACATTTGTATAAGTAACTTATAAGTGGAGGAAACGTCATAAGTAATTTATTATACAGTGTAAAAAATTGTATCATACAATTTGAATATAAATATCAAGTAAACATATTTAAAAAGTCATATATTTAAATATTATAAAAGTAGATTTATATCTGTGTGTGTGTGTGTTTGTATATATATATACACACACACACACATATACAGTATCTCACAGAAGTACACCCCTCACATTTTTGTAAATATTTTATTATATCTTTTCATGTGACAACACTGAAGAAATGACACTTTGCTACAATGTAAAGTAGTGAGTGTACAGCTTGTATAACAGTGTAAATTTGCTGTTCCCTTCAAAATAACTCAACACACAGCCATTAATGTCTAAACCGCTGGCCACAAAAGTGAGTATACCCCTAAGTGAAAATGTCCAAATTGGGCCCAAAGTGTCAATATTTTGTGTGGCCACCATTATTTTCCAGCACTGCCTTAACCCTCTTGGGCATGGAGTTCACCAGAGCTTCACAGGTTGCCACTGGAGTCCTCTTCCACTCCTCCATGACAACATCATGGAGCTGGTGGATGTTAGAGACCTTGCGCTCCTCCACCTTCGGTTTGAGGATGCCCCACAGATGCTCAATAGGGTTTAGGTACCCTCAGCTTCTTTAGCAAGGCAGTGGTCATCTTGGAGGTGTTTGGGGTCGTTATCATGTTGGAATACTGCCCTGCGGCCCAGTCTCCGACGGGAGAGGATCATGCTCTGCTTCAGTATGTCACAGTACATGTTGGAATTCATGGTTCCCTCAATGAACTGTAGCTCCCCAGTGCCGGCACCATGCTTGACTGTAGGCAAGACACACTTGTCTTTGTACTGCTCACCTGGTTGTCGCCACACACGCTTGACACTATCTGAACCAAATAAGTTTATCTTGGTCTCATCAGACCACAGGACATGGTTCCAGTAATCCATGTCCTTAGTCTGCATGTCTTCAGCAAACTGTTTGCGGGCTTTCTTGTGCATCATCTTTAGAAGAGGCTCCCTTCTGAGACGACAGCCATGCAGACCAATTTGTTGCAGTGTGCGGCGTATGGTCTGAGCACTGACAGGCTGACCCCCCACCCCTTCAACCTCTGCAGCAATGCTGGCAGCACTCATACGTCTATTTCCCAAACACAACCTCTGGATATGACGCTGAGCATGTGCTCTCAACTTCCTTGGTCGACCATGGCAAGGCCTGTTCTGAGTGGAACCTGTCCTGTTAAACCGCTGTATGGTCTTGGCCACCGTGCTGCAGCTCAGTTTCAGGGTCTTGGCAATCTTCTTATAGCCTACGCCATCTTTATGTAGAGCAATGATTCTTTTTTTCAGATCCTCAGAGAGTTCTTTGCCATGAGGTGCCATGTTGAACTTCCAGTGACCAGTATGAAAGAGTGAGGGCAATAACACCAAATTTAACACACCTGCTCCCCATTCACACCTGAGACCTTGTAACACTAAACGAGTCACATGACACCGGGGAGAGAAAATGGCTAATTGGGCCCAATTTGGACATTTTCACTTAGGGTGTACTCACTTTTGTGGCCAGCGGTTTAGACATTAATGGTTGTGTGTTGAGTTATTTTGAGGGGACAGCAAATTTACACTGTTATACAAGCTGTACACTCACTACTTTACATTGTAGCAAAGTGTCATTTCTTCAGTGTTGTCACATGAAAAGATGTAATAAAATATTTACAAAAATGTGAGGGGTGTACTCACTTCTGTGAGATACTGTATGTATGGATGTGTATATATATTATATGTGTGTATATATTTGTATATACTGTGTGTGTATATATATATATATATATATATATATATATATATATATATATATATATATATATATATATAATATAAAATATTTAAAAATAAAAAATATTTAAAAATAAAAAATCTAAATGTATCTTTTATAATATTTAATATATGTGTGTTTTTTTATTTTTTATATTTTAACTTGATTTTTATATTCAAATTGTATGATACATTTTTACACTGTATAATACATTACTTATGATGTTCTTCCACTTACTTTGGATAAAAGTATGTAAATATTGTAACATTATGGAAACCATAAAAATGTGACATTGCAGAATTTTTGGCATGATTAACAAAATTTGAGATTTAATAGCTTTTACTGATTATGGTTCAAGAGACAGGATCTGTTGAATAACACCACATACATTTGGATATTAAATAATTCTGTAATACAATATACAATTATTATCATTATTATATTATTATTATTATTTGTAAATAATTACAATTTAATGAGCAAATAGTACTTGTACTGTACTGTACAGTACTGTTGTTTTGAACTGAAAAAAAGTACTGTGAGATTTCACTTGGTATTTGGCAATGGATTTAGCTAACTTGTTAATATGCTCAAGTTTTTTCTGTTAAATAAATAATAAATATTCATTCATTGTTGATACATTAATATATACTTTGGATATTGTAATACCCAATCATGAAAGAAGTAATCAAATACATCTCAATCAGCACTATTATAATAATTCTTTATTGTATTTTTTATTTATGAAATGTAGATGTACGGACACGTCACAGAATAACCTAGGGTCAAGGCAGTGTATGTAACCTGTAATGTCAGCTCTGCCCACATCTGGTATAAGCTCCTTTTTCTGTGTATTTATGTACAGTAACAAACCATACTAACTCAATTGAGTGACTTCTGTATGGGTATATTCTGTTTCACTGCACTTGAATAATACGATTCATTAAAAGGAGGGGTGTGTTGATTTTAGGTCACCTGTAGAGGGCGACCATGGTACAGGATGGACTTTTGGCTGTGTTTTGGGTAAAAGCGCTTCCAAAACTCTTGCCACAGACAATTATGTTTCCAATGAAAATAAACCATTCTCCATAGGAATGTAGCAGTGAAACCATCATGGTCTATCATCCACAGACAGAGCTGGGGCCCCGTCTGTCTCTGTCTGTCTGTCTGTCTGTCTGTCTGTCTCTACAGCTGTGGCCAGGCACTGATGTGTCAGATGACAGAGTCGTCTCCCTCTAAAAGACCAGATTTCCTCCCTAGACCTGAAAATCATAATATCTGCAAGCGAGACACTAAGCGCAATGTAATTCTGTGAAGATGTGACTAAGCGATTGGTCTGAGACTTCAACACGACTGTTGTCCTAGAGGATCGTTTTATTGCTTGAAACTTGTTCAGGAAACTTAATGAGTTTTTATACATGTTTTATTCAATTATCGTCATTGTCTCAGATGTTGTTCTTAAAATCCCTTAAGAGAAATAAAAAAAGACACAAGTGGGATGATTGTTGACATACAGTAGGAGTATAGCGCTATAAAATTAATGTGAGCACAGCTCAGATCATTTATGTTTGTGTTCATATTGAGATCTCTGACTTTTCATTGTCAACTTTTGACTCCATTTCCCTGCTGAAAATCCATCATAGCTGGTCATCAGCAGTGTTGGGGAAAGTTATTTTTAAAAGTAATCCATTACAATATTGTGTTGCGCTCTAAAAAAGTAACTAATTGCATTCCTAATTACTTTATATGGAGAGTACTTACTTTTGCATTACTTTTTCTCACCTGGGCTGGGCTTGTTTGTTTTTTAAAAACAAAAAAGAAAAATATTATTTTTTTGGCAAATGTAAATGTCCTCTCTCACAGTGGCATGCACATGTGCGCTTTCAGGTAGTATTGCGGTGCGGTGAGTTTGCGTTTTACTGTTTTTATTCATTCTGAGGAATACTGAATCTGTTTTTGTGCAAGTGAGATGAGAAAATGGCTGCTCACATTTAGTCTAGAACTGCAGTAACCATTATGTTTACACAGCGCACAACACCTCTGCATCTTACGCCCAGCTCTTTCAACATGAGGACAAGGAGATGTATCAGTTAGTAAATGGAAAACAAAGTAACTTAGAAATTTGCATATCAAATATGATACAGTAGGTTTTATAGGTTTAAAAATCCTGTTTTTAAACCATATATTCATATTGTTCATAAAAACAAGTGCATTTGTCATCAGTTTTGTCTCGAGTACTCAGACACACGTGAGTATCAGTCACACGCCTCTGGCCAAACATCAAAAAACACTTTTTACGAGCTCTTCGTTCTCTCTCCCCTAAACGAGAGCACCACCATCCCTGTACACACATCAGCACAAACGTAAGATCTGCTGCACACACACATGCATTACTTCCGTCCGTTTCCCAGCATGCTGTTCTCCAGCAGCACACATAATGAGCAGGAGCCATTTCCTCCACCGGATCCTTCGGGCTCTCATCCTCTCCTCTTGTTTTTTTTTTTTTCCTTCTCTTTTTCCCCTCCCTCTCCGTTGTTTTTCTCCAAACTCAGCATTTAGGTAGTGCTTCCCCCTGTTTCCAAAACAAGCACTGTTTGATCCTGGACGTCTGGATCCTCAGGGCATAGACACACACGCATCAACTTTCATCACCAAAAAATGATGGCGATTACTTATTTCTGGCAACGCAGACTCAGTTAAACCATGATTTTAGGTTTCTCTTGTATTCGGATCTATGATTAGAAGTTCTAACCTCCGGAGTAGAGGATTATGGGAATTTTAGGTCAGGTTTATATATTTAGATTTTGAGGGTAGATTCGCAGCAGCGGCTGTGGTGACATCATCAGGCTGGACGGTCATACGCGCAATGAATGTCCGAAGCTGATCGTATATGAGATAATGGAGGGAAGGCAGAGAAGGAGAGGAGTGTGGATTGCCACCATTGCAGATCTGCCCTTGTGCTCTAATCCAACTCTCCTAATGAAAACCACATGTTCTGTGAAATGGCTGAAGCCCAGAGAGTGAGTGAGAGAGAGAGAGAAGAGGGGGTGTGAAAGAGGAACAGGATGTAGACAGCTTTAAAGATACTGACACTTTTTAATGAATTCAGACTGTGGCTATCTGAGACACTGAAAGTGCAGGGAGATTACAGGTCCACCATGAAAGAAGAAGCTTCAGGAATATTTGATCTTAAAGGATTAGTTCACTTCAGAATTAAAATTTCCTGATAATTTACTCACCCCCATGTCATCCAAGATGTATGTCTATCTTTCTTCAGTCGAAAAGAAATTAAGGTTTTTGAGGAAAACATTCCAGGATTTTTCTCCATATAGTGGATTTCAGCAGGGTACAACGGGTTGAAGGTCCAAACTGCAGTTTCAGTGCAGCTTCAAAGGGCTCTACACGATCCCAGACGAGGAATAAGGGTCTTATCTAGTGAAACGATCTGTCATTTTCTTAAAAAAAAAAAATAAAATTATATACTTTTTAACCACAAATGCTTGTCATGCACTAGCTCTGCGATGTGTAACGCATTATGTAATCATGTTGGAAAGGTCACACGTGACGTAGGCGGAAGTACCGACCCAGAGTCTAAACATTTTTTTTCTTGAGGCCGATCGTTTTGCTAGATAAGACCGTTATTCCTTGTCTGGTATCATGTAGAGCCCTTTGAAGTTAAACCATGATTTTAGGTTTCTCTTGTATTCGGATCTATACAAGAAACCTTCAATCCGTTGCACCCTGTTTAAGTCCATATGGAGAAAAATCCTGAAATGTTTTCCTCAAAAACCTTAATTTTCTTTATACATTTTCACAATTGTGTGGGGCTGCCCCCTAATATTTGACTAATCGTTAGTCGATTAGAAGAGGCTTATTCGACCAAAGTCGGTTAGTCGCAGAAAAAAAAAAACTTTGTGGCAAAGTCACACAGTCCGTGAGGGACAGATCATCAACGGGGGGTCCTTGTTGTAATTACAACAAACATGTAGTAGCAACTTTACACAGCTACTCGCTCTAACATTATAAATGTGCGCTATTATTAGGGGCATACCCAAGTGTTTGTGTGGAGTGTGGAAGCTGAAGTATTAGCGTGCTTACTGCAAGACCCTGTCCCAAATGGCACCCTAAACACTCGGTCTTCCTATGAATCCGCACTTTCATGACGTAATGGCGCTTTGACTGTCGGGAAGAAGTCTGCTGAAAAATTGCGCATCGAGGGTGCACCCTTCTGAAACCTAAAATGACAAATGGGACACCCTGCGGTCTCACGGACACGCTCACGAGGCAGCCATTGTAAGTCCACAACACCGAAAGTCCCTATGAAGTGTGCCATTTGGGGCAGGGCCACAGAGGCGCCGGCGCAAACACTTGCATTTTTTCCTGATAACAGCGGAAACAACTTAAAATTTTTTTTGGTTATCCAGATAAGAATAATATATAAATTTGAAATATACATAATATACATAAATACATAATACTTTTATTTGTGTGCACTCACAATAGCAAGAAAACATTGTGCCTTTGTAAAATAAAGAAAACAAGCAGGATGCTCTTCCTGCCGTCTCTTTCTCTGTGAACTTGAGCGTGTCAAAAAAGTAAACCAAAACTCAGTGTATTCTTGCCTCACAGACATGAGAAACATGTCTATAGAAGGCTTGAAATGTCAAGCAATTGTCAACCAATTCAAGTGGAAAACAAAATTCTCAGATCATGTAATCCGGATGAAATGTGCATATAGGCGCATCCACTTCTATGAGACTATGATGAGACCGCATCATCGACTTAATCTCTGCAGCCGAAAACGCAGAAAACATTATCAATAAATTATTAAAATGTTTAGACGGTCTCCTTGCTGTTTTTTCACGACACATTCATAATCATTACTTTTGCTGATGCGCTGTGGCAAACTTTATGTGTGCGCTTGAGTTCTGATTAGGCTATGTATAGGCAATTAAACCCTCATTATTATGATTTATATGGCTTATTAATATACACGTGATTAGTCGACTAATCGCTTAAATGAACGACTACTAGTTGACTAGAAAAATCTTTAGTCGAAGGCTGCCTTATAATTGCATTTTATATATTTACATTTCGCAATTCTTTCTGTTTTACTCAGAAACATGCAATAACATGCAATTGAGAGTTTTAAAGTCAGAATTGTGAGATATAAACTTGACTTTATAACTTGACTATAACTTGCAATTGCGAGTTATAAAGTCAGAATTGTGAGATATAAACTCATAATTCTGAAAAAAAGTCAGTCTTTTTTCCCTCAGAATTGGACTTTATAACTCGCAATTTATATCTCACAAATTCTGAGAAAAGAAGTCAGAATTGAGAGATATAAATTCGCAATTGCGAGGAAAAAAAGTCAGAATTGCTAGAAAAAAGTTCTCGCAATTGCAAGTTTATATCTCACAATTCTGAGAAAAGAAGTCAGAATTGAGAGATGTAAACTTGCAATTCTAAAAACAGAGGGCAGAATTCTGAAATAAAAAGTCACACCTTTTTTATTTTTTATTCAGTGGTGGAAACAAGCTTCCATATATAGAAAATGTTTAAATGAAAAATAAACAATGGTCTTTTTACAAATTTTATTTCTAAATTTGGCTTATTTTTACAGCAAATGTACAAAAACAAAAAAAATTAAAAACTTTTCTTTATATATTTCTGTAGGCCTATACATTTATTATACATAACTGGACTTACAAGGTACTGTCAGTTTACAGAAAATTACATCTTGACTTGTGATTTTTGCCTGCATGTTGCTATGTGGGTGTTTCTTGGTGGTTACTAAGTGGTTGATTGCTGACCCAGTTCAAAAAGAGCCCAAGATTCTGCAGCCTCAAGTGATATTGTGATGTCTTGATATGACTCAAATGTTCCTTCAGTGTGAGATTTGTTTTCCACATTTTAAGTCTGATTGCTTAAAATAATATCACATCTCTCAACAACAAGCAGATCAATTTGATCTTTCACAAATGAGTCTTTGCTAGGCACTGGCGTTACAAAAGAGGAAATGAGTCAATGAACCATTTTCCATTTTGGTCTAATCTTCATCACTGTTCTTTGCAATGATGATTTCAGAAGCAGCTCTCTCCTTCTCTTGTTGAGAGCCAGTAAAAAGACACACACACACACACACACACACACACAAAAACTCTGCTCTGAAACCTGAGCCCTGAATAAACCATACTACTTCCTCCTCTCAGAGAAACAGAGAGGGAAAAGAGGGGGAGAGTGATAGAAGGAAGTGAGAGCAGAAGAAGGAGAGCAGGAGGGGGAAAAGCGGGTGGGATGTGTGGACGGAGAGAGAGAAAAGGAGGAAAAAGCAGAAAAGTTTTCCATTAGAGGCAGATCCTCAAATAAACTTGACACAAAAATATGCTGACAAAGAGGAAAAAAGAGAAGTGCAGACAACTGTTTGCTGACCCTGTATATCTGTCTTACTAATGGGAGACTTTAATCTCTTCAGAGGGCTTTGCCTTTTTTATACGTCACAGATTAAAAATGGCCAAGCATGAAGATGAGAGAGCCAATGCTTTAAAAAAAGAAGTCTTCCACTGAAATGTAATGCACATCTTTTATTGCTAACAGCTGTATCCTTTCTTTGATTCTTTGGAGGTGAAAAAGACATATCTAGAGACCTGAATATCATAAAGTTGGGTCTACTTTGACTGAAGCTAGCAAACAACTATCCAGCAACCCTCTAAACATGGAAAAGTAGTTATTACTGAAATTTTACACTACTTTGTTGCCTCCAGGCCTAATGAGAAACTAGTCAAAACATAATAGAGTATCTCAGACACTTGTGTCAAGTATATACTCTTATGTTTTGTAGTGTGCTTTTTAACGTTGTGAAGAATTCAAAAGATAAACATCTACATTAAAAACTGGGGGGAAAAAACCTATATAATTATGCTTTATAAAAAAGGATATTCGTATGAAGATGAAAAAAGTAATATTGTGAAATATTTTTACAATTTTAAATGTCTGAAATGTTGAAAACAGTTGTGCTGCTTAATGTTTTTGTAGAAACTGTCATACATTTTTTTTTTTTTTTTTTTGATGAATAGAAGTTCAAACAAACAGAATTGATTTGAAATATAAATCTTCTGTAACACTACAAGTCTTTACTGTCACTTGTGATCAATTTAATGCATCCTTGGTGAATAAAAATGTTAATTTAAATTTAATTCAAAATGTCATCATGCAAAAATTTTTGCTAAATCTTATTGACTGATTTTTTTTTTCTGGTTGATTTCTAGGTTGTTCTTTATTAGCCCACTTCAGAAAGAGCCCAAGGTGCTGCACCCTGAAGTCTCTGTCTATTGGCGGGAAAATGTAAGGGCTTTTTCAGATCTTTTGATCTAATGGATGAAACAAGCTCGCGCAATTCACATATAAACACGCACCGAGACAAAGAAAAACATCAGGTTTCGTTTCTGCTCTGACAGCCGCAAGACCACACCGAACACTGTGAGTGCGTGTTAGAAATCAGGAATGGTGAGAGAACATTGTGCTTGGTACATTTTTCGTCTTCAAACCAAACTTGGGACTTCAGCTGGTAAAGTGTAAATCCCTTCAGGCTAGCGCGCTTCCCATAATGTTTACGCATTAGGTCAGTAGGCGGAGAGTAGGTGGATTATTGTTATTTTGTTATTGAACACATTCAACTACATGAAACCACATTACACTATGAAAGTAATCCGGTCAAATGCATTTTCGACTCTGGGGCGCTGTTTGCACCTGGTATTAAAGGATTAGTTCACTTTCCAATTAAAATTTCATGATAATTTACTCACCCTCATGTCATCCAAGATATTTATGTATTTCTTTTGAGGAAAACATTTTTTTGAGGAAAACATTCCAGGATTTTTCTCCATATAGTGGACTTCAACGGTCTCCAAATGGTTGAAGGTAAAAATTACAGTTTATAATACAGTGTAAGCTTTTTGAAGAATACGTCTGGTATCATTTAAAGCCCTTTGAAGCTGCACTGAAACTGTAATTTTTACCTTCAACCGTTTGGAGACCATTGAAGTCCACTATATGGAAAAAAATCCTGAAATGTTTTCCTCAAAAACCTTCATTTCTTTTCGACTGAAGAAAGAAGGACATGGACATCTTGGATGACATGGGTGTGAGTAAATTATCAGGAAATTTTTATTTAAGAGTGGACTAGATGCATTAAGATGCATTTTGGTCGATCAGATTACGAGTAGACGAGGGAGATGCATACCCGTTTATCTCTTTTGTCCACTTTCAACCACTCAAGTGCTGATTTCTTCAAGGGGAGGGTCAAATGAACGTGCCCAGAGATGAAACCAAACTTGGGTCTTCGGGCCGACAAAGTTTAAATCAGTAAAAAGTCAGTAGACGGTCTTTTTCTCTGTTCGAAGGCATTCGACCACATGAGTGTTTACACTACAAAAGAAATCCGGTCGAATGCGTTTTCGACTACCTCTGGAAGTGGTCTAAAGTGGACAAGCTCAGAACGTTTTAGACCCTGTTTACACCTGTATTTAGCATCGTCCACTTGTGATCCGATCGACCAAAACACATCTTAATACCAGGAGTAAACAGTGCCTGGAAGTGGTCTGAAGTCAACAAGCTCAAAACGTTTTACACCCTGTTTACGCCTGTATTTAGCGCCGTCCACTTGTGATCCGGACGACCAACATGTATCTTAAAGGGATAGTCCCCACTGACTTCCATAGTATGGAAAAAATACTATAGTAGTCAATTCATACAGGTTTGAAACAACTTCAGGGTGAGTAAATAATGACATTTTCATTTTTGGGTGAACTATCCCTTTAATACCAGGTGTAAACAGGGTACTAGTATTCTGGTTTCTAGGCATAACTCAGATCTCTCCTTCAGTGTGAGTCCATGTGATTTTTCACCCAGCTTCACTCGTTCTCCAGGCATCTGGTTGCTAATATAGAAAAGTATTAGCACACCTCTCCACAACAGCATAGCATAACTCAGGCACTTGTCTGAATTATTTGTAGTTTTGGAACCTGTGTTTTTGACATTGAATTTAAAAGATAAACATTTACACAATTTAAAAGATAAATCATTTTTTGCCTGCAATTGAGCACAATGAATTGGAATTCACTAATCATCAACTAACTGGTGAGCAATGAATAAATCAAGTGCAGTAAATCATTTATTTTTAGCACTATGTCTCATTAACTGTATGATGAACTGCCCTGTTATCACCTCACATCAGTCAGACTTATATCACAGTGTGAGTCCAGCAGATTTAGCCTGTAATAATATATTATACACACACATGATCTCAGCGCTGCAGCTCAGTGGTGAAGAGCTGAGCTCAGCATCCAGTGGTTAGAAGCAGCGACACGCGCCAAGCGTCTTTCCAGTAATAACCCACACATGGCATGGACACGTATGCTGGGATTCATGGACCTCTCATGAAGCAAAACGGACAAAAACACAATGATAAAAGCTGATGCTAGAGTCTTTCATGGAGATCAGAGACATACAGTGACCACAAAAAAGTTTTTGGGCACAAATAAAACTGAATGTCATTGCATTGAATACAAAATATAAAACCTTTACTATTCCATCCATCCATCCATCCATCCAAGTCATACAGGTTTGGAATGACATGAGGATTGGTAAATGATGACATAATTTTCTCTTTTAAGTGAACTTTCCCTTTAATGACACTTCCTTCAATATTTTCTTATCTAATGCATTGACATTGAGATGTTTGACACCATAGCCATTTTTCCACCATCCGGCCAAACCGTTCTCGTTGCTTAACCGTTCCATTCCATGCCGATTCGGCCCAGCCAGTACGGATATGGTTTCATTTTCCACTGTGAGGTCGGCATGGCATGATTACAAATTCTGGGCCGAGAACGGTTTGTAATCGTGCTGTGCCGAACCAAGATTTAGTGGAAAATAACTGGAACCTTTCCTTACCATTCTTAGAATCATTCGGCCCAACGGTGGAAAAATGGCTTATATAAGCTTATAAAACGGTTAGTTGCTGTCCTTGATTCTGATTGGTCAATAGCTGTGTTTTATTCATGATAAAACACGGCTATGATTGCTTCACCCAATGGTTCTGTGTATCACTCCACAACACCCTTAGCAACTACTCTTAGCAACGTAAACTGTTTGTTCTCAATTTATATTGAAGCTTACTGTATTATGTAGATGAGTATTGTGAGAAAGAGATCGAGTGAGCGAGTTTATAACCTGCATTCAGATTTAGCATTTTCCTTCAGGTAAGTCATATGTTCATAATAAAAAATCTGTTTAAATGTCCGATGTATTATCTTGTCCTTTTAACAGTTAAGGGGTTTTCCCATGACTGACAGCGCTAGTCAAAGCATTTGTCAGTTGCGTCTTGTTCTGTGTTCATGACAATTCAGTCTTTTCAATGTAAAAGTCTTCTCTACTGACTGACACACTCATAAAGACAGTCTTTGCTGCCATCTAATGGCGTAATAATGTAACTTCTGTTGCTGTTAACGGTCAGGGACTATTTTTTTCTGGCGGAAGGAAGGCTTTTAGTGAAAGTTTACTTCATGAAAGTTGCATTGATACATATTTTTGTCTTTAATATTTGTATTGTGTGGTAACCATTTTATAAAAACAATAAGGTACTCGAGGCTAGTGCTGTATCGTGAGTAAGTCACGGCTGAAGGGGTTGCAGGCACGATACAGCGCAGCCTCTCGTACCTCATTGCTTACATAAAACGTTGTTATTGTTTGAATTACCCTGTAATAGTGTGTACATGTGATGGTATATGAATATGGTAATTAAAGCTTTGCATTACCATTTAATACTATCACTGCTTTTTTGTAACATAAATTTAGAATTGTTTAGAAGAAATAGGAAAAAAACAAAGGTGCGCAACCCATTTCGAGAAACCATGACACAAGAAGAAAGCTTGCTTTCCCACCTGGAATATAAGTATATGATTTATGTTATTGTTATGTAGTTGTCAGCCTTTATTATAGAATCATTTACTCTGGAGTCTGTCGCCCGCCGAATAGTCTGCTTCCTATGAAAAGCTGCTTAAACAGGCAGAGCAGCTCAGCATGTCAGCTTTCCAGAGCACCAGCATGGCTCCATTGAATTCTCAAAACTTACAGAAGTATGAAAAATTGCTTCCATTCTGTTTAGGGAAAAAACAAACAAACAAAACTCATTTCTCAGCCTCTTTCATGTGTAACTCAACCCTCTGCTTTTTTCTGCTTTGCATTGCAGAAAATATTTGTCTTTTTCCGCCTTAACTCATAAATTTCTTCCCCCCCCCCCTTTCACAAGAGCTGAAATCGCTACCAGATGTGGATGCAATCTGTCCCTGTTGTCATGACAACCGCTGAGTTCTGAACAGGCGTGTAGCTGCGGGTCCACTGGCTGATGTTCAGTGGCTCTGATGGTCCTGCTGTTTCTAAGGACCTGCCACTTTTGAGAGGTATGTTTAGACCGGCACTTGATTTGTCATATCTCCTTCTCCAAAATCTCATTTGTCTCTCTGGTCACAGATGACGGTCATAATATCGTAGCTTGGAAGCTATTTGTAAGCAGTAGCTTCTGAAATACTTGTTTTGTGAATACTTTGAGGAATACATTTTGATTCCTGGAAGAAGCGTAGTCTAAATGACTTTTCCAGGACTGGAGTGCTGTTTCAGTTGTAGTGTGAGGAATCGTGCCTGATTTTACAGGGAAAATTATGTGTGAATAATAATAATAATAATAATAATAATAATAATAATAATAATAATAACAATAGTAATAAATTCTCATTATTGTAATGTAGAAAAAATAATGGTATATTACTGAAATTGTTAAATATTTATATATAATGGCAGTATTTTTACTTCTTTTTAATTCAGTGCTGATTTTAAATACAAATCAGTGTATTTCAGTATTTTCTTGAGAATCTAATCAGAATCACTTATGAGAATAATTAAAATGATGAATGAAAAAGACCCTTAATAATGAAAAAACCTACTCAGAAGTAAAACATCTGGATGTATTGTAATGCGAATTTGGGAGGAATTTTATTTAAGCAAAATAAATGTATTACTCTTTGAGATAATTAGATTATTTGAGTAATATAATTTATTCATTCTTATTTCTCCCTTTTAATTTAGTATTACATTCCTGTACTTTTTTGGAGAAAATGCTTGATAGTCTTTGCTTTATTTTACTTTAGTTTAAGCAGACTTTTACCTAATACTGACTATATTTATTTATTTTACTTGATTATAATTTATTAATATAATTTAAGAAATATAATTCATTTTTTATTATATTTGAAATGTATAATTTCTCATTTTTGGAGAACATGCTTGATGGTCTTCATTTTACTTTAAGCAGAATTTCACCTAATAATCATCTTTATTTATTTATTTTACTTGATTATAATTTAATAATATAATTTGAGAAATAGAATTAGTTTTTTTTTTATATTTAAATTTATAATTTATAATTTTTGGAGAAAATGCTTGACGGTCTTCAGTTTATTTCAAGCTGAATTTCACCTAATACTCATTATATTTATTTATTTACTTGATCATAATTTATTAATATAATTTGAGAAATATAATTTTTTCCCCTTATATTTGAAATTTATCATTTCTATTTTTTAGAGAAAATGATTGATGTTCTTCAGTTTATTTTATAAAATACTCTATTTATTTATTTATTTATTTTACTTGATTATAATGTATTAATATAATTTGAGAAATGTTTTTTTTCTTATATTATATATATATATATATATATATATATATATATATATATATATATATACAGTATCTGAAAAAAGTGAGTACACTCCTCACATTTCAGCAACCATTTTGTTATATGTTCTCAAGGGACAATACTATAGAAATGAAAATTGGATATACTTTAGAGTAGTCAATGTGCAGCTTGTATAGCAGTACAGATTTACTGTCCTCTGAAAATAACTCAACATGCAGCCATTATTGTCTAAAGAACTGGCAACAAAAGTGAGTACACCCTAAGTGAAAACTGTGTCAAAACTGTGTCTAAAGTGTCAATATTTTGTGTGAGCACCACTGTTATCTGCCTTAATCCTCATGGGCATTTAATTCACCAGAGCTGCACAGGTTGTTGTTGGGATCCTCTTCCACTCCTCCATAATGACATCACGGAGCTGCTGGATGTTAGACACATGGCGCTTCTCCACCTTCTGCTTGAGGATGCCCCACAGGTGCTCAATAGGGTTCAGGTCTGGAGACATACTTGGCCACTCCATCACCTTCACCTTCAGCTTCCTCAGCAAGGCAGTTGTCATCTTGGCGGTGTGTTTGGGGTCGTTATCATGCCGTTCTGCTTCAGAATGTCACAGTACATGTTGGAGTCCATGTTTCCCTCAATGAACTGTAGCTCCCCAGTACCAGCAGCACTCATGCAGCCCCAGACCATGATGCTACCACCACTATGCTTGACTGTAGGCAAGACACAATTTTCTCTGTACTCCTCACCAGGGCGTTGCCACACATGCTGGACACCATCTGAGCCAAACAAGTTTATCTTGGTCTCATCAGACCACAGGACATGGTTCCAGTAATTCATGATCTTGGACAGGCTGTCTTCAGCAAACTGTTTGCGGGCTTTCTTGTGAGCCAGCTTCAGAAGAGGCTTCCTTCTGGGACGACGGCCATGCAAACCGACTTGTTGCTGTGTGCGGTGTATGGTCTGAGCACTGACAAGCTGACCTTCCGCTTCTGCAACCTCTAAAGCAATGCTGGCAGCACTCATGCATCTGTTTTTTGAAGCCAGCTTCTGCACCTGACGCACAGCACGAGGACTCAACTACTTTGATCGACCCTTGCGGAGCCTGTTCCGAGTGGAACCCATTTTGGAAAACCTCTCTCTATGACCCTGGCCACTGTGCTGTAACTCAGTTTCATGGTGTTACTGATCTTCTTATAGCCTAGGTCATCTTTGTGGAGAGCAACAATTCTTTTTCTCAAATCCTCAGAGAGTTCTTTGCCATGAGGTGCCATGTTGAACATCCAGTGGTCAGTATGAGAAGATTGTACTCAAAGCACCAAATTTTAACTGCTCTAATACAAGATCCACACATTTGTATGGTCCTGTCAAGCGGACAAAAACATGAACATGATGAATAGAATATAAATTTTAAATACAAGAAAAAAAATATATAATATATATTTTATATATAAAACCTCTTTCTCTCGCTCTCTCTCTCTATATGTATATTATATTGTGAGATTCACTTTTTTTTTTTTGGTAGTCAGATCCACCTAAACTATCATCACTCAAGGCTTTTTTAGGCCATATAGATACTTAAACAGAAGTTTGTATGTAATTGAACATTTAAAAGAAGCTCATGTCAGCAGTGGCATGACTTGGGAAATGTGTGCGCGTGTATGTGTGTCTGGATGCTTAAACTTCCCTGGTTTCAATTACTGATCACATGATCTTGCTCGTCTGTGTTGCCTTTTGCCCACGAAATCTTGGCTGCTTTCTTCAAGCCCTCCTCTCTTCTCTCTCTTAAAAAAAAAAAAAGAGTGAGAAGATGGAGTGCAAATACGCAGCGCATGATGCTTTAACTCCAGGGCCCCCTCGCACAGACTTCCAACTGTTCCTGTATGAAAGGGGCTGTTGTGCCAGTAGAGGAGCTCGCCAGTTCAGTCCTCTGGGCCCTTTAGATTTGATGAGCATATGACCACCGTTGCAACAGCTACCGCGACGAAAAAACCTCCCCATGATCCCCTGCTCAGAGCACAGAGGCAGCCAGAAGTCAGCGGAAACTGTAAAATATCACTTACTCTATGAACGGGAAAATGGATAGGAGAGAGAGAAATAGAGAGAGTAGAGTGTCATTTATAGACTAAATGAATCATCCTCACTCTTGTAGCATGAGATCTTTATTATCTCTAAATGATAATTATTCATTGTTATTTTGCTGGCCACATAAAAATTATCCTCACTCTTGTAGCATGAGATCTTTATTATCTCTAAATGATAATTATTCATTGTTATTTTGCTGGCCACATAAAAATTAACCAACATGGTAGATCAAAATTGACTATCAAGATGATTGTAATGTGCTTTTTATTTTTCCATTATTTGTCCTCCAAGTTTCATAAGCCGTTATGAAGCATTAGGCCAGTTTAGCACCCGCTCGAAAATGAAAATAATACTGATAATGCTGAGTTTGATTCATTAATTGATTCATCCATTTGAAAAGTTTGATTCATTTAAACAAATCACTGCTGTTGAACTGTCAGATTCAGTGAATCAGTTCAAAACACTGATTCAGCTATTCAGGAAGTCCCTGCATATTTTACATGCTTCAAAATATTTCAAAATATATATGTTGGTAAATATTGCATTATTATTATTATTATTATTGTGCATTCTTATATTTGTGTATATAAATAAAATGATTAAATGTCATTTCTTAATTATAATATATTATGTTCATTTAGTGGAAAACCGAGAAATCGCATCCCTCCTAAGAATCGGGTCTCCTTTAGGACCCAGGCGGTAATGCCTGATCAAAAGTTGTTATCATGATGTCTTGTCTAATTATAACCTATTTCACTATTGTATGATGTTTATTACATTAAGTGCACAAACAGCATGCTTAAAATATAAAATGAATGCATATGTATTGCATAATAAAACAAACCGGATATTGGAAACAAAAACATCTAATATAATGTAAGCTAAGCTAGCAGGCTAATCGGGTAGATGTATGCTATGCTAGTACATAAGCTAAATAAAAAAAAAAAACAGTAAGAATGAGAAATGCTTGATTTCACAACCTATAGCTTCAGTTATGTACTAGTATATGAACCATGTCATTTAAAAGACATTAATGGTCATTATAACGCATTTTAAACAATATAAATCATAACGTGATTTTTGCAGGAATTATAATCAGACGCTAAAAATACTACCCATTAAAACATCTGTTGAACCAATGGGATCACTTGGGGTCCTAAAGGAGACACGATTCCTGGGGGGACCTGGTTTTCTCACCACACCATAACTTTTGGCACTCTAGTGGTTAATAAACAGAACTGCATGCGTCTTGCGGAAGAACATTGTAGCCGGAACTACTTCTCTCTGTTTATGTCTATGACGAGTCACACAGGTACTGTGCTACTCTGCAGCGGTGCTGACCCGACCCAGTCTAAAATAGTCTGAATATAAAGTGATTCAGGATAAGACAAAACACGGTTTGGGAAATGGATTGGTGTTCATGCTCATTATATAATTTTTGAACACAAAAAAGTTACAGACAGCAGCTTTAAGGGAAAATATGTAAATATATTAAATACTATTAATGTCTTAAGTCACTATGTTGATAGATCTAATGAAGGGAGATCCATTTGATATCCGTACCCTTTTGATTCATGAGCTACAGGTTTGCTTTTATTTCAAATACGGTAACTGAACAACCACACAACAACAACATAGAAAGGTAAAAATCAAGACAAAATGAATGAACATAATGCGTGTTACTGATAATGCTCCTTGTTTTAAGGCTGAGCTTCAGTCAAGGCTCATGCCAAGGTCAGAGTAGAAAACCAAAAATCTGTTATTCATACTCCCATAAAGTCATATACTACAGTTGGAAATGTTCTGGAATTTCGTGCAAAAACATGAAAAGTTGTTTTTTGTCATAGGTCCCAAGTAATGAAAGGCGGTACGGAGAAGAGAAAAAAAAAAAAAAAAAAAAAAAAACTGAACATGGGGTAACATGCATAGATATCTCCCACCGATCTCTCACTGACCTCTGCATCATGCAGTTTATCGTTCATAAAAAACAATAACATCCACAGAGAAATGTGAAAAAGTTCTTTTGAGAGTAAACAGAAAGATATTTAAACATTAAAATCAAATGTACCTGATGCTTGCACATATAAAAAGAAATAAAATGTAATCAAATTTGAAAACCAGTTCATTTGACACACACACAAAAATATAAAAAGCAAAGATATAAGTTGTATAAGCACAGCTTACAAATGAAGGTAAAAATATTATTACAAAATATCTTAGCATGTAGAAAAATATAAGGTACCATATACGGGAATAGCAGTTACTGTACACCACAATCGAAAATCTGCCTTTTGTGAACCTGCTTACAAACTCAAAAATGCTGCAGATCGAACATTTAACCCTATGCTCTTTGTTCAAATATAACCGTCCAGTTATTCATGAACTCTTTTTTTTGCATTCTGCTGGTGTCGTCTTAAAAATATTTGCAAGTGCTATGGGGTTAGGGTTTCTGATAGCAAACTTAAAAAATAAACATAAGCTGTAGTCATGAGCCATTATTGTGCTCATTTTAACACAGGAAACGCATTGAACGCATGTCAATGCATTGAACTTCCTGCAACTTTATAGTCAAGAATTAATACTTAAGGTAATACCCTTTAATCTGACTTGTAGGTTGTATTATACTGGCATCTTTCAGGCGTTATGATTGTTTCTTTGGTAGGACAAATAACTATATTTAATGTATTATTGTGCTGCATAAACTTTCAGTCATGTACAGATAAGCATGTGATATTTGCAAGAAGGCATAAAAAGCATTACTGTTACTGGAAAAACAATAGTTTAAGTGCTTATTTTTTAATGCAAATATCACCAATATATGTTCGAAACTGATATTGATATCCCAGAGGAGAAAGGTTATATATTTGCATTTATTTTGTGTAACTTTTAGGACTATAATAGTAGATAGAAAGTCTGAATGCCAGCATACATGGACTAAAAGCCCTTAAATGTTAATTTTTTTTAAGAGTCTTTACCTAGCCTGAAAAAAAAAAAATAAAAAATGCATTACCGATTGTGGGTACTTTATGGAAAAAGGAAAACATCATCTTTTCAAGGGAAAAACTAGAGTTTAGATTCAGCAGCAAGGATAAATATCACTGTGGATTAGCAAGAACTATCGTTTTCAGCTTAAAAAGCACGATGCTAGGTAAAATACTGGTGAACGTGAACCAAATGACATGTCCTAGAAACCAAGCAGACAATTTACTTCATGACATCATTTACAAGGTATTGAATATACATATAAGGCCTGAGTGAAAATTAATAATGGCATCATTCTTCCTGTACCTTTAAAGTACCTTTGGTTCATTCTTTACACCAAGGAATACAGTGCTAAATACAAATTTCAGACACAAAAACCTGCAATCACGATAGCATTGGCAAATTCAAAACAATGGACGTTGAGTAATGCAAATGTAAAACTGAGAGCATACAAAATGAGCTTATTACATTAAATTCATTTACTCTTCCTTTTTAATACTGTACACAAGCCACGATGTTGTTTCCGATTCCGGGACTTCAAAGAGTTAACGAGAACCACAATCCTTCCAAATATTAAAACCTATAAGCAGCTCGTCCATTTCAAGAAAAATCCATCCAATTCCTAAATAAAATGTTTAACAAAGGTTAAGAAAAACTGTACGTTTATGTTCTCAAAAAAACAGACGCATCAAAGAGGATCTATTTGACAGTCTGAGGTGGCATAATGGCCGTCTTTGGAGTGGTTTTGCCTTCCGTCTCCAGTGTTCCCTCCTTTCCTTTCTTCCTCGGTGGTTTTTTGATGGGTGTTTTCTTTGGTGTGGCATCTCCTTCAACTCTGGTCCCATTAACCCCTTGTTTTTCCGGGCTTTTAGGTTCAGGAGATGAGTCTGAAATAGGAGCCACCATCTTCTGGAGGTTGCTGGAGGTGGGAAGAAGGGGCTTGTTGGTCCCAGTTGCAGAGCGCTTGGTCTTTTGAGGAGGGGTGGGTTTCTCTCGGTTGGCTTGAGGTGTTGAAACACCATTGGGTTTGATGCCCACCGTGAAACCCTCATTCCGATTAAGGCTTTGGGTCTTCTCCTTCAGCTGAGCTGCGAGTAGCGTGGCGGCCTCAGAGTTCATGTGCGGATGCATGATCTTTGGGCTCTTGGGTGGATCTTTGTTGGTGTCGATTGTTTTCTTGTCCGAGTGGAAGTTTCCAATCTTCTTCAGGGCATTCTGGAATGTTCCGTTGAGGTGCTCTATGGTATCCGAAGCTTTGTGAGATTTGCTTTTGCTTGGGGATTCGGGTCCATCTGCCTTCTTACTATCCTGATTCTTTTCTCTGTTCTTGCTCGACTTCTCCTTTGACCGCTGCTTCTCATCAGCCTTTCCAGAACCTTCTGAGTTGTTGTTCTTCTTGTCTTTTTGTGGTGATGGAGTCTGGCTTTGCTCTGTTGGGTTGGTTCCTGATGTTCCGTGGATCCAGGACACCTTCGGTTTGGTGGAAGGATCTGGAGGACGAGGTTTCGTCTTCTCTTTCGTCTTCTCTGGTGAGGCAGTGTCCTCCTCCTCTTTGGATTGTTTGGAAAGGCGGGCGACATGGGCGTAAACTGCTCCTATGGTTGACTCAGAACCACTGGTGGAGCCCTCACTGTCTGAAGACTTCAGGAGAGGCTGCTCGCTCCCATCGCTGACATACTGTTTTGTTGTTTCTCTTGTGTCTTTGAGGGACGTGTACTCTCCTGCGTCCTCATCATTGGGTGTTGATGATATTTCTTGAGCAGCACTAGAATTTTGCTTCTCACAGCTCTCGTTCATAGTCTCTGAAAAAGGTAAATGTAAGCGGTAAGTGGAAGAGAAAGATATCTCTAGTCTGTAGTAATGTCTTAGTTCTAATTGTTAAACATCTCAAAAAGACTATATAAAATTAAAAGAAAAACTGATTGGCCATTTCCTGTGTGATTTAATGAACTGAAAGTAATATCAGCCACAATTTTTATTTAACACCTCTGTGTTGACATTTGTCATTGTTTGATCAGTCTGCAGAATATTACAAAATTTTTGTTCCAAATTATTCCTCATATTTTGAATTTCAGGGGCATTTTTGTCACTTTCGTTGCTGTATTATTAGTTTAGTTGTTTAGTATATATACCAGTGGCGAGGGGTGACTTTTTTAACCGGGTATGCTGGGTCATGTAAAAAATGTAGCCGATGCAGTTACGTTGAATGGGTTTATAGCTAATAAGCGAGATGCTCGCGTTCTCTCTAGACATTGTTAGTTTACTCAACATGCGCAACATGCGAAAGGTGCGTTTGCAAAATATGCTGTATTTTTGTAAGTCCGCTAGGTGCCGCTAGTGTCACAGAAACGACATACTTCACCTTTAAACGTATCAGTTTAGGACACAGATCTAAATCAGACAAGACAAATAAGAAACACCATGGCGTTAATTTAAATGTATGCCAGATGTACTTTTTAAATTAATAATTAAAAATAAGTATAACATAATTAGTATTAGCAGCCTATTATAAATAAAAAATAAAATGTAATTATAATAAATATAAGTAGGCTATAATAAATAAAAATATCATTATTCTTTAAAAAATAAGTTGAAATTATGCAAACTGATGAAATTAACAAACGCACAGACTATCGATTAACATCCTCTGATAGGCCTAGTTACAGCAAAGAACTTATACTTCTATACTCTTTGGTTACAGTAGGACTGTCTTAAACAATTTTTCATAAAAAAAATCCCTATAGAGAAAATTAAATATTATGAAAATATTTTTAGTTATGATTTTTTTTCCCATTTGGTTAAGTCTAGTTAGTTTTGTATCAAATACAATGTGATTTTCGGTGATCGAGATCTGGCAGCAGCTCATTTTTCCTCTTGGGCAAGCTATCTGCTCACAGCTTATCCTGCTTATGAAATCCGCCATAGGCCAGCAAACCAATGAGAACACGGGACAATGATGACGTTCCATAACAAAAGCGCGAAGGCGCAAAAGCTGCTGTAGATCAGCTTACCCGGAAGTCTCCGTAACTGGCAGATTTAAAGAAAATCACTGTCGTTTGGCAAATAAATAAATTATGAACAGTTACATACGCATTGCCAATCATGTAGGCTTTATGGTACATCTCAAACAAGGGTTTTTAATAGTAATTTATAATGTTAATATTAGTTGCCGAGCATTCGCAGCTTATATGGACCGCACGCCACTGATATATACTACTATAGTATTTATTCATATTTTTAATTACCTTTTATTTTTATATTTTATTTATATTATATTATATTTTATTTATATTTATGAAGTTTTTTTTTTTTAAATAATTTTATCTACTTTTGTCATTTTTATTAGTTTTTTAAATTTCTGTTTAGCATTCTTTTTTTTTATTTCAGTTTTAGATTTAGTAATTGTAGTACTTAACACATTTTATTTAATTTTTTTAAGGCAACATTTCTAATTTTCATTTACATTTTCTAACACTGTTTTGTTGGCATTTTAACCCTGATTTCCTGGTCATTTCTGAACGGGCAGTATACACTATATAGCAGGGCTCGTCAAGTAGTTTCATTCAAGGGCCGGATTATAAAATCAAATGATATTATATTATGATATGTTAAATAGGCCTATAAAAAAACACCTAAACACAGGTAAAATACACCTTAACAAAAACATGAATTATATATTCCCCTACCCACCTAATAAATATATTGCAATATAAATAGCTATAACATAGTTTTCAATATAAATATTCCACATTTCCACAAACCATTGCAAATTACAACAATTCACTCATGGTAAATGTTTGTAAGGGTGGTGATTTTGGGGTTTAAAAGTCTTCAATCTTCATTCATGGCACAGTGTTTCTCCTGTTTTCCTCATCAGCCTTGTTGGGAATGTTGAGGCTGTTTCATCCGATTTAAAACTAGTTTAATTATCGAGTGATTTGTGGTTTGTAAACGAGAGGTGTGTGTCAAATTGAAACACTTCACACTAGATGTCCCAACGCTGTTTATTCCTGGTCCCGGATACCATTATTAAACGCGGCTCCTTTAAGCTTTCGTTCTGTTATCCACTGGGCCGTGCTGCGTAGTTCAAAGTAAACTAGTGAAACACATGAAAACAGTGCTATTTGTTCTGTATTTGTTGTTAATGGCCGAGAAACAACTTCAGATGATTCAGTGACAGAGCGGTCCAAACGAATCCAAATCGTTTCAGATCGTTATGCAAGCGCGTTTGGCCAATTCATGGAAGAGAAAGTCAACAGAAATACGGGACACACATAATAACTGCTGAAATATTTGCATGGAAAACGTTTCTCAGGAGTGTGCATGGTACGAACAGTGTGTATATAGCCGTACAGCTGCAGGCGCCACTGCAGCCACATATCTAACCAAATTTAGCCGCACCACCAGGAAAAGAGGAGGGAGATTGGGGTGCCCGCGGGCCAGATGAAGATGACTGGCAGGCCGGATTTGGCCCGCGGGCCGCCAGTTGACGAGCCTGCTATATAGTGTGCATTATTCAGAATGTACAGTATTAAGCCAGTATTTGAACATAAACTTTGACTATACTGATCTATATTTAAAAACAACTAACCGAGCAGAGCTTATTAAATAAACATCTAGAACAGAATAATGAGCACTCCTAAAGATTATTGTATGCGTATGACCAGATAGAAACACCACAACTGCACATTATCATGGAAAAATGCTTGAGTTTTTTTCCTTAAAATGCTTTTATATAAGTTTTCCAGCAATCTCCCACACCACTGTTTCTGTAGAAAGTCCTGAGTCACATCCTGAAAGCTTTGCATCTGCTGACTTGGCCATTTATAGCGTGTTTTAACTCAGTGCACGTGATTTAAGCACCCAGAGGCCAAGTGTTTACCACAGAATGGGGTCATTTAATAAAATTGTCAGGAGATTTCTTAACTCCCTCATCTATTTTCCATGTTGCACAAACAGATGGCTTATCTGCGCTAGTTTCCGCTCACCTTCGTGGGGTATGCAGTAAACAGGCCCATCTTCGCTCGTCTCGAAGGAAGAGAAGGACTCCTGGGAAGACCATGATGGAGAAGGCTGGTCCACCACGGAGGGCGGCTCGATAATACTGTTGAAGGTGTTTTCAGGATCGTGGTGGGTGACTAAGGGTTTGGACAAGAGGAAAACAAACATAGAGGTCAGGTCAAATCAGTGGAAGAAGGCTCCCTGGGTTCCACAACACACAAAGGCTCTTTGACTACATATGTGATGATGTTAGGCTCTACAGTCTGCATTAGTGACCGACAAGGACAAATAGTGGAGTGTGGATAATCTGTATGAAAGCCAGCATTGACAGCACATGAGTGAAACACTACACTTCAAAGCACGCTACTGGAATGTTCTGCGAGATACTGAAGACCTAAGAATTTAGAGTGGTAAATTGGATTATGGTTAGGGTTAGTACTGCTAGTTAGAGCTGGTTTGGTGCTGGTGGGCCAACATAGCCATGTTGTTTAGCAGTATATGATCAAGCATGATCTAACTGGTCAACCTGGTTTACGTGGTTTTAACTGGTTCTAACTTTTGTGACATTAATCTCATGAAATGAAATCACATTTCCCCCCCAAATTCTTATTTATATTTAATATATTAATATTTAATGCCTCCAGATGTACTTTTCAAAAGAAAAAAAAAAAGTGTATGTATATATATATATATATATATATATATATATTTCCATTAGTCTCAAAGAATAAATTCTTTAGATAGATAGATAAAACTGTACAGTATAGTGTAATACATTTTTTTTAAATAAATAAAACAGTATTTTATAAAATTCAGTAAAAAAAAAAAAAAAAAAAAAATACTACGTAGTTTTAAATTATATGTACTTTTTAAATGTGTGTAGCCATTCCGAGCAGGATTTGAACCGGCATGAGAGGCGGGCGTACTAATAAGGTCGGTAAAGGCTGCAGCCTCTAGCGTCAGTCGCTAGCGCGCTTCTTGAGATCAGAAGAGTGAGGTTTACATGCACAGCTCTTACTGGCCTATGTTACACTCACTACCATCCGGGTCACGGTACCAAATTTAACCCCTCCGGTCCTAACTGCCCCACTCTGAGCGGGACTCAAACCCGGGTCACTGGCATGGGAGGCAGGTGCGCTAACAAGGAGGCACCTGCTTCCCATGCCCAAGACGCTCGGAGTCTTTTCAACAGATGTTTGTGTTGGATTCTTTCAACAACAGCTTGTAAGGAACGGAAAATGCGAAGTTATCACAAAAGTTTACAAATATACAGTGGTAAATTTTTGCCCTGTTCTCCTTCGTGGGACTGTGGTCCTAATGAAGGTCACGGTGGTTTTCAAGAGGCCGCTTCCTTCCGCCCACTTATACAGTATGTGATGATGCATTCATGCTGACTTAGAAAAGATGGTCAGCTCAGAATTCCTGTGGCTTGCTGCTCACATCTCCTCTCAGCCAGGAGGAACTAGAGTAGATGCTAACCACATTTTCTTGGCCTGGTTACGCCTCTCTCACACTGCTCTTTTGGCTATTTGGCAGTGCAAAACCTTCCAGGCAAGATCAGAAAATCGCTTTCAAGTCAACATGCATTCAAGACTGACTTCATTTACTTAAGTTTGTATACATGTTCTTTGTCTTATTATGCATGATTTTTCAATTTAATATAAGTTTCTCTGTCTCTGAAACAACTTTCCTTTTCAGGTGACATCACCAAGCCCACTTATATTTTAGCGCCTCCCCCTCCAACAGTTGGGTATGTAACACCCACTTTCCACAATCTGAAGGATAAAAACATGTTCATCCACATTTTCTCTTATTAAATGTCAAGTTTCACTACAAAGTAAAATGGGTTGTAAATGTTTTTTTTTCATGTATGGCTTCAATAACTAGTAGCTTTTAAGGCTGTGACACACCAAGCCGACTAGCGGCGACAAAAGCCGACTGTGTTGTCGCCTCACGTCAGCTGCATCTGGGCTAAAAAGCTGCACTTGAACACACCAAAAGGAGATTCGAAAAATGTTCACATATTGGAATGCTCAGAAAAGATGGCATAAAATTTGAACAGCCTTCTGTCTGTGCCGTCATGACTTTGCTCGCTTTCAGCTCTTTCGCTTTTATTGTGGTGCACTAACTCGCTTGCTAAACTGAACAGCCAATCAGAGTGATGTCTCTCACCGACGGCCCTGATGCCGACTTAGCCGTACACCTACCGATGTAAGCCAGACTAGAACGATGTGTTGAACACGCCTCAAAGTGTAGCCCAACAGATGCTCACAGACGGCAGACCATCGGATTGGTGTAAACATGTAAAACTACCAGCAACAAGCAACAAGATTTACTGCACATAATGAAAAATTGATTTTGGGCACTTGACAAACTATGAGCTGTTTGGGTTAGTTTATACACACACCCTTAAAGTGTATAACACTCAAAGGCTGGGAAAAAAAGTGAACTTTCATGTTGAGTTTTAGCATAGCTGTTTTAGAGCTAGCATATGTGCTTCTTTCAGAAACACTCAAGCTTTTGCAATCGGCTAGCAAAGGGTTTATTCTAACATTCTCCCAGGGTGAAAAAAAGCTTTGAAAGTAAATTTGCAAAAATAAACATTTCAACAGCACATAGCAGTAAAAACCACAGAGATATAAAACTGCATTTTTGGAGTTTTGCCTTCAGTGAAACAATTTACATTCCATACTTTATACTTTTTCCAAACAGCTGTAGATGCTGGAAGAACTTTCCCACAATGTCAAAGGAATATCTTCTTTCTGTTCTCTGCTGTTCATGTCACCAGAATTCTGATCATGCAGATTCATGATGCCCCTGTGGGTCTTGCCGCACCATGAAATGGCATGACATGTATGTTGGGATGCATGAAAACAGACACGGTGCTTTTACAAAGCCATTTACTGACATCAGACAACTGCTGTCTTGTCAGAGACAGAGACTTAGACCAGTCTGACAGCCCACCCTCTGCCTTGAACAAAAGTGCTTTACTGGGACATCCCAGCTGCACTAGTCCCCACAGCTGCAGAAAGTACTCTGGTGTAAGGCAGCAGGTGGCCTGTCTCTCTGACGCCTCTCCAGAAACATGTTTATAGACTTGGACTAAGAGAAATTTAGATCAAGAGCTAAAAAGCTTTGCAAGGAACATTGTTCAGTGCTCGCTCTTTACATTGTTCGTAGTTAAATACTTGAGAATATGGAAATAAATTAACCTAATATGATATATAAGTAAAAAGTAAATGTTAAAAATAACTATTATTTAACTACTACGAATTTTTTGCACTGTGACATTATTTTCATGAAATTTAAGCAAGTGAAATATGACGTGTTCTTGACAGGTATTGTGAGAATCATCTGAAAATGCTTGTTCGATTCAAGACAGATCAACTTCATTGGTGTAAAAATGTGTTTTTCCTAAATTTAAATTATGGTGAGAGACAGAATGTGGGTCAGGAGGAGATGAAACAATAAACATTTTCATTCTTTTTTCTTTTTTTTGTTATTGTTTTCCGTTTTGTATTAAATCTGTCATTACCAGCTTTAGTATGAGTAAAAATGGCTCTGAAACACACTGAGGTAAATTTAGTCACTTCCTGTCTAAAGACCCCCAGCCCCCCATTTGCTCTCCTGTGAGGGTAGAGTTTCAAAAAAAAAAAAAGTGGGGGAAGAAAAGAAAGGGAAAAAATAGCAGACCTCACTGCTGCAGTCGGCCAATGAGGATAGCAGAACCGCAACAGGAAAAGGAGGAAGAGGAAAAAGAAGGAAAGAGAGAGCGATATTTTCATCCAGCTCCTCCCATGAAGTGAAGAGTTCGAGGGGGTGGGGAAGAAAACGGGGTAGACGCTACATCTGCGTTTGCTTTCAGTTCTCATATGTTATCGCAGACCCCATTTGTTTACCAGTCAAGAGTGAGCGTGAAAAGCAACATTGTTTTGCGGTGATTTTGGTCATCCCCGGAGTCATTTAACACTCTTTGATTTGTCAGATGAAAGAGACACTTTACACGCATTCTCAGTCAATTTTCTCATAAAGTCTGTGGATGAAAGGGCCAGTTTGTGTTTGAGAGCTGAACTCTGGTCATATCTCTTCTGCTAAAGTGCCATCTTTTTATTTTGTTTTACTACTTGCTTGTTCTTTGTTGTCTATCCAGAGTTTAACAGCTTGAGGGGTTTTATTGAGACAATCTGCAGGCCATACTACCTAACCAACAGTGACATTATTGTTTTAGACAGGATTTTTCTTTACCCGGGTCTGACGGCAGTGACTCTTTAACTTATGTAACGTGGTAAATTAGCGTGGAAGCACATGTCTCTCGAGGACAGTATGGCTCTGGGCTTTCTCTCGGGCTCTCTGTCACTAAATAACTAAATAGTGCTCACCTGTCTGTTAGGTCTGTTACCTATACACTAGGGTATTGTTTGCTTTAATTAAAGCTGCCATCCATATTCTTTGTAAAATGAGAATTCAGCTCTCGATTCCTTGATTGGGACCTGGATTTTTGCTTGCGATTTGGAGATGACCCAAGATTCACGTGGCCCTTTGGGACGCTTAAGTCACAGCATGTCGAGACAAAGTAGTATTCTGACAAATTATACTTGGGCTTTTTTCGAATTATTTTTCTGATCACCCTGTCAGGGTTTATTCTGTGATAACAACGGGCTGGATGTACATTATCCCTTACTATCCCTAACAAATGAGAATTATCGTAAAGTGTTATCATTTGACCTCTTGTATTCGTGCATGCTAAAGAAAAACAGCTGCAAAACTCCACTGTAAAACGAACCCATGTTTTGTATATATTTAAAAAGTCCAAATTGCTTCATTTAGTGGTGTTCGGCAGTGCTAACTTAAGTACGCTGTGCCTTTTACAATTTGTTCTCCGAATCCAAGTCCAAAATGAATATACCAAACAAACTGCCTTAAAAAAAAAAAAAAAAAAAAAGTATAATATGTTTGCATGGCCACTTTAATATTCTCTAAAACTGGCTCCTGGCAGCAGCAGCCCATACAGTTCCCCAACCACAAGAACTCCACACAGGGGTTCCATCCTGGCAAAAACAGAGGAGTCTTTGATTGGGGGAACATTCAGCTCCCAGCCGTCTGTTTTAATAAAAAAATAGGGAAATGAGGGGAGAAATACGGGGAATAAGAAAACGAATGTCTGTTTGGGTACAGATTAATAAGGACTTGAAGCTTCACATGGAGCCAAGGGAAATAAGACGTGCACCCAGAGCATTCCATTCAGATGAAACCCTAAAGACTTTTTTTTTGGGTCAACGCAGACCATTTTCATTCTGACTGAAGCTTTTAGCCAGTAGAGGCAGCAAGCAGAATTTGTATAAAGTTCCCAACCACTGCCACATCTGCTATTGGTCAGGCAAACAGAGAGCCCCGCCCCAAACTCACGCCATTGGTTGAGCCAGAATTTGATATGACAAACATAAACAACTCAACACAGCAATGATTTGAAAGTGCCACAGATGTAAGTGAAGCAACAAAGGGACAGTTCACTCAAAAAGGAAAATTGTGACATAATTTACTCATTCTCATTTCATGGAACATAAAAGAAGATTTTTTGCGAATTGTCCCTACAATAGAAGTCAATCGGGTTCAATGTTGTTTGGTTCCCAACATTCTTCAAAATATCTTCTTTTATGTTCCACAGAAGAAAGAAAGTCATACAGGTTTGCAACGAAATAAGGATGATTAAATTATGATACAATTTAATTGTCAGCATCCTCATGTCAATTTAACTGTCAACATCCTCATGTTGTTTAACATTGTGTCCGCGGATGGATGTTGCATGACAGCTTGCTGGTTTTATCAGCACCCTGAACTATGTTTTTAAGATGTATCGGGTTAAAAAAGTGTTTAAAAAAACCTTTAAAAATGCAACTTAAGGCTTGTGTCCTTCAGTTACGCTCCATCTAGCTGAACTAGAACGCATGTTGTAGTTCTTTCTGCACATTAAACTAGGTTTAAAAAGATTTACATCGAAAAAACGACACACTGCACCTTTAAATGAACGTTTAGGTTGCCAATATTGACACTGTTTGGGCTAAAGGAGATTTTCATTAAAACATGCCCTATCATGAAAATGATGTCACTATTATACTCACTAAAATGTTTTGTTAAACTATTAAAGAATAAACATCAGCCACATTATATTAAGTGCATATCTTCTGTGTGATTCTGTTTACTCGTGGCACACTGAATCATGTGTAATTTTAGCTGATGGAAAATGAAGACATACCAACAACTTTGGGTAGTTTCTGTCTCCTCAGAGGGATTCTGGGCAGTTTGGTGCTGATTCGACTGAATCCACCACAGAGGATTATTTTGGCCTTCTTGCTGTTGGTGGAGTTTTCCTGGTCAGGGCTGAAAGAGGAAGGGTGACGTTAGACCAACATTACACTGCCCTGAAATGGATTATATATTGTTGGTGTGTTAGTGTAGAGCGATAGACTTCTAGCATAAACGGCATACACCATCAAACCATAGAGATTATAGATTTGATGTTCAAAAGAAGGAGAAATGTAAGGATTTATCTGCCTCACGGGCAAACTGAGGAAATCTAGGCTCAGTTGGTCTTACGTTCTTTAGTTTTCCAGCCATTTAGAAAAGGTGGAAAGTTTAAGAAAACAGCCGACTGTGATTTCTAGAACACGAGAGTCTTGAGTTTTCCCGCCTGACTGCAGAGAACAGAGGAGGCTTTCACTTCAGCGAGCTGTGAACAATTCTGATGACAGGCTTTGTTAAAAGATGTTCTTTGCCAGGGGCGAGTTTGAGATGGACACAATGGTCACGTTCACACCGCCTCTGCAGAAAATGGGTGTCAGTGCAGTTTTACAGCACTAAATCCGGTTACGTTCACATACAGTTTATGTGAACAGTACCGCTCTACGCTAGTTGTTTAAAAAGCATGTTGTTGGTTAATTAAGATTTGACAGATGAATTCATGCCTTGACTCGTTTATTAAATAGTCTTGTAATAATTATGATGAAACTTATTTGGTATTTATATATGTATATATATATATATATATATATATTATTTTTTAGTTTGATTCAGCACAGCTGCATTGATCTAATGTGACAGTAAAAACATTTTTATGCTTACAAAAGATTTTGAATAAATGCTGTTTTTCGAACTTTCTATTCATCAAAAAAAGTTTCTTAAGCAGCAAATCAGCATATTAGAATGATTTCTGAAGGGTCATGTGACAATGAAGACTGGAGTAATGATCACAAGAATAAACTTCATTTTAAAATATATTTAAATAGAAAATACTTTTTTTTATTGTAATAATATTTCACAATACTAGAATTTTTATTGTATTTTTGTCAAATAGCTAGTGTATAATGAATGTATGGAAGCTTGTTTCCACCACGGAATAAAATTTTAAAAGATAACTGCGAATTTTATCTCACAATTCTGACTTTTTTCTCAGAACCGCGAGATATAAACTCACAATTGCGAGAAATAATTCACAATTCTGACTTTTTCCGCCTAATTGTGAGTTTATATCTCGCAATTCTTCTTTTCTCAGAATTGTGAGATATAAACTCGCAATTGTGAATTATAAAGTCCAATTCTGATGGGGAAAAAAATACTTTTTTTTCTCAGAATTGTGAGTTTATATCTCACAATTCTGACTTTATAACTCACAATTGTGACTTTATATCTCGCAGTTCGGACTTTATATCTCGCAATTCGGACTGTGTAACTCAATATAGCGAGTTTATATCACACAATTCTGAGAAAAAAAAGTCAGAATTGGGAGATGTAAACTTGTAATTGCGAGAAAAAAAAGTCAAAATTTTGAGAAAATGTCACAATTACCTTTTTTATTTTTTGTTCAGTGTGGAAACAAGCTTCTGATGAATGTGATACCCTGAAATTTAAATATATATATATATATATATATATATAATTTTTTTTTTTTTTTTTTTTGATTATTTAATTGGGGTAGTTTATCTGACACACTCAATACATTTTAAATTTACTTAGCCAAATTTTGATAAACCACTCAATCAGTCAAAGCATTCTATGTATGAATGATTAGAATTCATTAACACGTTTAACTATCAAATCTGAGGTTTACAAAACTTTTGTGTATCCAGAGGAAAGTATTCGGGGAAAATCCATTTTACGAAACCCTTCATAAAATCTACAAATAACTTACTTGTGATTGTCTCAGCACAATAAACTGTAACTGGAGAAAGTGTTTTAACCTTTAACTTTTAATTTAGAAGGTTGAGACTGACTTGACTGAGAAACTAGTGTTGATTTTCACTCACTTGCGGTTGTCTTTGTTGCTACAGAGGAAGCAGCAGCACAGTAGACACAGAAGAACCACCAGCAGGAATGTTACCAGCGTTCCCGCAGCTATTACTCCCCTCCGCTGATTAGGATCTGAGAGAGACAGATGGAGAGTGTAAAATTTGCAATATAAAAATGTCAATAACACGTGTTATAATAACAGCTTTTTTCAGGAGAGATGGAATCTGTTCAATGAAAACATGGCTGCAGTAGGAGACCAAAGTACAATTGAGGTGTGCAGAACAACAGATAAGACCTTCTTCTAAATGCTCAAAGTTTAAGAAGTAATTGAAAATATAGAATTCCTAAAGTATTTCATCTTCGAATCTGAAACAGGGGGTAATGTTCAGTTGATCTTTATCACAAAATAAACTAAAAGATGAGGACTATGACCACTTAGTAAATAAATAAATAAATTGACATGAAATATTGGACATGAAATTGGTTGAAGGACAAATATACAATTTAGTGGTCAAAAAATTGCAGTGATAATGAAGATTACACACTATAAAAGTTAATGAATTTTATAAACACACTGCAGAATGCCAAATTTTTTTCATGCTAAAGAACACTGTACCGAAATTAAATGAAATGTACTTGAAATTCCCATATCAGTTCAGGAGTTTAAGAGCTAGCAGTGTCCTGTGAGTTGCAGGAAGTCAGCCAGTGGCTTCTTTGCATCTGTTGCCAACAGGCATTATCACTGGAGCATAATGTGTGGCCATTTGGCTCTTCCGTTCATAAACAAAGACAGGGATGGGATGCTTAACTTGGCACTGCTGACAATGAAGAATTTCTGCTGTTCGGATGCACCATATTTTTCATCTGGATCATCCAAGGCCAATTATTAGTTCAACATGCATATGTTGTGTCATTTTTAATATTTAAGCAACATTGAAAAAGTCCAAAGGTGAAACTTAAACCCAGATAAACATAACCAGCAGGCCAAACACAAATGTTTATAATAAACTGTGTATTAAAGGGTTAGTTCTCCCAAAAATGACATTTCTGTCTTTAATTACTCACCCTCATGTCATTCCAAACCCGTAAGACTTCGGAACACAAATTAAGATATTTTTGATTAAATCCAAGGTTTTTTTTATCCCCCAATAGAAAGCAATATAATTACCATCATTCAAGATCCAGAAATGTAGCAAAGACATTGTTAAAATGGTCAGCGTGACTACAGTGGTTCAACCTTAATGTTATAAAGTGATAAGAATACTTTTTGTGCGCAAAAACAAAACAAAAATAACGACTTAATTCAACAATTTCTTCTGTCCCGTCATTATCCTACGCTGTTTACGTTGTATAGACAGTGCAATGCTTCCAGGTTCTACGTCAGAATGCCGAAAATAGTCACGTTGACTATTTTAATGATGCATCTACTACTTTTCTGGACCTTGAATGTGGTAATTACGTTGCTTTCTATAGGGGAATAAAAAAAATAAAAAAACTTGGATTTCATCAAAAATATCTTAATTTGTGTTATGAAGATGAACGAAGGTCTTACAGGTTTGGAATGACACAGGGCCGTCGCCAGAACATATAGAATGGGGGGGGCATTCGGTTTTCATAGGGGGGCACACATTTTTAGAATCTGAGAAGCAGACATTCACCAAAATAATAGCTTCCCATATTTATTATGAAATAGACTTCTATATCTAAAGAAATAGACTTCTATAATGAAATAAAGTTCTATATTACCACAAAAACACAAGATAGTTGATCCTAATCCTAAACGATCCTCAATTGGATGGAACTGAATAAATACTTTGAATGTTGCGATCCTGTCGGACTTATGATAGCTACCTGAATCGTAACAAAGCACTGTTGGCCAGAGGAGAACTGGCCCCCGACTAAGCCTGGTTTCTCCCAAGGTTTTTTCTCCATTTAAACACCTATTTGCCACTTGTCTGCCACCTGATGTCACCTGATGGAGTTTGGGTTCCTTGCCGCTGTCGCCTTTGGCTTGCTTAGTTGGGGACACTTGACATTTGACTTGACATTTGATATTCAACAGTGCTTTGATCTGCCTGCATTGACACTATTCTTTTAAGAGCTGCTGTGCAGCAATGTAAAGCTGCTTTGACACAATCTACATTGTAAAAAGCGCTATATAAATAAAGGTGACTTGACTTGACTTGACTAATTAGATCAAACTAGACCAAAAACTAAAACCCTTTGCATTATGGCAATATACTTTGCAAACACGAGGCACAAAAGCTTTTCAATTCCTCGAACAACACAATAATAAAAATGATACATACCAAATAGCAATAAAAATATGTAGGGAAGCCTACATCTGTAGCATATTGATGTGTAACAAAGACTTTGAGTGTACTCACCATTAAAATAGTTGAAGGCAGCGGGTCTCCGAGTGATACTAGTCATTAATAAATAAGGCCTAATTATGTTTCAAGTTCCATTTTGTGTAATAATGCATTAAATATGAATTTTCTGATCATAGGCGGAGGGTGAACCAACTCCAGGGTAAGGAGATGCGATTCCCATTTAAAAACACATTTAAACAGATTTCCTTGAAATAGTTTTAACTTGTCACAGCACAACCTACATATTCCAACATAAACACTGCTGATAAATTATTTGTTAATAAAGTGTTTACGTTCACAAACCACTGTTAATTTTAACAGATTACACACGCGGGATTTGGCAGAGAGTGTGCAAAAGGCGCTCCCTTTATAATCACTAAAAATCTCACTCATCTTAGTTCTCAACTGACTGCATAATTACATAACAATTTACATAATTACGCTGGAATATTTGCCAGCGTCCACAACTCAGAATCCACTCACCACTCAAAACGAGTTTTTGTTCAGTGCTAAGTTACACCTCTGATTGGTCATTGTGTTCCAGAAATCAACAGATTTGTTTGTGATTGGCTACATTGCTCAGCGCTGCAAGAACACGTCGTAAAGCCTTGTCGTTCTTCAGAGCGCAAACACAGATACGCACTGGATCGTTTGCCAAATATGTTTCGCCAATATGCTAATATTAACTGATCCTAGACCAGTAGTTATGTGCAGTTTTTCCCTCTAAAAGCAATCAGAAGCAGCAGCAGGTAGGCAGTGGTTTGAGTGAGAAAATAGTCTCAAGTCCATGGCCGGCCTTACACACACTAATTTCTATTTCATATTTCTGAAGATAATGTGTTATTTAAAGTTACTGTTGTAGAGATAGTGTTCCTATGAGCTAAATGCTGCTGAAGACATTTCGTTATGGAATATGTGAATGGCCAGATCCACAGAAATAAGGTTTTTGCTCTCAATCGCAAGTTTGCTGAATGACTATACGATTAGGGGGGCACTTTGTGTCATCTGGGGGGGCACTGCCCCCTAATGCCCCCCCTTGGCGACGGACCTGGAACGACATGAGGGTGAGTAATTAATGACAGAAATTTTATTTTTTGTTGAACTAACCCTTTAATGAGACCATATTAGTCTTTATTTTGTTTTGGGGGTCTACTACAATATTATTTCATGCTTGAATGTTCAAAAATCACATTATTTTCCCCTTATTTTACATTGTTGCAGCACCTCTCTTGGCAGTTTGTTAGTAACGCACTGTTTAGTTCCTGTCTCTATGAAGCCCCTCCTTCTGAAAAGCACAATGTTCACTGATTGGTCGGCTGGACCAGTGTGTTGTGATTGGTCAACTGCTTTGAGTGTGTTTCGGAAATGTCAAGTCCTTTACCATAACCACAACACACTATTAATGCGACTCAACCAGATCACGTCTCTTTATTTTGCATATGCCTTGAGCGTTATTTAAATGAGGAATATTGTAACGTACATTTCCGAATGAAAAATCAAGACTCCAATCGAGGCATTTCAGGGAGTTCAGAAACAGTGCTTACTGATATAGAGAATAACTCCCTTTGGAATGACTTTGTGTTTTGTAACTTTGCTTTTTTCATGCTCAAACAGCAACATTACACACTAAAGAATGTTGAAAATGTAAAATAACATAGTAGGTCCTCTTTAAGTGCATAGTTTATTTAAATGCACTTGAAATCTGTGCAGCAATTTTGTCAAACAGAGGTATAAGTCGAAATTATTTTCAACTGAACCCAAATGCTCCTTTCATAATATTTCTTGGCAAACATTTGCTACTGAAAAACCAACAGTCAAAGCATAATAACTAATGACAACCTTTTTCACTCTTTGATTTGAGCTCAGTCTGGGTATAGCGTGTGGTGTGGGGACATCCACACATGTCCTGAAAGCACAGCTGCATTTGAGGAAGGCCTCACAAAGGTCGGCCATGATGACATCATTACTGCCTTCACTCAGGTCTCTGTGAAACCTCTCCTGACCCACACCTTTCCTCATCACTCTCTCTCTCTCTCTCTCTCTCTCTCTCTCTCTCTCTCTCTCTCTCTCTCTCTCTCTCTCTTCCTGTAGTATTTCTCTCAGCTGTGTGAAACAACCCCGGCTCTCACTAACTCTGCGAGCAGGCAGGAAAAGAGCCAAAAAACACAGCCGTAAAAATAAGACACCACTCTGGAAACACCATCAAGGCCGCCATGTTAAACTGCTGCTGTCTACGGCAGTGACCTACATAGTGAGGACTACGCAGGCGTGTTACAAATAACAGCTGTGTGTTTCTTTTGCCTGCACAAGAAGTTTCTCATTGATTTTTAAAGAGAAATGAATGATCTTTAACTCTTTTTGTCTATTTAATCCAGTGACATTTGAAGATTATGCTGCATAAAAATGAACTTTATAAATACACTCCTAGAGATGGCAATAGTGACTAATGACTTAAATTTCAAGTCTGTGTCTCATGCAAAGCAATCAAATGGCTTTAACAACTTTGAATAAAGTGCACAAATCTGAATCCGAATTTTACCATTAAAAATGTATTAGCAATGTTCAGATAAGATATAATATATTTAATATATTTTAAGGTAAAATAAATTGATAAGATTATAAGACTTTTCATAGAATATATATCTTGGAAATAAATCCTTTTTTATTATTATTATTATTGTTTTAAATATAAACTTAACAAAAAGATTTGCTTAACAAGACAAAAAGATGTTGTCAATGGGGTAAGAAAATACATTTCAAAATATATAGGATGTTTAGATATTTTTAATGGAAAAAGGTCAGTAAAAAAGGATCAGTATTTTTTTTTTTTTTTTTTTTTTTAGGTTTTTGAAACAGTCTCTTCTGCTCACCAAGGCTGCATTTATTAGATAAAAATACAGTAAAAACAGTAATATTGTGAAATAATATTACAATTTAAAAGAACTGTTTTCTGTTTGAATATATTGAAAATGTAATTTATTCATGTGATGTCAAAGCTGAATTTACAGCATTATTATTCAGTGTCACATGATCTTCAGTGTCACATGATCCTTCAGAAATCATTCTAATATGATGATTTGCTTCTTAAGAAATATTTCTTATTATTATCAATGTTGAAAACATGTTGCTTTCTAATATTCCTAATATTTTGTGGAAACTGATAAATTTTTCAGGATTCTTTGATGAATAAAAAGTTAAAATGACCAGCATTTATTTGAAATATAAATATTTTGTATTATTATAAATGTATTTATTGTCATTTTTGATCAAATGCATCCTTGCTGAATAAAAGTATTCATTTCTTTAAAAAAATGCTTACAGATATCAGACATCTGCCAGGATAGTTGAGCTGCATTTGCTGGATTTAAAAATTTTAGTAACCGACACGCTTGCAAATCCGTTGCGAGTCAAAAGGTTGAATTTTGAGTTGACCTCTGTGTCAACTGGGCAGCTATTCCTCCCTCCCTTTACGTAATGGAAAATATGACTGTTTTTGGACCCCACAAGTATGCCTCAACACTTCACAATTTCTTTTGTGTCTCCATAGCAAATGGCACAACAAAGACAGAGACAGGAAGGATTTCTTACATAGATTGCAGGCCCCTGACACTGGGTTGCAGTTCTTGTCGTGACATGGACAGGTCTCGGCACAGTTCACTCCGTACTGACCGAACTCACAGGTCAGGTTGCAGCTAAAATGAAAAGAAATGCAAAGAGCACTGAGAAAGAGAGTCAATACAAGCATTGTGTACAAAAGCAACAAGAGTTTCCAGTTTCCAGTTTGGGGAATTAAGGGCAATTATGTAGATATTGGCAATGCAAATCCAAAAACAAAAAAGAGAAATTAGCATTTATAATAAATGAAACAAGCACATAAATTCTCATTAAAAGACATTGAACTGAAACTGATGAAATATTTAAAATGTCTTTCAGAGAAAACGGAAGTATTGCATGAAAAATACATTTTATTTTAATGTGTTTTCTGCTCTTATCTTCAATTAAGTGGTTTCATCAACTGAAGATAATATGGAGATTTAAGAGCAGTTTGTGGTCAATAATTAGATAGATTTAAATAATCTCATTTACTAAGTGAAATAATAGAAATAAATTTTAGATCATTTTAGATTTTGAATGCTGAATATTCTAACCATTTTTATCCATCCATCCACCCATCCATCCGTGACAGTAAAGATGTATAATGTTAGAAAAGATTTCTGTTTCAAATAGATGCGGATCTTTTAAACTTTCTTTTCATCAAAAAGTTTCTACAAAAATATTAAGCAGCACAACTGTTTTCAACATTGATAATAATAGGAATGTTACATGAGCAGCAAATCAGCATATTAGAATGATTTCTGAAGGATCATGTGACACTGAAGACTGGAGTAATGATGCTTTTGTTGCAGGCTCATCAATATTATTCTCCTTCAGTGTTTTGTAATTATAGATTACGTTGAATTTGTGTTTACCCCTAAGTATCATCATGTCTTTTTATGATGGACATGTTCAATTTACAAAGAACCAATGCACATTTAAACAGGTTTGGTCTCCTGTTTAGCACAATGCAATTTGTTTAAAGTTACTCATCTTTAAACCATTTAGAATGACTCTTTGTTTATTGTGTGATTCATTCGTTAATGAAAACAGGCCTAGGTATCAAGATGACCTAAATATGTGCGTGACTCAGAGATGTGACTTACTATGTCCCATAGAAGCCGGGGTCACAGAGACACTCTCCTGTGGCAAAATGGCAGTCTCCATTAAAACAATGGCTGCAGTCTTTTTCACAGTTTTCTCCATAGGTGCCGTTAGGACAGCGCACATCACAGCTAAACAAAGAGAAAAAAGAAGATGTTATACGAACAGACTGAGAATCGAATCATCAATTCAAAAGTCAATTAAAAAAAATACTTAAGGAGCAATAAACTTTGAGAGGTGAATTCACTAAAGTGCTCTGCGCACTTCCACTTGGGTATGATATTTTATTGCAAAAACCACTGTTTTATTCACTAATCACATGCAGTTCATTTTAAAAAGGTTTCTATTTCACATAAATGCTGTTCTTATAAGCTCTCTATTCATTAAAGAATACTGAAAAAAGTAATTTTAAATTGTAATAATTTACTACCTTTCTGGGTCGAATTAACAGTAATTATTTTATAACTGTCATCTACAATGGGGTTCACTGTTAGCCAAAGATCCATACCGATCTCCAATCCAGCCGGGATTGCAGTGAGAACACTTCCCATCGATGCGGTTGCAGAAGTGACCGTCTTTGCACGGCGGACACTGATCTTTACAGTTCTCTCCGAAGTATCCCTGCATACACATCTGATCACATTTTGTCCCGTTCCAGCCGCTCTCACACGTTACACATCGACCGTCCGTCACCTTACAGGGCTGCTGGCCTTTACAGTGGCCACATCTGAATCAACGGCAAAAAGAAAAGACCAGGATCATCCAGGGTATGGTCAGTCAAAAAAAGAAGAGAGCAAGTTATGGCATTAAAATCAAGAACATATAAAGCTCTGAATATGAAATGTTCTGGAATCATTAAAAATTTTTGGTCACACTTTATTTTGATCGTCCACTTTAGACATTCTACTCACTATAAGTAACTTTGCAACTACATTTCAACTAACTAATGAATTTGCAACTACATGTCAACTAACTCTCATTAGAGTAGTGTTTGTCAAAAATATCGATATTTCGATATGTATCGATACTGAATAATCTGAAAACAGTTCCAATACTCCTTTTCTGCAGTACTGATACACTGATACCAGCTGCGCATTCTCGCTCTTTCTTCTTTCCGATGGCGAATTGACACACACCGCCTCCTCTCACTCACTCAGTCTGGTTGAATAGTACTTGTATTGTATTGCTCATGATTTTCTCATTCCCGCAGGTTTCACGCTCACACCAAAATCCGCCTCTCAAACAGCTTGTGAGTACCAAATTGACTTCTTTTTCATTTTTCTTTTTCACTTAAACGGTCAAATACATTCAAAATTATGCCAAAATGCCCGTCTTGCCAAGCATTCTGGTAAACAGTCAGTTTTGTAACGCAAATAGTTGAGATAAAAAACAAATGTTGTGTTACCCAAATTATCAAAAAATTATAAGATAACAAATTATCTGTATAGAGGTATATATGGCAGTTTTCCCTGTGGTATCGAAAATGGTAACGAATATCAATATTTTTCAAGGTATCGTATCGAAGTTAGAAATTCCAGTATCGTGACGACAGAAAGTTACTTATAGTTAGAATGTCTAAAGTGGACTATTGAAATAAAGTGTTACCAGATTTTTTTAAAAATATTTTTGAATGAAGTCTCCAAAGCTTACCAAGATGCTTTTAGTTGATCAAAAATACAGTAAAAACAGTAATATTTTTTGCTGAACTTTCAGCAGCCATTACTCCAGTCTTCAGTGTCACATGATCCTTCAGAAATCATTAATTTCTTATTATTATGAAACTTGAAAACAGCTTTTGTGGAAAACTGCTAATTTTTTTTTTTTAGGATTCTTTGATAAATAGAAAGTAAAAAAAAAAAAAAAAAACAGCATTTATTTGAAGTAGGACTATTTTGTTACATTATATTATGTCTTTACTGTCACTTCACTTTGAATTTTAGTATTAATTTATTTAAAAAAAAAAAAAGTCTTACCCCAAACTTTTAAATGATAGTGTATCACGGTCTCCTCAAAAATATTAAGCAGCAAAAACTGTTTTCAACAATGATAATAATCAGAAATGTTTCTTGAACAGCAAAACAGCATATTAGAATGATTTCTGAAGGATCATGTGACACTGAAGACTGGAGTAATGATGCTGAAAATTCAGCTTTGATCACAGGAATAAATTACATTTTCAAATATATTCACATAGAAAACAGTTCTTTTAATTTGTAATAATTTTTCACAATATTACAGGTTTTTTTATATGGTATTTTGGATCGATGCAGTGTTGGTGAGCATAATAGACTCTTTTCAAAAACATTAAATGATTTTAAACTTTTGGCCAGTAGTCTATTTTTCCTCACCTGTTTTTGCAGTTCTGTCCGTAGAGCCCAGCTGGACATGGCTCCCGGCATAGCTTTCCTCTGTATCCGGGTTTACAGGTACACGATCCATCTGCCGGGTTACACTTCCCATGCACGCACTGACAGTACCGCTCGCAACGTTGACCCCAGAGCCTCTCCCTACACTGACATCGGCCTGTAAACTGCTCACAAGGCGAGTTATTACACAGACACTGAGCACCGCAATTACGGCCGTACCAGCCAGGGTTGCAGATGCACCGGCCCGTGCTCTGATCGCACACAGAGTTGATGCTGCAGTAGCAGTTGTTGTTGCACTGAGGTCCCCAGTAACCGGCATGGCAGGTGCATTTCCCTGTCTCCTGGTCACATTTCCCTTTCTGACAGTTGCAGGGCTTCTCGCAGTTTTCACCCCAGCGGTTGGGGTAGCACGTGCACTGCCCAGTCACGTCATCACATTTACCATTAGGGTGGCACGTGCACATGCCCTTGCAGTCCGGACCCCAGAACTGAGCGGGACACTCTAGGGGAGTCAAAAAAATGCACGGGTTGTAGTTTACAGGAAAAAGAAACATGTTTATTCAAATTACGAATTACTTACTTCTAGCTTCTGACCAAGGCTGTATCTCAATACTAGTGTTACTTGATCTCAGCGCTGTGTTTGACACTATAGATCATAAAATAGATCGACTACAAAATTACACTGGTATTCAGGGACAGGCATTAAGGTGGTTTAGATCGTACCTATCAGACTGTTAACCATTTTGTATATTTAAACGGGAAAAAATCTAAGATAACATCAGTAAATTATGGAGTGCTGCAAGGATCTGTGCCCTCTGCTATTTTCAATATATATGCTGCCACTTGGTAATATTATATGAAAACATGGAATTAGTTTCCCCTGCTATGCTGATGATACTCAGTTATATATTTATGCATTGTTTAAATGTTTGCTTGGCATGTGAGAACCAATGAGGTTCATTCTCGTGTGTTACACGGTTTGTTCTCACGCATCAAGCAGGTTCGGTTGAGCTTCTGTTTATGTTCACTGATCAATGTTTATATGTGAATAAAAGCCCAAATTACATCTGTTCATCATATAAAGTGATCGAGTCTCTTCAGAAAATTTGGACTAAACCACTCAATTCATATGGTTTAGTTTTACGATCTCTTTTTGAAGTGTCAAAGTGTCAGTTGCGTAGCTGTCTATGGAGGGACAGAAAGCTCTCAGATTTCTTTAAAAAGATTGTCATTTGTGTTCCAAAGATGAACCAAAGTCTTACGGGTTTGGAACGACATGAGGATGAGTAATTATTGACAGAATTTTCACTTTTTTTGGTAAACTATACCTTTAAATGTTGAGCAGCAAGCTCATTGGCTGCAGATGCAACAGGAAACAATCAGCTTGTGCGGTACAGTTAACGATTTAACAGCAGGTTTCATGACAGAACTTGGTATATATCTGCTAAAAGTTTATTTTGTCAGTTTTTAGGAGTGCATTTGCATTTAGACCTCAAAGCTAACTGAAGGGCAAAAATAAGTTTTTAATTACTAAAATTAGTTACTTTAATCTGAAAAAGACAAAAAGCATCTCACTTGTATCACAACTTGCCCCAAAATATCCATGGCGACAGCGGCATTCGTTTGGACGGACACACACCTCGTTCTCATTACAAGTGAAGTTGCCTTCACAGAGAGCTGAGGAGACAAGGACATAGTCAAGATATAAATCAAGTAACATGACACTCAGGAAGTGATCTAACATACAGGAAATGACACTTACGTGTTAAACACTCTTCACCTTGCTGCGCCCATCCGCTGCAACACGTAACCCCTGATGACCTGATGATAAGATGACAAATCAAGATAAAATTATCAAGATAAAAGCATTGGGTTATCAGTTAAAGAATATTCAATCTATACAACATTTAGCTGATATCTTGAAGGACAACTGATCATTAAACGTGTGAGTCAGCATATTTTGCAAATGCCTTGACCAAAGTTTCAACTGTCCGTGAGAGATTTAAGCATGTGGCTCATGAGGAATATTGCAAATGTCTGGGTGCCATCTGTAGCTTCTTCTGAGCTTCACAAGCGCAGATGTTTCAGATAGCAAACCTGCATCCACTCGTACAAACACAAGCGTAAGCATTCATTCCATTCTCCACCCTGTAACAGACAGCAGTCATGCGAACCAGACATGCTGTTTGAAGCGATAACTTCATTGAATCGTCAGATGTGGAGAAACAACGAGTGGCTGGAGCCAAAATAAGGCCACAGCCTGATGTGATTAGTAATGCAAATGTCCTGCATTAAGCCAGTAAGTCAATCTAATAAACAGTCTGGACAATCAGTATAAACAGATATTTAGAGAACGCTTTGAAAATGCTTGTCGGAATATTCAGTTGAATTTATTTAAAGGATTAGTTCACTTCAGAATTAAAATTTCCTGATAATTTACTCACTCCCATGTCATCCAAGATGTTGATGTCTTTCTTTCTTTAGTCGAAAATAAATTATGGTTTTTGAGGAAAACATTCCAGGATTTTTCTCCATATAGTGAACTTTAACAGGGATCAACAGGTTGAAGGTCCAAATTACAGTTTCAGTGCAGCTTCAAAGGGCTCTACACGATCTGAGCCGAGCAAGTGTTTACAAAGCGAACATGCAAAGACTAGGTCAAACGGTCTTTACAATAAAACTTAAAACAACAATGTTGGAGGAGAAAATGAGAGTTTTTCGCACTACCGCGGTACCACAGTACTTCCAACATGATTACGTAATGTGTGGCGCATCGCAAAGCTAGTGCAAGATGAGCATTTGTGGTTAAAAAGTATATATATATTTTTTTTGTTTTGTTTTGCTAGATAAGACCCTTATTCCTCATCTGGGATTGTGTACTCAAAACTGCAATTTGTTTAACCCGTTGAACCCTGTTTAAGTCCATTATATGGAGAAAAATTCTGGAATGTTTTCCTCAAAAACCATAATTTCTTTTCGAGTGAAGAAAGAAAGACATCAACATCCTGGATGACATGGGGGTGAGTAAATTATCAAGAAATTTAAATTCTGAAATGAACTAATCCTTTAAATACATTGTTCTGAAACCACAATATAGACTTTTGTGTGGAACAGATTGAAATTTGTGTCACTGAAAATCTCAGAATTTTTAGCTCTCAGATGTCATTGGCAGTTCTTCATATGCACCAGATTTGAATATAAATTTTCAGTGATTAATGATTTAAATTTGGTTAGTTCCTCACATGAAGCTATCATACTGCTTCAGAGGAATTAAAATATAGTGCATGAGTCATAACATCTCCTTTGTGTTCAACAGAAGAAAGTAAGTCATACGGGTTTGGAACGACATGAGTGAGTATATAATGACAGAATTTTCATTTTTTTGGGGTGAATTGCCCTTTTAATCCATCACATATGATCCCGGTGGAATTTTTCATGTGTCTGTGGTGGATGTTTTATTCAAAGCATCTCACAACAGGCCTGCTGCAGCAACTTATTGTTGCATGCCTTTCGTTTGACAGAAAATCATGGGAGGAAGAGGGAGAAATGGGTTTGGGACACAATGAGGACCTGATTCAAACCTGTGTCTCCCATATGAGCACCCCAGCACAATGTGCCTAAAGGTTTCGACATGTTTGTAGACTAATACACTACCTTTCGAAAGTTTGGGGTCAGTACAATTTTTTTTTTTTCAGCAAAGAAGCATTAAATTGGTCAAAAGTCACAGTAAAGACATTTGAAATGTCACAAAAGGTTTCTGTTTCAAATAAATGCTGTTCTTTTGAACTTTTTAATCAAAGAATCCTGAAAAAATGTATCATGGTTTCCAAAACAGCACAACTATTTTTAACATTTATAATAGTAAGAAGTGTTTCTTGAGCAGCATATTAGCAAATTAGAATGATTTCTGACGGATCATGTGATGCTGAAGACATACTGAAGACACACTCAAATAGAAAATACAAAATGCAGCCTCGGTAAGACTAAAAAAAGCTTACCAACTTTTGAATGGTAGTGTATATCAAGCGATTCAGTGGATATGTGTGTGCTGCAGTGCAGTTTCATTTAAAGACTCTCAAACATTCATTGCATAAAAAAAAACAACAACATTTTTTTTTAAACATTTCAAATTATCCCTGCTATCTCTACTTCGAGTGGCTTCCCCTTAAAATTTAATACTCTCTAAGTGCTTGTTAGATACAAGACATACGCCGCCCCTCATATTCCGCCACATGTGACCTCTGAGAGGCCTTGTCCACACTTTGGCTTCCTCTGAAGCGTGGGGGCCGCTCTCTGCCTTCAGTCAGAGTTTGTTTAGCCTATGTGTGTGTGTCTTACCCAGACATGATCTACACCGCAGCCCTAACTTCTCTGCTCTGTGTCAAACCGAACATACACACCACAGAGAGAACGTGAAGCTAGGGCCGCGGATGAAAGCTTAAACAAATGGAAATTGAGCATCAGTCAACAGCTGGGGGGCCAAACTTGATTCAGCAACAATAAAGTCCTGTGTGGAAATTCTGAGAACGTGAACTTCCTGACAATGTCTGTGGTTGGTGAGAATCTGTGTTTGTTAGAATACACATTAGATTGTATCTGGTGGTTTCCATTTTGATCTAAAGTACAGTGATAGCCATCTGGAGCCAGTAATCACAAAGTAAACAAACTTTTAAACAACCGGGTAAACCATTCAGCCCTTAACACTGCTTGTAGAATTCCCCTAAAATGCCTGCTGAGCCTCAATGCAACATGATTTTGAGATAAACTGTATTCATACATCTAAATCCAGCTATTTTTTGGTAACATCCCTGTTGAAAACAAAAAACAAAAAACAGCATATGCTGGTTAGGTATGTTTTGAAGCATGGCAGCTGGTTTGAGCTGGTTTAAGCTGGTTCTAAGCAACTAGCACCAGCTTAAACCAGCTCATGACCAACTAAGGACCAGTATAAAGCTCAAACCAGCTGCCATGCTTCAAAACATGCCTAACCAGCATATGCTGTTTTTTTTCAACAGGGATTTAGTGCTTTGAATTAAAATAATGCACCTCATGATGTCACTGAACATGTTATTAATATTGTGGCAAGTGGTAGACTGATATATATCGGCCAGGGGTTTCCCGTACAACTACGTAATTCACTGCTTAAAGGTGGTGTAAGCGATTTTTCAAAAAGGATGTTGGACATTGTTGATATTTGAAATCAACCCAAACAAACCCACCCCTCTCTTCATTGCTCCGCCTTCAAAACTCGCCCTCCAATTCTAACAACGCCAAATGATGCCAAACACCGCATTCTCTAGCGGGCGTCAATGCGCAGTGGTTTACCTGTACAACTCTCACTATCTGGCCACTGTTACACACACGCAATGCGAGAGTGGATGTCTGTTTATCACAGCTGACGCGCAACAAAATAATGCTTCACAAAAAATAAAGCGCAGATGATGAAGGAAGCACAAAAAAAAAAAAATAAATGAACGTACAGTACACAAGAGTAAATACAAACAAGTGTTCGTTGTTAGTTGCCAACAGCACAGCAGCTCCAGACAATCAATGACACTCAAACCCAGTGTTCCTCACATGCGAAGCGGAATCAAAGCCACCGCGTCTGTTTTCAGGCCTTCCTGCTTAGCTCTCTCCAGCGCTGGAAAGCTTTTCTAATATTAACGCGTGTCCTAAAGTGCTTGCTCAGTCATAAACCTTCATTCCAGTGATATTATTTTGAGCTCTTTTGTATTGTGTCTCATCTCTCTTTCTGCATCTCTCTCTGTTTTTCTTCAAATCTCCCTCTTGCTCGTTCTGTCTCCTCGAACGTTATACGCCCTCTAATGCTGACTGGTTACACGTTTGTTGTTGGTGTCGGCCCGACTAACTTCCAAACAGTGTTTTTGAATAATGACTTACCCCACCTTTAACTACCATAGTACAATGCATTGTTGAAGAAATCAACTAGCTAGTCACGACTGTTCCCCGAAACCGTATTGTTGCAAATTTGGTTAATGATGTCACACATGTGGTGGAGTAATAACTTCTTATAATGAATCCATTTGAGATCAAATTAATGCTAGATTTTTTGTTATATATTACTGACTTGGCATCTGAGGACTAATTCTAATTTTTCTCAGTTATTTTGCTTTATTTCCAGATTCAATTATAGGCTCCTCTTTGTTGGATCTATGGTTTCGGGAAACACAGACTCGTTGAACTATGCTTATAAAGACAAAATAATGCTTTTGGGAAATGCACCCCCGGTCAATTAATCTACCATTTTGCAAGTTCACCATGACCAATTAATTTTTGTGAATTTTAGCAATTCTTTGGCATATTTGGCATACACTACCATTCAAAACTTTGGGGTCAGCAAATGTGTGTGTTTTTTTTTTTAAGAAATTGACCCTTCGCCAGGAGTTTGATTGACAGGCGATCTAACCAATCATAATGCCGAATCCGCCATTATGTCTGACAAAGCAGTCAGGGAGTTAGTAGATTAACGTCGGTGGACTTGAACTTGAAAAATGGTGTGTACTGACGTCTTTCCGTGGTTAAAAAACAACATTCCTTATGATGTTCATTCATGCTTATTTGATGCTATAAATGAACTAGTAGGAAAAGATGATCGATTCATGAGCCGCTTGAACTGAGGCACTACAGCAATCTGTCACGACACATTAAAGAGCCATAAAATGGTATTTATTGTTTAAATTTTCTTAAAAATGACAAAATTTGAGACCTTGTTTCATATCAAAAGTAACCTGCTCTGTCTTGTCTGTCGACGCGTTGTCAGTGTCTTCTTTGCTCCGCGATGTATTTTTCACTGCGTGAGAACATGATATGTGGTGTGAGAGCAGCATGGCTTGTCGGACGTAGCAACAGTAACTAAAGGGGGCGGGTCTTTGCGAACGGTCAATTAAAGGGATAGTTCACCCAAAAATGTCAGTTGATGGGCCCCACTGACTTCCATAGTATTTTTTTTTCTCTCCATACTATGGAAGTCAATGGGGCACATTAACTGTCTGGTTACCCATATTCTTCAAAATACCTTCTTTTGTGTTCAGCAGAAGAAAGAAATTCATACAGGTTTGGAACAACTTGAGGGTGAGTAAATGATGACAGAATTTTCATTTTTGGGTGACTATCCCTTTAATACTTTTATTCGGCAAGGAAGCATTACGTTGATTAAAAAGTAACAGTATTAATTTCTTTTAAACTGTTTATTCATCAAAGAATCCTAAAAAAAAAAAAAAAAAAAAAAAAAAAAAATCAGTTTCCACAAAAATATTAAGCTGCACAACTGTTTTCGACATTAATAATAAGAATGTTTCTTGAGCAGCAAATCATCATATTAGAATGACTTCTGTAGGATCATGTGACACTGAAGACTGGAGTAATAATGCTGAAAATTCAGCTTTGCATCACAGGAATAAATTATATTTTAAAAAATATTACAATAGAAAACAGTTATTTTAAATTGAAACAATATCACACTTTTTTACTGTATTTTTGATTAAATAAATGCAACCTTGGTGAGCATACAAGAAACTTCTTTTAAAAACGACCCCATACTTGTTTTTAATTAATAGTTTTTTGTTTGTTTGTTGTTTTTTGGAAGATGCATTAGAAAAGGCAAAAAAAAAAAAAAAAATCCCTTAGTTTGAAATTCAATGTGAAAATGCTTCTGATATCATTATTACATAAGCTATCGCCATGCTCATTAGATTTAGGTGTTGCAGTATCCATTCAAAAGTCAATCACTAGTTTTGATCTCTCTGACGCCTGTGTGATGTTTATTTGTAAATGTTTGCCTCTGTGATTTGATAGATTCATTTGGACATCACCATCAATCAAGACTGTGATGATTAGCCTTCTACATACATCCATTCTACTTAGAATGAAATGTAGGTCATGGATACAGAATGTTGTGACTAGATGTCACACCCTTGATGACCTCTGTGTTTAGGTTAGAGAAGAGTTTAAAATCTGTAACGATTGTGGAACTGCACAGGTCTATTAGTTTCAAGCTCTATAAAAATACAGAGTAGTCTAGAGTAGGCCTCAGTAAATTGAAAGTTTATTACAAGTTATTTGATATCAAATGATGCATGTCTTTCCCCCTTTTAGTTAATATGCATTTTATGGGCTTTTAGAAGTATTTTATTACCAATTTATTAATTATTGTTCTTTTACGTAGGCTTTTATGCAGTATCTAAACTGTGCCACGACTTCAATGCTTCAGTGCTTGAGTAATTGTTGTCGCCCTCTATCTCTCAATGTGTGTCAGTGACCCAGATGTGAAACAGGGTGACTGACACACATCAGATTCAGATAAGTCGCTGTTTGGAAAGTCATCAAAAACAACTTTCTGTACAGTTTTAAACGTTAAATCACTACTTTTCTGCGCATTTTCATACACTAGGCTACAATTCATTAGTATTTAACAACAAAAACAAAACAATCAGAAATAACAAACAATTTGACCCTATTTTTAAGATTAAAAAATGTGAAATCTTAATTTAATATACTTTTTCATTTTTTTCTTAAAGCTCACGGAAATGTTTGAATAATGTTTGCTACATTTAATAAACTTGTCTTTGATTTTTTGACCTATTTCTGGGCTGCTTTTTTGCTTAACATCATGCATTGAGTCTACCATATGTGCAGAATGCATTAATGCTATTATTCTATTCTATTTCCTTTCCCCCTAAAAGTTAGTCATCCAACTTACCCTGAAACTTTGCACACGTTCCTACCCTTTGGATTGAGTTCTTGACTGAAAACTGGACACAAACATAGAAGCAAAAGCACTAAAACCGCTAAAGTGCCCTTTAGATCCATGGTAGAAGAAACAGCATCTCTCCATGCGCCTCTTCTGCTCAGCATTCCTTTCTTTTACAATCGCTAGAAGTTCTGGTGGGATATTCTGTATCTCCGAAGTCTCAAAACCTTCGACTTCAAGCGTTTGTAAGTTACTTTATCCGCATAAATCGTTTATCCACTGTCTTTCAGACTCCAAAGTCTGAGGCAGAAGAGAGAAAAGAGGAGGAGAGGGCGCACAGAAGTTATAAAACCAAACAGTTATTCCCTCCGTCCAGCCCCAGTTCCTGAGGAGAACTTCTGCTTTTATTATGCACTCCAAACACTGGTGGATGTATCTGGTGCATTGCTGGAAACTTCAAACACTCTTATATTCCCGATTTTTCGCTGTTATTTCCAAAATGTAGATTTTCACAGAGGATATGCTGCATCAAAACATGTCAAGAAAAAAAAAAAGGTCTGCAAAACTTTATGTGCGTCCATTTTGGAAAAGAAACGGGGACTTTAAAACGGATCGTTGTTCTCTTTTCAGAAGGGAAATTCCTAATTAATGAGCCTAGCTCTGGCTCTGGCTCTTGGGAATTCGGTGTGCCTGCTCTCTTTGGCGTGCAGCGGTTTCCCAAATTCTAACCGAAACCACCAGAGCAGCTCCTCATCGAGTGGGTGTGACTATAGTATATGCTTAGGATTTAACCATGGATCCATCCAGCCCCCCCCTTACTAACCTCCTCAACATGCACGCGCACGAGCGCATTCACGCTGTCCGTCTCTTCTCCTCACATACAACCAGTGGGATAAATACATTTATACATATCTTAAATAAATAAATAATACTTTTGAATAAATAAATAAAAATAGTTATTATTATAAATTAATCATTTTTGGATATCTCCAGAAGTTTAGTCAGATTAGCTGAGACGTTCACCCCAGTTTTGTAAAAGTAAATTACTTTAACTATGCAACGGCTCCCCCCGCTGTTAACTTCATGGAACGTGCACAACAAATGTCAAGTCACGTAGCCTACGTCACAAGCAAAACGGCAAAAGCAAAACTAACGACAAAAAGCAAGAGGAAAAATGTTTTAATAAACAGTCCTCAGTATATTGATTTTGTTCTGTATTAGGCTACCTAAACCCACATCTTCCTATAGTCTATATTGTATGCGTAACCCTCTATGTTAACTAAATTAATCTGTACGTACATTTACATCTCGGAATTATAAAACTGGGACGTTTCTATTACGGAACGTTTATCCTTTTATGGCATCCCATGCGTGTGTTACGTTAGTAAACAGTAACGTCACGGAATTTGTACCAATCAGTCATCCCAGATTTGAATATGGGGCGGGACCCCGCAGGTAGCGTTTAATGTGCTCAATGACCGAGTAGTTTCCAAAAAACAACAGCGGGCGACCTATTTCTGTTTGTGTTTTATGTATATTGTCAGTACAGAAGTCTTGAATTGATGTCTTTCCGCAAAACTCTTCCTGCTTTTGGGCTCGCGACTCGTGACAGCAATATTAGGAGTCTGGTCATCTCCACTCGTCATGGTTATCATCACCGGAGTGTGCAAGCTTTACATCCAACCAAAACAAACACACAAGAGGAGCATGTATCCTTCAGTAACAAGATCTCCATTGACTTTGAACAGACCAAAGAAGCCTACAAGAGCAAAGACACTCTTGAGTTACTTAGAAGCTTGGTAGTTTTCAAACTGTGCTCCTATGACATCCTGGTTGATAAGAATAAAGAGGTATGTCATATATTTAATGCTTATAGAATGTATTCCTACAGTATTTAACAAAAACAGTGCCATCCTCTTCTTGCATGTACTGTATATGACAGACTTCCATGTTCCTGTCTGGAATTACTCTTGTGTGATTGTCTCGGATGACTGACAGGAATGGCACCTTGCCAGGGAGAAGTCATGTGGTTAGTGTGTAGAGTTACTAGAGTCAAGATTACTGGCAAGGACAGAATGAACCTCAGAGACATGCAAGTCTTTGTGACCTTTAGGCAACTTGGAGTTGGAAACACACTCTGACCATATGTTTTTACACAGGGTTTCAACCTTTACAGACTCAAGGCACCAGATGTTCAGAAAATTAAGGAACTTCAGATAAAAACAATTCTTTGTAATCATAACTTTAATTTAAAACACTATCTAACAATTTATATAGTAAGCTAATGTATATGAATACAAAATCTGTCATCATTTACTCAACCTCAAGTTGTTCCAAACCTGTATAAATTTCTTTGTTCTGTTGAACACAAATGAAGATATTTTGAGGAATGTTCATAACCAGAGCCTAAAATTAACACTCGCCAAGCACCAAATGCAAAATCAGTGCCAAATCAGTATATGAAACAGTGTCAATCGCCTGTTGGTCGGTAACATTTTTATAAATTCTAACAATGCAAAATTGTGAGAAAATGAATGTGAACAAACATGAACTACGCTCGGGACAGTTGACAGGCCAGCACTGCATCATCACGAAAGTTTAAGCCTTGCCAATTTAAATATTAAAGTGCAAGAAGACGCGAAAGGGAAGTTAATTCATTACTTGCGTGCTGTGCGGGAAGTTTTCTATTATGCAAATGTGGCAAACAGGATGAGGATGAGGCTGAGAGCCGTGATTGATGATAAGCTCCACCTGCACCAGTCTCGAGTTTCTCACAGGAGTTCTGGGAGCATAAAAGGAGGAGCGACGACAGTGAAAGACGAGAGAGGACCAGGCCTGCTCTGGACTTTGTTATGTTTATGTGTGTGGGGCAGTCTTCCGTGAGGGGCTGCCGCCTTTACTTTAATTTTGTTGTTTGTTTATTTTATATGATTAAGGTGTTTAAACGTTCGCCGGTTCCCTGCCTCCTTCTTCCCCGAGCTACATACCTCGCTACATTGGTGCCAAAACCCGGGAGGAAGGAGGAACGCGCTGTCATAGAGCCCTTGCCGCTGTGGGGAATCTGAGTTCCATCGAGCATGGGTGTGCAGAGTATGCCGCCATGGACGCTCGAGGCAGTGGGCTGGAGTGAGTTGCCGGGGGGACGGACGAACTCGCTGCCGGCCGGCTGGGTTGTGGAGGATCGGCTGCTGTCTATGAGAGACAGAGGGCCGCCGTTCACCATGGGCCAGAACCTGCTGCCGTCTGCCATGATGGGGAGGAGCAGTGAACAGGGGACTCGTGCCGACTGCCCGAACCTGGAGAAGCCGTCACTGTCCACCAGGCAGCGAGAGAGCCGTCCACCGAGGGCTGTCCAGCGCCGCTGCCAGGCATCTCGGACCAGTTCACCCAGCTGGTGGAGGACCGGATGGCTGTGCGTTTTGGGAACTGGACCCAGATTTTATTTTTATTTTCCACTCTCCCCTCTCTCGTCTTTGTCACTCCTGATGCTTCCGTCTCCTTTTTCTTGCCTCGTCTGTCCTTACCCCCAGGTGTCACGTCCGCCTTGAAGGGGTCCCCCCGGAAGGGTGGAGGGGGGAGTAGAGCAGAGTCTCGTGAGTACCCCCTGGCCTGTGAGGGGCGATGAGGGTATGTGACAAGCAGGACGAGGCTGAGGGCTGTGAGAAAGGCGCCCCGTTCGCCCGGTTCTCACGGCTCTCGGCCTCGTCCTGCTTGCCACAGCAAACATCCGACATGTGCACCCAGAAATCCGAATCTCAGAGAGTGCACAAATACTGAATTAAGTGCTCTTTCACGTCTTCTTGCACTTGAACAGACATATTCAAACAAAATGATGTCAAAATGCCTGTCTTGGCAGGTAGGCCTATCCTTGTAAACATAACATAGTCAGTTTTGTATTTACTGAAAGTAAACAGTTGAGAAAAAAAAAAACGTGTATCAGTATATTGGATCCGTGCATTAGCTCTTAAAGTGACAGCAGCCTAATATTCCTGCTGCTGTTTGTGTTTTTATTGTTAGTCAAACAACAAAAGACAAAGAACAATCACTCATTGCTTTTGACTTGACTTTCTCTTATGTTTCATGGCTGGTAAAAATATTTATAGCCAATACATTTTCTTAAGTAACCGGCCTTTGGCTAGTGTGGCAAAAAGTTAGGCCCTGTTTGTAACCAAATACTGTAGTTGTGTTGCACCATTTTTTTTTTCCATACTATGGAAGTCAATGGTGCCCCACAACTGTTTAGTTACAAACATTCTTCAAAATAAATTCTCTTGTGTTCAGCAGAACAAAGAAATGTAAACAGCTTTGAAACATCCTGAGGGTGAGTAAATGATGGCAGAATTTTAATTTTGGGGTGAACTATCCCTTAAATATTGCTAAAAATGAAATCAGATCATTCTATAATATGCATGATTTGACAACATTATTTCTGTCTCCTACAGATAATGGATCTTAGCAAAAAGTTGTTGGGACAGAAGATGTTTGAGCAGTTTATGAAGATGACGTTCTATGGTCAGTTTGTGGCAGGCGAGGACCATCAGTCCATCAGGCCTGTAGTGCAGAAGAATCAAGCATATGGAGTGGGAGCTGTGCTGGATTATAGCGTAGAAGAGGATCTCTCACAGGAAGAAGCTGAGAGGAAAGAGATGGAGTAAGTGGTCTCTTGTAGTTCTGGTCTCTACATCCGCAAACTACCATGTTTAAGCTGCTTCGATCGATCGTAGGTACCAAGGTGGAAAGATTTGTGAGCAATTTAACAAAATACAGTGCCTATCGTCTAGATAGGAGAATGTTACTCAAGATGTTCAGCTGAACACTTTAACTGGTCTGCAGGCATTTATTCGCAGAATACATGATCCAGACCTGACCAATTAAGGGCCAAATAAATAAATCAGTGATATAGATCATGCCAGTATAAGAACAGAATATAAATGAGTGCAATGATTTTGCTCAAAAGAGAGCTATAGTGCTTAATTTAAAGCAGCTCATTAAGCATTTTTGCTCTCCTAATATCAACCTGCAGTTTTGACCAGTTAGTTTAGTGAATCCTTAAGTGTTTTAAAAACTTTCTCCTTTCTAGGCCCTCCTAGTTTGCAAGGCAGCATGCATCCAAAATCTATTGGTCTGAATAAGTCTTTAAGACCTGTTTTGCATCAAACTAACTACTTTTTCAGTAGAGGGCCTAGAGGTTAATGGCCATGCTGTGATTTGTGTTCATGTGGAGAGCTCACAGAAATAGCCTGAGATTTGATCTGCTGTCACAGATGTAAACAAAGAGCCGAGATCCTATTGGTTGTTTTTGTCATTGCCCATTGTTTCTGACTGGCTTATATTCAGGCTATCAACACGCTCACTGTTTAGGAATTTGGTCTCATGGTACACATACAAACAGAGAGCTGCTTTCTATTTCCACAAGAGAAAATGTTTATAGTACTGTACTGAGACAACAGTAGGATTATTTATGCTTTAGACCTGCTTCTCTAAGGCAAGCGCCACTATTACTATTGCTCATATTTAGGGTTAAGGATTTGAACAAATCCCTGTCCAAGGAGTGAATTATTGGGGGGACCCCCCTAATTAAGGCTTGAACACCCCAAAAAAAAGTCTAAAGAAGTTACTGGACTTGTTGTTATTTGACAAAACATGGGCGAGATAGAAAGAGTGTCCCCGATCAGTCACTTAGGATTTGGAACAAACTTGTTGTATAATTTGCGTATTACCCCTGACCTTATGTTTTAAACTTTGGAGGTTAACCTGATAATACAAATCATTAAGCTTCTCGAGAAGTAATCATCAGACCTAAAATTTCCCCCTAAAGATGTTTGATTGTGGTTTTTTTTTTTTTTTTTTTTTTTTTTTTTATATTATTACATAATATTACTATTTAGGTATAATTTTTTTTATTTTTTTATTTTTTCATTTAGTAATTTTAGTGCTTCAATTTAAACTTATTCCAGTTAATTGCATGGGCAACTTTTTTTTTTTTTTCATCCAGCATTTAAATTTCATTTTTAATTCAACTTTATTTAAATTAACAAAAATGTGTTTAATAATTATAATTTCAGTTTTAGTTAGGGCTGGGTGGTAAAACGATATTGTGGCACTGGCCTATAAAATGTCTATCATTAGAGATTTTGCTATATCGTATTGCGGTATGTAAATATATATGCATAGCACAGCATGGACACTTTAGAGTGATGAAACGCATGAATGAAACAATAAAGAGCGGGATGTGCTTGATGTTAAAAATAGTTATTAAGCGTAATAAGTCATGAAAAAGAACTCAGCTGACTGGCACACTGCCAAAGTGCGCACATGGAAAGCCACCTCTTTCAGAATGCGATCGCGAATTTGGGAGGAGCTTGATGTGTGAAAAAGTGTGAAAAAGGACTCTGACTCTTGCTGACTGACGCACAAAAAGCCGCATCTCTCAGCATGTGATCAAAATCAGTTCTTTTTCACGCCTTAAAGTGCTTGATACACACAATTGTGTCAAAATGCTCAAGTGAAAGTAAACAGTTGGGTGTAAACCAGATGTGTATCAGTAAAATGGATCTGTGCATTTGGTCTTAAAGTGACAGCAGCCTAATATACTGCCACTGTCTGTGTCATTAATGTTAATCAAAAAAAAGAAAAAATAACTTAACTTGAAAAACTTTTATAGCTTTAATAAGGATAAATTTATATTTTATTCATACAATGAAGACTATGCAGTATTTTATTTTTTTACATTTGATTATTCAGTTTCCGTAGGCCAAAATAAACCTATTGTACTGGAAAAACTTAATTTGTTCAATTCACATTTTTGTTATATTTGTATTTGTCCTATTGTTTGTAATTTGCTTCTTTGTTCTTATTTTTAATTACAAAAATAAAATAACAACAATAGCTATATTGTGATATATATCGTTATCATTAAATAATATTTTGGTCATATCTCCCACCCCTAATAATGATCATTTAATTAGCGATAATAAAATTATAATAATCCTTTTGATTAAGCAGCCAGCTAGTAATCACACAAGCAACCACACAGTGCATATTCAAATTATTAAAAAATATGCTCTCAGATATCATTTATATCCTGTTTGTTAGAATTACTGTGACATTTACACATATTATTTGGCAAACAGCAGACAGTTTTCATTTTATGCAACTTGTTGTATACTAATTGCAGTCTGGTAGAAATGCAGAGTACTGTCCGTATCTTTGCTTGGAGGTTTGTTCTTAATAACTCTCAAGAGTAACTCTTTGTCATTCATTCTGACCTGGAACTGAACCTGTGACCTTTCTGTTACCAGCCCAGGTCCTTAACCATTAGCCTCACATACATTTCAACAGCTGTGTCAACGTTATGACATTTGATTAAAAAATGTCTTCATTTGTTCCTGTCATTGACCTTTTGGAAATTACAGACTGTCAGTGCCATACCCGAGGGTCTCCTGCTGGAAATATAGATGAAATGTATTGCCTGAGAACTGAGAGAGAGAGAGAGATACGGAGATATAGATGATATGCCATTTGGATTATGAGGAAAAAGCCAGTGATACAGAGTGAGATCCAATAAATGGACTTCTCTTCCACATCACTGCTCTCATTTCTGAACGCCGCTGTCAGAGGTCTGAGCAATTTTATGGGCGTCCTTCCTCGGATTACACTTCAGATATAAGTGCAGTTCTCCCCATCACCTGAGAGGGGCGCTAAATCACCACGATCACTCACCTCACAGAAGAAATGAGCTGAAATGGAGCGTTTATTGGAAATGCTTTTTACAACCACAGAGGACCCTGGCTGGTCACTGGCTAATAAAAGCTAATTTATGTTCGTGATGTGTGTTTTAGAGCCTCTGCCCCTATCAATATTGCATTAACATCCACCCCAATGGATCCTGTAATGCTGTTATACAGAATAGAGTGCTCAGCTTGGCTTTTCTGCATTATCAAGGGTGTGATAGAGGGAGAATGCTGGAGGATGTGGCATTTGAGTAGGTTGCCATCTAATATGCAGGAACCCAGGCTGATCATTCCATGAGTTCTCAGACGCCATTCCTGCCTTGTATCATTTTGAGGAAAAAGCTGTTATTGGTATGTCTTGGTCTGGTGCAGACAGCCATTATTGTAATAACAACCATCGATCGACTGTAATTGACTTGCATGTATTGATTTCTGAATTATCTGCTATGTAACATTCAGCTGATGTCGGACCAAGACAATTCCACAAAATTTCTTTGCTTGCATAAATGAATAAATAAAAGAATAAATGTATTAAATGTTTTACTTTTATACTGATTTATTTTTTTTATTTCAGTTATATTTATTGCAGTTATAGTTTATATACACACTGCCCGGCCAAAATGGGCAAATACTTAAGAGTCTATGAATGGATCATTATTACAATGATTATCATGTTTCTATCATGTTATATGTTTGGCAACAGTTCTTTTAACCCTAAAAGATGAAGTGTAGCTTTTCATTTCTTAAACAACCATGTAGGAAGACACATCATGGCCATATTCCAGGATGACAATGTCAAGATTCATCAGGCTCAAATTGTGAAAGAATTGTTGGGAGGGAGCATGAAGAATCATTTTCATACATAAATTGGCACCTCTGAGTCCTGACCTTAATTTCATTAAAAGTATTTGGGATGTTCTGGAGGAGACTTTATAGAGTGCTCACCTCTTGCATTGTCAATACAAGATCTTGACCAAAAATTGATGCACCTCTTGATGGAAATAAATGTTGTGATGTTATTTCAAATATCACATGGCTGGAAAGACCTCTCAGCCAATCAGATTCAAGAACCAGAAAGAACTGTTGTATAAATATACATATATATTCATAATAGGTATTAATCATTATTGTGATAAATGATCATGATTATTAGGGGCCAAGGTGCGAAGGCACCTATTGAAATCGTTATTTTTCTTCTTCTTATTCTTCCGCTCTGGAAGTCTAAGTCTCAACTGTATCCATAGCAAGTTTGGAGTCTTTAACTCAATCCCTCTAGCGCTACCACCTGTCCAAAGTTTCACTTCTGTTTATGCTAATAACTTTTGAACCATAAGAGCTAGAAACAAAATTTTTTTCCCTCTGATTCCTTGGCTCAAGTCGATTTGATTTCACCATATGACGTCATTTTCTGTCATAAATTTTGTTTTATTTTTTTTATTTAGAATTTTCCGAAAAACCTACTTTTTCGAACTCCTCCTAGGCCATTACTCCGATTATCACGAAAATTGAACCAGAGCATCTTGAGACCATGCCGACAAAAAAGTTATCAAAAGCTTTTTGATAGTACCATCCATTCTCGAAAACTGCACAAATGAATTCGACGAAAAGCTCGTGAAATCAGACTTGAGGCTATATCACCGAAATGATTTATCGTATTCTGACCAAACTTGGTACATGTCATCACAAGCATGACCTGAGGCAACATGCAGCGTTTCGGCGCAGTGCCACCTACTGGTCCGGAGATACGAAAAATGGCTTTTTTTGCTAATAACTTCTGAACGGTTTGTCCATAAATAAATTTGGTCTTGTTAGATTCGGGGCATCATGCCGAGTCAAGTGATATCCAATTTTCCCATATCGGCCATTTTGAATTTTGTGCAAAAATGCTGTATTATGAACTCATTAGCATATTGTTACGAAACTCGGTATGGGTCATTAACACAATGCCCTGAAGGAGCCTGAGAAGTTTTGGACCAGCGTCACCTAGTTTTTTTTTTCATATGCTTATAACTTTTGATCTGGTTGACTTATTTTCACGGGAGTCATATCCTTAGTGAGTGTCATTGTCACCTCACTCTTACCATACCACATTATTTTTTTATAATGTGACTTTTTTTTGTGAGGTAAAACAAGATACATTTCTTTTCTTTTGCATTCATATTCAGTTACTGCATTTTGATATTATTACCTGAAGTGATGATCTCACTCTCTCTACCACTAGTACATTTTAAAATGAGTAAGATCATCGTCAACCTGACGACTATCTTTGTCATATGTTGCCTGTATAACTCTGTTTTGTTTAGCTGCAGGCCGAGGCATTGACTGAGCACTTTAAGCCTGGAAGGGTTTGAGTCTGTCCGTTAATGACCCCATCAACATCTCAACATTCCTTCCTGTTGGAACATTACAGACGTCAAAACATTGTCTCCACTGAGCCGCCTCATGCAGCGTAAGCGCGGCCGTGTGGGTGGATGGGGAAGTGCGGAGGCCGTTCGAAGGATGTGGAGATCACACGAACTCAGTCTAAACAAATCACTGCCCCATGTGGCTGTGTAACCTTTGAGTTGGTTTGAATGCCTGTCCTGAGTGTCAGTGTAATACAGCAGAGAGTTTAGATGCATGGTATACACATAGACATCAGGCGGGAGTCAGTGTGTGACTCTAAGTGCTGACCCTGAAATATAGAAGGGAAACAAATAGCAGAAGTGCACCACAGTAAAGTGACTTCATAGCAGCCTCTGCAGTTATTATTGATTCCTCTCCACAGAAACTGCTGTTTCTTCATTTTGTTGGCTAAAGGTCTCTAAAAAGACCTAAAGAACAAGTAGTTGGTTTCATTAGTCCCCTGTTTTATTAAAAATGTCAATTTCTCTTTCTTTTTTGATAGATCTTGCATGTCTACATCAGAGAAAGGAAGCCCTGGTGAGTATCTGCACCTTTTTAACATTTCAATTCTTCTGTAATATTGAAGCAAAAGGTCAAATTTTCCCTTTTCGACATTCAGGAGCTGACCACCGGGAGAAGAAGTTCACAGCCCATCGTAAGTTCGGTGATCGTCGTGAAGGCGTGACGAGTGCTCGTACGTATTTGTATGCCGATGAGGTGAAATGCGACCAGCACATGGAGACTTTCCTGAAATGCATCAAAGCCTCAGGTAACATACCATCTATAAAAGCTGACTAGTAATTAACTTTGGAATTGGACTCAGTTTACAAGCAAAACAAATGCCTAAAGCTACAAATGCAATGATCAACACACACAAAGTTGGGCACTTTTCACAAAGTAAGGCCTAAAACTTAAAAAAGAAGTCAATTTTATTTATTTGACCTTAATATAATGTTAATCAGCAACAACTAAATACTATATGATATGTGTTTGTGTGTTTTTCATTTTACATGATTTTACCACTTTTTTGAGTGTCTGTCTGAATACAATTTAAAACAGTGCTTCTCAACATTTTTAACTCGAAGGCCCCGAATTGTCCGGCATAATTTTTAAAACTAAATTTTTTAGCATTTTAGTAAAGTTTAGATTATTTATATCTAATTTATTAATAATATTATTAATATAAATATTAATAAAAGTAAAATATTCATTTGTTTGCCAGAAAATGCAGCAAAATTTTGTTTACACCTGGTATTGAAGGATTAGTTCACTTTAAAATGAAAATTACCACATGGTTTACTCACCCTCAAGCCATCCTAGATGTATATGACTTTCTTCTTTTAGACGAATACAATCAGAGTTATATTAATAATCACCCTGATGCACCCGAGCTTTATAATGGCAGTGCACGGAAACCACCTGTTTGAAGCTCAAAAAAGTGCATCCATTCATCATAAACATATGGCTCCAGGGGGTTAATAAAGGCCTTCTGAAGCAAAGCAATGCGTTTGTGTAAGAAAAATATAACATGTTAAATATGGATAAAGTAAAATAACTAGCTTCCGCCAGACCGCCTTCCGTATTCAACTTACAAAGAAAGTGTAACGCCTCTCGCAGTTCAAAATGCTTATGCTACGTCCTACGCCTTCTGTATTCAACTTGCGAAACAAGCGTAACTGACGCGACTTAACTTCCTTGTTTTTCTAGCTGTCCTTGATAATGCCAGGTCTTTTTTTTCCTTTTTTTTTTTTTTTTTTTTTAGTAAGGCCAGTATTGAGAATGACTGCTCACTGGCTACATTCACACTGTCAGTGTTTGGGATTGACAACTGCATTAGTGATTCTTGAAATACCCTGTTCACACAGCAGCTTACAGTAGCGTCTTGAATACTGTCTGTATGAACATACAATGGGATCTATCAACTGCAACAATAGTGACAGTGACTAAAGTAATATCAAAGATGGCAAGATAAATAAAACTGTAAAGTATTATCACATTTGAAATGACAAGTCAAGACTTCATCTTTCAAATTAACCGACAGCAGCTTTAATACCTGAGTGAGAGCGGAGCATCTGAGTTGCACGCAACCTGTGTTCAGCAAAGAGTGGCTCTCTCGCACCATATGATGTTACATAAAACTAGTTGTCCATTCCAGTTCCATTAACACAGCAAGGCTTCTCCTGAAAAATGTGGTTGTGAGTCCTGAAAATTTACAGGTCTGAATTCCCTTATAGAATACATTTGTCACTCCTGTAAATTTCCATATATAAAAATAAGTATTTTAAAAATGTTATTTTCATGCAGCCAGTAGGCCTCTGGATTTAGCCCATGGAAGCCTGTGTATTATTGTGCCTAGTGCTTAATTTGAGCCGGATCCTGTTTCGGAAAATGTAAAATTTTGGATTTTTTTTGTTTGTTTGTTTTTAAATGATCCAGCATTAAAGGATTAGTTCACTTCAAAATGAAAATTTCCTGATCATTTACTCACCCGCATGTCATCCAAGATGTTTATGTCTGTCTTTCTTCAGTCGAAAAACATTCCATGATTTTTCTCCATATAGTGGACTTCAGCAGGGTACAACGGGTTGAAGGTCGTAATTACAGTTTCAGTGCAGCTTCAAAGGGCTCTACACGATCCCAGACAAGGAATATCTAACGAAATGATCGGTCGTTTTCTAAAAAAAGTAAATAAAAATGTATATACTTTTTAACCACAAATGCTCATCTTGCACTAGCTCTGTGATGCGCCACACATTACGTAATCCCGTTGGAAAGGTCACGCGTGACATAGGCGGAAGTACCGACCCAGTGTCTACACAGCGAACGTGCAAAGACTAAGCCAAACGGCCTTTACAATAAAAAGGGTAAAAAAAACAATGACGGAAGATTTTGAAGTTGGAGGAGAAAATGAGATGGAGTTTTTCGCCCTACCACAGTACTTTCACCTTCGTCATGCGTGACCTTTCCAACAGGATTACGTAATGCGTGGCATATCGCAGAGCTAGTGCAAGACGAGCATTTGTGGTTAAATAGTATATAATTTTTTTTTTTTTTTTTTTTTTTTTAGAAAATGACAGATCATTTCACTAGATAAGAACCTTATTTCTCGACTGGGATCATGTAGAGCCCTTTGAAGCTGCATTTAAACTGCAATTTGGACCTTCAACCCGTTGGTAGCCGTTGAAGTCCACTGAGAAAAATCCTGGAATGTTTTCCTCAAAAACATCTAGGATGACATGGGGGTGAGTCAATTATCAGGAAATTTTAATTCTGAAGTGAACTAATCCTTTAACGTGCATTACGTGGTGACAATGTGTGCGTGTGCGCAGGTTTATGCCAATGTATTTGGAGATTATGTTTTGCTATTGGCCCTCAAGATATATATTTTTAACCAATCAGCTTTCTTAAGTTCAAAATCACTCTCATTGTTTGGTTCTTACTGCTTATTGCTTGCTTGAGTGCAGTGGAAAGTTTGGAGAGAGTGTATAAACCTGACGAATTATAACTAATAAAAATATGTTAATATCACCAAAATTTCAAAAAGACAGTCAAGCATATTTGAGCTAATATAGCTGATGGTGTTTCTGATCAAAAGAGATCCAGAGAAGAGGGAACTGCACTCCTGGACAATTCTGCTAACACTAATCAGGATAGCGGGAGATACAAGCAATGGGAGTTAGATCAGTCAGAATTCGACGTCGTTGGTGAGTGAGAATATCACTGATCAGCTGAATAATATATATTTGGTCTCAACGTAGCTATATACGTGACAGGGCTGTGCAGAAACTTGTGAATGACACTCTTATAGTTGTGCCAGACTCGTTTGGTGTTCCTGGATCAACATCTTTGTTGATCCTGGAACAACATTCCAATCAACCAATCAGATTCGAGGGACAAGTTTAGAGTTTCTGTTAAGTTTAGGCTTACAACCAGGGTTAGGTGCTTAGAGTTATTCACCTATCATTTCCCTCTGATTTTAGGGATAAGTTATGGGTAGGGTTAGGTTTAGGGGTAGGGATAGGGTTAGGACTAAATTTTCAGATAGGAATGTTGTTCTAGGATCAACAAAATATGTCTTAGGTTGGCAAAATCACGATGACCATCACCATTTAGTATATGTATGTTCTGAGAAAACTCAAAGCGCATTTCAATAGAGTGAGGCAGGGATGATGTCAAAACCCCGCCCCCTGGTTCCCTCAAGATTTTCCTATGGGGTTTTAAAATGGGGTTTTTCAGAGTAAAATAAAGTTTTAAAATACTTCTACTCTCTACTCTTCTACTCTCAAGTTTTTGGGCTTGCTTCAAGCCTCTTTTCGGTTTGCTAGACTTTGAGATTTGAGCCTCTTTTAAAAAGTAATGGGACATGAAAATGTACTCTATATGGAAAGTGTTGCAAACCTCTATCCTCTTATTCCTTTACATCCTTGTTGTGTATTTTACAGATTATTGTATGTATTTTTAGTTTATATTTAAAGAAAGCATGGAGCTGACCAACTTTTGAAAGCATTTATATTTGTTTTCCATTACTCCAGCACTACTGGAGAAACACCCATTGTAATGCACCGGCAACACTATGTATAACTGCATAGAATTCATTCAGTGTTCCTGGAAAAATGCTCTTAAAAAGGCAGTTTCACTTACATTGCTGCAGTTACATCTAAAATAACTCTAAAAGAAAATCACCTGCCTGCTCAGGTGGAAGTTCTGAAGATGGTTTCTCGGCTATTAAGATGACTGCCCTGGGGCGCCCACAATTCCTGGTAAGACTGAGGTTCAGGCAGGGTTCATTCATCAGAAAACACGGGTTAAAATCCGTCACCTTGGTGAACTAAACAGGTTCCTCATCCTTCCCTCGGGCGTCTGTAGCTCCAGTTCTCCGAGGTGCTGGTGAAATGGAGACGTTTTTTCAGTTTCCTGGCTGCCAAGCAGGGAAAAGACGGCGTGGAGGTGCTGGAGCAGAAACTGGATCTAGAGCAATTGCAGGTACGCCTTGGGTTCAAACTGCGGCCAAACACACAGATCAACCGACATTAAAGCGTGTTTAATACTGCAAAAGGACTGTAAGGCAGCTGTAACAAATCTGACCTACAGCAAGCAACTGGAGGCTGTATTGCAGTATGAGCTGCATTCATTTTAATGGCAAATTGTAATTAACATGACAATAAATAATTAAGTAGTCTTTTAGCAGACACTTGCATCTAAAGCAACTTACATGGGATGGGACATTTATACAAGATCATTTCCACCAGAGAAAGGTTTTGCTCATGGGTACAATTGTGATACTACATGAATTGACACTTGCGAGGTTTGAACTTACAAACTTTAATTGCACAGATTTTTAACCACTAAACTACCACATAATCACCAATGGGTCATTCCTGGGATTCTGTGCCTTTTGTGTCCCCAGTAAAGATCATGATCGTACTGTCTTGTTGAACAATATCAATTTTAAACCTGTCTTAGTCATAAATAACACCATTTGAACTCCATTTGATTAAAAAAATAAGTTGAAACATTTTTTAGCATTTTGAATCACCACATATCACCATTTTTCCTATGTCCCCAGGCCTGTGTAGCCCATTTTCATGATAAATACAACACTTGGTATACGTGTTTTTGTTCCCTCTTTTTTGTTTGTTGGGTATATTAGTAATGATTCTCTCTAATGTGTGTGTGTGTGTGTGTGTATATATATATATATATATATATTCAATTATTAAATTTATTTTAACAATTATAATCAAGGTTTTTAGCTTGTCCCTAAATTTATTGTCCACCTTGTTATTTTTGACTACATTCTCTTTAAAAGTTAAAGTTGGAAAAATGAAATGACATCATATCATAAAGCAGTCATCACTTTGGAGGGAAAACAACTTGGGCAAGATCCTTAGAGATCCTTATTTTAACTGTCTATTTTTACCAACTTTATCTTTCAGATTTGATGTGGTCAACCCTAGTATGTCCACCCTGTTAAGGGAAATATAAAAAACGTTATTAGAAAAATCGGTAACACTTTACAATAAGGTTCATTAGTTAAGCATTAGTTAATGTATTAACTAACATGAACTAATGTTAACTAATGAACCATATTGTAAAGTGTTACCGAAAAATCATATTTTGGTAACACTTTATTTTAGGGTATTTTAACTAGTTGCTTATTAGCATGCATATTAATAGAATATTGGCTATTTATTAGTACTTATTAAGCACATATTAATGCCTTATTCTGCATTACCTTATTCTACATCCCTTAATCCAATACCTAAACTTAACAACTACCTTACTAACTATTAATAAGCAGTAAATTAGGAGTTTATTGAGGGAAAAGTCATAGTTAATAGTGAACATTTATTCACTATTAACTACGACTTTTCCCTCAATAAACTCCTAATTTACTGCTTATTAATAGTTAGTATGTTAGTTGTTAAGTTTAGGTATTGGGTAGGATTAAGAATGTAGAATAAGGTCATGCAGAATAAGGCATTAATATGTTCTTATTAATTACTAATAAGCAGCTAATATTCTAGTAATATAACTAGTTAAAATACCCTAAAATAAAGTGTTACCCTAAAGTGTTACCCATATTTTTAAAATTACAGTTATAAAACATTGACAGCCAATCAGAAACCATCCTGCTTTAAAGAGTTCGAGCGTTTAAAGTGGCAGATGACAGAACTGCAGCATGTGCTTATAATAAACAGAACTTTATATAATTTGTGTGGAAGCTATAATAGTTATCGTTATAGTTGGGGTGAACGGGCCTTAAAGGATTAGTTCAATTCTTAATGAAAATTTCATGATAATTTACTCACCCCCATGTCATCCAAGATGTTCATGTCTTTCTTCAGTCGAAAAGAAATTAAGGTTTTTGAGGAAAACATTCCAGGATTTTTCTCCATATAGTGGACTTCAGTGGGGTTCAACGGGTTGAAGGTCCAAATTGCAGTTTTAATGCAGCTTCAAAGGGCTCTACGCAATCACAGACAAGGAATAAGGGTCTTATCTAGCGAAACGATCATCATTTTCTAAAAAAATAAAAATGTATATACTATTACAAAGGTCACGCGTGACGTAGGCGGAAGTACCGATCCAGTGTCTACAAAGCGAACATGCAAAGATTAAGCCAAATGGCCTTTACAAAAAAAAAAAAAAAAAAAAAAGATAGAACAACGATATCGGACGATTTTGAAGTTGGAGGAGAAAATTAGATGAAGTTTTCGCATCGCAGAGCAGTGCAAGATGAGCATTTGTGGTTAAAAAGTATATACATTTGTTTTTTTTGTTTTTTTTAGAAATGACAGACCGTTTCACTAGATAAGACCCTTATTCCTCGTCTGGGATCGTGTAGAGCCCTTTGAAGCTGCACTGAAACTGCAATTTGGACCTTCAACCCGGTGAACCCCACTGAAGTCCACTATATGGAGAAGAATCCTGGAATGTTTTCCTCAAAAACCTTAATTTCTTTTCGATTGAAGAAAGAAAGACATGAACATCTTGGATGACATGGGGGTGAGTAAATTATCAGGAAATTTTCAATTAGAAGTGAACTAATCCTTTAAAGGAACACTCCACTTTTTTTGAAAATAGGCTCATTTTCCAACTCCCCTAGAGTAAAACTCAACTGTTTAACCGTTTTTGAATTCATTTTTGAATCCTAAATGGATTCGAAAAAGGTAAAACTCAAGTGTTTAACTCTAGGGGAGTTGGAAAATGAGCCTATTTTCAAAAAAAGTGGAGTGTTCCTTTAAGAACTGTAACATTCTTCAAAATGTATCATTTTGTGTTCCATTGAACACTAAACCCCTGGTGGGTTCATTTTGGGTGAATTATCCCTTTAATCACAATCTTTTTGGAGTGTTTGGTCTGATGAATGAAAATGTGTGTTTTCTTTGCAGACATGTCTAGCCAGGCTGGGAGCTCAAGGCAACATTCAGAGCTGCTTCTCTGATGGACGGCTGCACTCATCAGGGTGAGAAACACCAGTTTCCCGTAGCTGTTCTGACACTCAGACTTGTAAATCTTCTCAATCAATGGCAGACAATGAAGTTATCTTATGAACTGAGGAGAGCTACTCAATGACTATTCCACGGGTGCTCCATTACACTGCCCCCCTCTGCTTGACCCCCTTAGGTTAACTAAACTCCTCAATAACTAAACTCATATAAGAGCACTTTGCTCTGCAGAATCGACCAGTTCTGTAATGATGCTTGCAAGTCATTTGATGTTTTAAAAATAAACATCATTTGTGATGTGCTGCTTAAATATAAATGCTAATTTTATTTTTTCCCAAAGCATGGTGGACATGTTGGACTGGAACAGTCTGATTGATGAGAGAACAAAGATATCCGATCTACTAGTTGTCCCAAACCTGCAGGTAGGCAGACAGCAAGAAACGGATACCTTAACCACAGCATAAATTAAGAGGGTTATTGATTTCTCATGGTCTAATTGGTTCTATAAACACTGCAAATGCCCCTTCGCAGTTTTGAGTTTTCCCAAGTAATTAGATTATGAAGACATGTCTGGAATTTTGCCTGCAAGAGAAACAAAAGTCTTTCATCACAAGCACAGAAAATAGTCTTCTTCTTTTTTTTCTTTTTTTTTTTGTTGCATAACTTAAAGGTGTGACTTAAACGTGGGTGTTTCAGCAGAAAAATAATAGTTTTTGACTGGTGCTTTTCTATGTGGTTGCTAATGAATGATTTGAGTTTTCACTTGTGTTTATATCAGTGTTATAATTATCAACTAAAACTGTTAAAAACATTTTTTTAATTAAAATAAAGCTAAAATAAAATTAAATATAGAAATGCTGCCTTGGCAATTAACTGAAATGTTTTAAGTTGAAGCATTAAAATTATGAACTGGAAATAAATGAAAACTAAAATAAAAATGAATTAAACCTAAATATAATATTATTAATAATAATGATATATTTTTAAACATTAAATAATGTTAAAATTGAAATTAATATTATAATAATATATAAAAAAAAAAATGACAAGCACATAACAAAAAATTAAACTAAAATTAAAGTGAAAACTGAACATATAAAAGTAAACACCCTAAGTTTGAGTAATAACAATTAGCAAGCACCACTAATAAATACTGTGTCCAAACAGGTTTCCAAAAACCCTGTTATTCCATTGTTCGGTCAGGCAAGTTGTTCCTCTCGAAAATATGGCATTTGTTGAGCCGGAAGCTGATTCACACAGAATGCATTTTTGCTGTTAAAAACACAAAACGCAGTTCAGTAGAATGAAGAGAAAAAACCCCTGCAAGGTCTAGAGATGCGTTTTTTAAAAGTTTAACTTTTTAATTTGAGCGTTGTGTTTTAGAATGTCATGCGTAAGACACTGCAAAAAATGCAAGACGTGAGTGCATCCGTCTCGCCTGTGTTTACATTTAAATACAATGGAACAGTAGTGTAGTGGAATGGAAAAAACACATTCTTTGTGAACAGCCCCTTAGACCTCTTAAAGGGTTAGTTCACCCAAAAATGAAATTTCTGTCATTAAGTACTCGCCCTCATGTCATCCAAAACCCGTAAGACTTTCATTTGTCTTCGAACACAAATTAAGATATTTTTGTTGAAATCCGAGGGTATCTCAGTAAGCGACGAGAATCATTTTTGTGCGCAAAAACAAAACAAAAATAATGACTTTATTCAACAAATTCATCTGTCCCCTTTCATACTGCTACGCTATTTTCGTTGCAGAGCTTCAGTGTTTACATCCAAACGGTGGCTCAGTATTGGCCGTGCACGTGATGCTGACGCAGGAGCCGGTCAATACTGATCCCGTGTTCAGACATAAACACTGAAGCTCTGCAACGAAAATAGCGTAGCAGTATGACAGGGGACAGACGAATTTGTTGAATAAAGTCATTATTTTTGTTTTGTTTTTGCGCATGAAAAGTATTCTCGTCGCTTCATAATATTAAGGTTGAACCAAGACACGTCGCCGGTTTTAACGATGTCTTTAATACCTTTCTGGACCTCATAGGTGCAATGACGTTGCTGCCTATGTGTGGATCAAATACCCTCGGATTTCATCAAAAATATATTAATTTGTGTTCCAAAGACAAACAAAGGTCTTAGGTGTTTGGGCATGAGGGTGAATAATTAATGACAGAAATTTCATTTTTGGGTGAACTAACCCTTTAAACAGAAAACACAGGTTTTTACAGTAACGTCACAAATGTGACAAAGAGACCCAATGTTTACAGTCTTTAGGAAGTGGCTTTCTTGAATGGCTTTCTTATTGCACAAGAAACTGAAGTTCAAGAATGTGTTTTGATTAAAAAAATACACCTTTTACCTTAAAGATCTCTGTCCAAAAATTCAAAACCATCTGTTCAGAAAAACAACAACAAGAGAATGAAAAAAAGTTAGTGTTATTAGTAAGATTCACTTCCCAAATGGAAATGCACCCATATGTGTTCAAATTCTGAAATTCTTTCCTTTTTAATTTATTTATTTTTTAACAGACTGGTCAGTTGGAGCCTCTTCTGTCGAAGTTCACAAAGGAAGAGGAAAGGCAGATGAAAAGGATGCTTCAGCGACTGGACGTCTTGGCTAAGGTGCGTTCATTGGCTGTGTTCCTCTTATATTTCTCCTGTGGTATTCATGCGGAGTGTCAGAAGGTCATGGTCTACCAGACAGTCATGGATGAAGAATGTAACAGAGATCGATTTTGAGAAAGCCCTCAGCAGAGTGTGGAGGTTAGAGAGCTGTTCCGCCCTGTCGACTTGATGTGAGGAACATGTATCGGGTTTATGTCGCACTGTGAAAAGGCAGTACAAGCAGTACAAGCTGTGTGACTCACAGTAGGCTCAGTGCTTGCTGTTATTCAGCCTGGAAGTACCAAATCAAAACAAAGTTTAGAGATTTCATATAACAGTTATTCTCCAAATTAGTTACTTGGAATACAGAAATCGAAGTGTTTTACAAGTAGCAGCTGTGACCTGGTGGATTCTACAGTGAGTTACAGTGCTCATGTGTATGGAAGCTTGTTTCCACCATGAAATAAAAAATAAAAAAAAGGTAATTGTGACTTTTTATCTCACTGGGAGATATAAAGTCAGAATTGTGTGATATAAAGTTAGAATTGTGAGTTATAAAGTCAGAATTTGGAGAAATAAACTCGCAATTGCGTGTTATAATGTGCAATTGTGAGGGGAAAAAAGAATGGCAAGTTTATATCTTATAATTCTGACTTTATAATTTGCAATTGCATGTTATAAAGTCAGAATTGCGAGATATAAACTCATTTAACGCAATTGTGAGTTTATATCTCGCAATTCTGACTTTATAACTCACCATTCGGACTTTATAACTCACAATTGCGAGTTTAAATCTTGCAATTCTGAGAAATAAAGTCAGAGTTGTGAGATAAAAAGATACATGTGGGAGACATGGGTTTGAATTCAGAATGCAACTTATTCCAGTGTCACTTCCTACATCTTATCTCTACTTTTCTTACACATAAAATGGCAAAAAGACCAAAACACCACAGGTGTACACTACCGTTCAAAAGTTTGGTTGTCAGTTATTAAAAAAAAAAAATAAATAAATAATCATTTTATTCAGCAAGGATGAATTAAATGTATCAAAAGTGTTTTAATACCTTTATAAAGACATCTATAATGTTACAAAAGATTTCTATTTCAAATAGAATCCTGAAGAAAAATGTCACGGTTTCCACAAAAATATTAAGCAGCACAACTGTTTTTAAAATGGATAATAATAATAAATGTTTCTTGAGCAGCAAATCAGAATATTAGAATGATTTCTGAAGGATCATGTGACACTGAAGACTAGGGTAATGATGCTGAAAATTCAGCTTTGATCACAGGAATAAATTACATTTGAAAATATATTAAAATAGAAAACAGTTCTTTTAAATTGTAAAAAAAATTGTAAAACTGTAAAAAAAAAAAATAAAAAAAAAAATTGCACAATATTACCATCTTTACTGTATTTTTGATCAAATAAATGCAGTCCTGGTTAGCATAAGAGACTTCTTTCAAAAACATTAAGAAATCTTAACAACCCCAAACTTTTGAAAATCCCATTCATTATGAACATGTTCCAGTAACATTTCACAACCACAAAGTGTCACAATGCTTTGTATGTTAATTTTGAACAGTATGTCTATTGTTCAAGCATTTAAACCTATTAAACTACTTTGAATATGAAATGTTTTGTTTGAAAAGTGTGCATGTGCAATCTTTCTTTGTTATTTTGTTATCTAATGCAATGACATTCAAAAATTAAGCATCCGGATACTTTTTAACAATACTGTATCATCAACATTATTATTTCTGAGGTTTATAGCATCAATTATAGCATCAATTATAGCATGCAACATCAATTAAAATGCTGCTGTCTACTCTCTGATGAATGTGTTTTTAACTCACTGTAACGCTGCCTGCGTCTCATGTGCTGAACAGCATGCGTTGGAAAATGGCGTCAGGCTGATGGTGGACGCCGAACAGACATATTTCCAGCCTGCCATCAGCAGACTCACTGTGGAGATGAAGAGAATCTTCAACAGAGACAAAGCTGTCGTTTTCAACACCTATCAGTGCTACCTCAAAGTGAGCCTTGCACACAAACGCACACACGTCTGGCACATATGAAAGGTGTTAACGTGGATCAGATGATGATATTCTGGGCTTTAGCTATTGAGATTGTTAGATGCTGTGCAAAAAACATGCTGTTATAACAGGATAACATTTAGCCAATGCAACATCAAAACTGACATTTTACACTGTGGTGCTTGCAATTTATCTTTGCATTGCAAATTAAACCTGAAAGGAAATAAATGATGGTGGTGACAATTAAACACATGCACTGCACACACACTCATGGCAACATCATTGAGTCTCCATATTCTCCTTTTCTAGCATAATAGGGTCTACTTATAAGGTTTCGTACAGCAAAAACATTTTCCACCCTCTTTTCAAACTTGATTATGCTGTTTTTGATACTGAACCTTTAAGACTTTTATATGTACCATATTTTCCGGAATATAAAATATATCATTTAAAATATAATGATTTATCACCTGAACCATGCTGCGACTTGTATTTCAAAGTGACTTATATATAATGCATTTGGATTTGTGCCGAATTAGAGAAGTATGTATGCCCAAGTTAATTTGTATAGCGTATTTACCACATGCCAGTACTTTTAGTTGTGCTTTAAATGAAGATTTTTGGATTAATATTATCTCAGATGTTTCCAAGAATGTTTAAATCCAGAGAAATAAGCAATTTTAACCAGGACACGGACTGTGTCTGTGCGTCGCCCATCAGTGACGTCATGACTGTGTTAGCCTCGATTTCCGGTTTTATTTTGTAGAAACTTTGGAAACACCAAAGACCCTTTAATATTTTATGTTTTATAAGACAAGGGAACAACTGTTTGGACACATTTATAGACAGAAAACTAATCATTTTTATATAGCTTAACACTGTTAGTCTTATTATTTGAATCTCATTTTCTTGATTTTTCTTGATTACTGCAGAGTGCAACAAGTGTCTTATAGCAGCCGCCGAGGGAACGCACAGAGTAACGTTATAACATCTTTTTCAACTCACTCAGATGTATCTAATATGATAAACAGAGCTGCGTTACCCCACATACACTTGACTGCAAGAAGCAGAAGCGGCGACTGCGGCATAATAAAAGCTCATACCGGTTTTATTTACCGGTATGTTTACATTATTTCTGAAAATGTGACTTATACACCTTTTTTTTTTTTCTCTCAACAATGCAATTTTGGCCCAGTGTGACTTATAGTCAGGTGGGACTTATTTTCCGTTAACTATGATAGATGTCCTCTGGTAATGTTGTCAAACCTCTTTATATATTAAATGAGTCTCCATCGCATTAATGTCAATACCATGACGATTTCTAAATGACACATTTTTGCCATTTTGTGTACAAGGGAGCATCTGTAAATTAGTCCTGTGACGTAGGACTGTGCGCGACTTTCTAGTTCCCACTGGATTTCCTTCTCCACATATAAGTTTAATAAAACCTGAACCTCGTCATCGGTCCATCGTCATATTTTTTTAAACTCTATTATTGATTTGAATAGCAAACAACTCTTACTGCACCGCAACAGACTTTTAAAAATGGTGGTTGAAATAAAATGCCAACCAATCAAAATACTGCGTGATCTCATCCAATCAGCATGTTCAGTGCCCAAGTCCCACCCATATGGTATATCAAATTCAAAAGAGCAAGGAAGTGAATAAAAGAATAGTTCACCCAAAAATTTAAATTCTGTCATTAATAACTCACCCTCATGTCGTTCCAAACCCATCAGACTTTCATTCATTTACAAAACACAAACGAAGATATTTTTTAATGAAATCTGTGAGATTTCTGTCCCTCCATTGAAAGTCTATTCACCCAAAACTTTGATGGTTCAAAACGTTCACGGTTTAGTCCAAGTCTTCTGAAGAGACACGATCGCTTTATATGATGAACAGATTTAATTTGGATTAAACCTGGATTGAAGATGAGCAAAAGTTTTATGGGTTTGGAACGACATGAGGGTGAGTAATTGATGACAGAATTGTAATTTTTGGGTGAACTATCCCTTTAATTTCCTGAAATGTTGCATTTAAAATAAGGTTATCTGTTGCAAAGTAATGAATTCTCTGTGCTCAGGAGGCATTTGATAATGTGTCCATGGACGTTGAGCTATCGAGAAGGGAGGGCTGGTGTTTCGGTGCCAAGTTGGTAAGGGGGGCTTACATGTACCAGGAGAGAAGCCGAGCAGCAGAGATTGGATATGAAGACCCCATCAACCCCGACTATGAATGTACTAACAGAATGTACCACAGGCAAGAAATCTTCCAAATTCTTCCTTGAGAATTTCACACTTGAAAACCCAAAAATTAGCGAGCTGCCTTGTTGTCTACAAAGGCAGCTACTTTCTGCGGCAGCATCTGAACTGAAATGGAGCCTCGTAAGTGACTCATCTAAAAGCTCTTCTTGGGCAGCAGCTCCATTAATGGTCACTCACCCACGGAAAACAAATAGAGCTACTTGCAAAAAACACACAAGAGACTCAACTAACACTCACAGCTGATTCCAATAGAGTCTGATGCAGGGCCGCTGGAACAGGGTGGCCATGGACTCCCACTTTCAGCCCAAGTCGTCTCTGTCATCTGATGTTAAAATATATCCTACTTCTCTTAGCTCACATTAAAACCAAATTTCAAATAAAAGCTGTAATTAGCCATACATTTAGTTTTCTTTATAATTTGAATGATTTTATACGCTTGATTTCTAATTGTGCTATAATATTACATTTGTCTGTTTGATCTACAGACCTGATCTCTGGATTAATTAATATTAGACAAAGGAAATGCAAACAGCTCTGGAAGGTTGTTTCAATGCCAAGACAGCATGGAACAACTTTGGCTCATGATTATTAATTTAGTAGCATGACTGGACAGTCTAGAAGAGCACAGTCACCATGAGCTGATTTAATATTCATGAGCTCAGACTTCTTTATAATGACGTCATTACCCAGTAACTTTTGGACCCCTGAATCTAAAACTCATACAGGCACTCATGTGACCAATGAGTTTACATAAAAAATAAAAATAGGTAATTGCGACTTTTTATCTTACAATTCTGACTTTTTCTCGATTGCGAGTTTACATGTCAAAATTCAGATTTTTATTTTTTTTTTGCTCAGAATTTTGTGATATAAACTTGCAATTCTGACTTTTTTTTCTCAGAATTGCATGATATAAACTCGCAATTGCAAGTTATAAAGTCAGAATTGCTTGATATAAACTCAGAAAAAAGTCCGAATTGCGAGAGAAAAAAATTGCGCAATTCTGACTTTATTTTTCGCAATTGCGAGTTTATATCTTGCAATTCTGAGAAATAGAAAATGGCAATTAAATAAAAAATAATAAAATAAAATGGCAATAAAGTTGAAGAGGACACATTAAAAAAGCAATTATATCAGTTTATTATGTCAGTCATCTTGATTTTTTCTAAAGATATTCAGCTTGTTTGGCCTTATTTTAAAGGATTTTTTACATCATTATGTGATTCCACCTAAAAGTTTACTGTGGCCCTCTAGAGAGCCCCGGTCCCCTGGTTGAGAACCACTGGCATATGATGCTTAAAATACTGTCTAGGTGGACAACTTGCTGTTTTGGAACAGAGAATTATGGCCAAATTCTTAATTTAATGAGCAAGTAATGATTCAGGGAATTGGTCAAGTTCACTTTGCCTCTCTTTAAGGAGCAAGTTGACATGGCCAAGTAGTTTCTAAGTCCAGATCAGCAGTCCTAAAATACTTGTAGGTCCTTATCTGAACATCATTAGCCTGAACTTGCTTCATTCAGACGGTCTATGTGCTGACAGAATGTTTCAAAGGCAGGAGAGATTTATCTAGACTCTTGGCTTATCTCACCATAGGTAAGCCTCTTATGATTAAGGCACATTTTGACAGCTTTCAAAATAAATCAGATCTTTTCAAAAGCTTTTGTGTTTGGCGGTCAACAGTCAAGTTAAAATGTTGGCTGAAAGTGCAGACCAAAACCAGGATGATTTATGAGCAGCTGATATCTTTCAGGTGTCTGGATTACGTGCTGGAGGAGATCGAACAGAATAAGAAAGCAAATGTCATGGTGGCATCACACAATCTAGACACTGTTAAGCATACACTCAGAAGGTAGGACACTTTTTTTGAACTCTTTCAATTATATATTGTATAAACCAACATGAACAAATGTAATTTCCACCACAACTCAAATATCCATTCATTTTGTGGTGGAAATGATGGTAGTTGAAATTACATACATTACATATTTTGGAATAAAATGACTGACTCCTTTATCTTGTTAAAGGGATAGTTCACCCAAAAATGAAAAGTTGTTGTTAATTTACTCATCCTCAGGCCATCTAAGATGTAGGTGACTTTTTTTCTCCAGTAGAACTGTAAAGAAGATTTTTAGCCGAAACCGTGGTCCTTGGTGATTCATATAATGGAAGTCAATGGCTACCATCACTTTGAGAGTCAAAAAACCATATACAGGCAAAACAAAATGAATACACGTGGCACGATTTACGATATATTGAGGTCTATGAAGCAAAACAATCATAATTTACAACATTATTACCTGTAATACACAGCCTCGGCGTGAAGTGAGTAAATTTATGACAGTCTGCAGCGCAAGCTTTCTGTCGCATAATGATGCAGGAGCTCAAACTTTGGGAATCTGTGAAAAGTCAATCTCAAAGTGACGGTAGCCATTGTCTTGCATTATATGAGTCACTGAGGACCATGGTTTCAGCTAAAAATCTTCTTTACTGTTCTACTGAAGAAAACGTCACCTGATAATGTATGTAGTGTACATATTGTAGAAGTTAGTATACTTGAAATGCATGAAATATGACAGATTTGACATATTTACGCACTTTTGTGTGTGTATGTGTGTGTGTGTGTGTGTGTGTGTGTGTGAAATCTCATATTTCATCAAAATTTTGAGGTCAGTAAGATTTTTTTTTTTGTTTTGAAAGAAGTCTTATGTTCATCAAGATGGAATTTATTTGATTAAAAACACAGTAAAAACAGTAATTTTTGACATATTATTACAATTTAAAATAAAAATTTCTATTATAATTTATTCCTGTGATGGAAAGCTGAATTTTTATCATCATTTCTCCAGTCTTCAGTGTCACATGATCCTTCAGAAATCATTCTAATATGCTGATTTGATACTCAAGAAACATTTCTTATTATTATCAATGTTGAAAAAAGTTGTGCTGCTTCATATTTTTGTGGAAACCATGATATTTTTTTTTTCTAGATTTTTTAATGAATAGAAAGTTTAAAATAACAGCATTTATTTGAAATAGAAATAGTCTTTACTGTCACTATTGAATTTAATGCATTTTTGCTGAATGCATTTCTTAAAAAAAAAAAAAAAAAAAAAATACTGACCCCAAAACCGAATGGTAGTGTGCATCAATAAAATGTATACATAGAAAAGTTAAAATTAAAAGACTGTATATTGATATTTGTTAGAGAGTATAAAAATCAACATCTGTACATAAAGTTAAGAGATGTTAAGCACATTTAGAGTATAGTTTAGGTTCTGCTCTTTGATTTCAGGTTCTCCTCTGCATCACCAAGAACATTTAGATCCCTCTGGGAGTAAATTAATTTGTGTAAATTAATAATGTAATGTGCAATCATTAATTTTATGTAATCACTCCTTAGGGGTGTAACCTCATTTGACAAAGGTGTGCCAATGACTGATGTCATTAACATTCTCTGTCACAATGTCAAAGGGTGTCGCCAGGCCATGATTCGTATGGAAGTACACACTAGTTATCCTCCTTTTACATCATTCACACGTAATATCAGCCTAAGTGTCTCAGAATGTGTCTTGTTCGTTCGTGTAATGGCTATAACCGATAAGACGGTGTAAAACTTTGAGTGAGCAATCACCAGAATGTATCCGGTATTAAATGACCTTGCCAAAGGGGCGTCTCTCATTTTTCACTTTCTGTGACGGCGCTGTGTGTTTATGGTCTAACAGGATGAATGAAATGGGTCTGGCACCCACAGATAAGAAGGTGTACTTCGGCCAGCTCCTGGGAATGTGCGACCAAATCAGCTTTCCGTTAGGTGAACCCCACACACACACACACACACACACACACACACACAGTTTCAAAATTCACTTCTAAAGTGATCATGTTAGTGCAACCAGTGTTATTTCATTATAATTGAGATACTATTATATTTTTTGCAATATTTTAATTGTTTTTATTTCTTTATTCATTTTTATTTTAGTTGAAGTTTTAGTATTTTTTGTTTTAGCCATTTGTTTTTAAAAAAATTTCAGCTTCAGTTATTTTCAAAATGAAAATGAGAATTATTTTTTTTAATATTTTATTTCAGTCAACGTTTATTTTATTTCAAGTATATATATATATATATATATGTGTGTGTGTGTGTGTGTGTGTGTAATGTCACATATAATAAATATATACATTTTCTATTTAGAAAAAAGTATATAAAAAGTATATTTAAATATATATTATATATAAAGTATATATAAGAATATTTTTATATAAGTTATATTAAGTTATATATTTATTGTCACATTGTGCTATATATATATATATATATATATATATATATATATATGAAGATTTTGATTAACATGACATCATTGATTGACATGCATTTAATATATACTTTTAATGAAAGTATACAATATAAAGTGTTACTAAAAGTTATAAAATTAATGTCAATCAAAGGGATAAATCATAAAACAAACTTTAAAATACTGGTATTCTATTTCTTGTCTGTTTATATCTCTAGCTCAGGCAGGATTCCCAGTGTACAAGTATGTTCCTTATGGTCCGCTGAACGAGGTGATTCCCTATCTGTCCCGCCGGGCACAGGAGAACCGCGGCATTATGAAAGGAGTGCAGATGGAGAGAGACCTCCTATGGAAAGAGCTCATGCGCCGCCTGAGCAGTGGAGAGGTCTTCTACACACCTGCTGTATAAAACACACTCCACTTCTCACCAGAGACTCCTTACATTTGTTTTTTGCTTGTTCACCCATCCATTCATAAATATTTTTTTTTCCACTCTCACTGAGGCTGTTCTTTATGATATAGCACACATGGGATCCTTTATATAAATCAAATACTTGGATGAATCTCAACTCAAATCACAAATACAAAAACAAGAATTTATGAATTTTGCATAAAAAATGAAGACTAGAAAGATTTTAGAATCGAGTTTTTCTAAATCAAGTTTTTGCGTTGCAACATTATTTTCATGACAGTTAATCACATTTTGCCTCATCAATTCTCATTCTCATGTTTCTGAATATTTTATTTTTGGTAACTATGAAAACGACATACACTGCCCAGCCAAAAAAAAAAGTCACTGTTTAAATTTTAATAGTCAAATACCATAGAGTCAATGGATGGATCATTATTACAGTGATTATTATTTTTCTAACATGTTATATGTTTGGCAACGGTTCTTTTAACCCTAAAAGATGGAGTATGTAGCTTTTCATTTCTTAAGCAACCATGTGTTAAGATGTATCATGGCCATATTCCACGATGACAATGTCAAGATTCTGCATCCGAGCTTTATAAAGGCAGTGAACGGGACCAACGAGTATGAGCTGAAGAAAGTGCCTCCATCCATCCATATCCATCCATCGTGTACTCCACATGGCTCAGGGGGGTTAATAAAGGCCTTCTGAAGCGCAGCGATGCGTTTGTGTAAAAAAAAAAAAAAAAATCCATATTTATGTTATGAAGTAAAATATCTAGCTTCCGACAGACCGCCTTCCGTATTCAACTAATGGAAAAAATGGAACTGCCGTTGCGTCAGTTAAGCTTTTTCTGTAAGTTGAATAGGGAAGACATAGGACGTAATTTTTTTTTTTTTTTCGAACTGTGAGAGTTTTACACTTTCTTCAAAAGACATTAGTTAACTACTTTAGTTGCTGACATGCCCTGAAATATATAAAAGCAGCAAGATTATTTTTGAGAATATAATTTTTTTAATCACCCATTAAATAAAAATCGCAGAAAAGAGGAGAGTCTGGGTATTGGGATAATCCGACAGGCTAGGGCAGAAATCATATTCATAGATGAGCTAATGTATTAAAGATTTATTAACTTTACTGTAGTATGAAGCAGGGTGTGGCTGAAAGCCGTTGGATCAAAACGAGGGCGCTGGAGTGATTGCTAATGAGAGACAAACGCGAAACACACGGCTCGAGAGCAGTGGAGCTTTTATTATGCCGCAGACGAGCGCTTCTGTTTCTTCTGGTGTATGTAGGGTAACGCAGCGCTGTTTTATCATATTAGATACATTTGTTTGTTGATAATGCTGTTGTTATAAAGTTGTTATAACGCTGCTCTGTGCGTTTGCTCGGCGGCTACTATGAAACACTTGTTTTTTTGCATGTTTTTACAAAAATTCCCATTTCTGGAATGTGAAAATAGATATAGGTATTGTACATTAATGTATTTTTACTTTATTAAAATAATAAAAAAAAATCTCATGAGGATCATGAAAAAAAAAAAAAAGTCTAAAATAAAATAAAACATCCACATGCTTTGTGGTAATGAACATTTTAGGGTAAATGTGCTTAACTGTCATGACAATAATATAACAATATACAACAATCGTAAAGGCCCTAAAAAATCACTTGAAAACCAACAATATTATAAGAAGATCATCTTCAACTAATCACCTTTCAGATTCTTTTCAGTTTTTTATCCTGTAGCAAAAACTGTAGTAAGTTAATGGTATTTTAGCAGAAACTGTGGTTAACTTGGTGCATTTTTGTAAGGGTCAAGAAAGAGTGGTTATACTCTTCCCTTTCCGTATAATCTAATTCATGTTTCCCTCGCTCATTTCTCTTTATTTCACTGATGGTCTGGCTTTGCATTCTCTCTTCTCTCATCCATCTCTCCGGCACCTTTATGACTCTGAAAGGGCTCCCTAAAATGTCAGATGCCTGAGTGTGCATGGCTGTTTTATACCCCACCTTTATTTCTCGAGTGGAACACCAATAATGAAAATATAAGCATGATTTAAACAGTAATAAACAAACACATAAGTATCACTTTCTAATGACGGTTTGAGTTCAAGGATAACAACGCCTAGAGTTTAAGAACTACCGGTATATATTTTATGTATGCGATATTTCATGCTCTGAGTGAAGAATTGTGGGTATGTTAACGAAGGCAAAGTTGAAGTTTAGTAAACAGATTATATTTCAGATGTAATATATTCCAAGTGAGTGGTTTGTTTGTGCTCAAGCCAAATCTTGTCATTTGTGCAGTGGGTCTCATTGAGAATAATATTAAAAAACATTGTTTTATGGAAGGAGCTGAACTTTATTTTTTTGTGATATCTCTTTTGTGCTCAGTGAAGTTTAAAAGTTCTGATGAGATGATTTCAACTCCAGTTTTCAGCTTAATGAATCTGGTGTTTAGCATATACAGAGCGAGAATTAAATCTACTCTTTTATTATCTGTGTGATGAGGTCTTTTATGCTTAACCAACGGTTTCTCTCACTCTTTTAATATTTTCTTTCCCTCTGTGGAGTATTTGGGGAAGATGAATAAAAAGCTTTAATTAATTGAGCCGAAGTTAATGATTTCTAGACAATTGCTCTTAAGTAAATGGCACAATTCCTCATCCATTTATATCCCGTTTTAAATCCATGATGAATTAACAACCCTTTGGGTCTTTTGCTCTCAAAAATAACAGGACAGACCATAATACACTCCACATCCCAGTGTTGTTGAGGCTATGCTAGAGCCTAATTTGCATATTAGTGTGTAAAGTTAGTATTAGTGCATCCCAAATCACTCAGCTTACAGGGAAAATGGATCAACTTAACCATTAAAGTTGGACTGTGCTTTCAGCAAATGTAATATAATAAATTCTACAAACTCAAAACTAATACTGTTTTTTGCTTGTACATCCGAGATCTATAAGCTTGCATTTGACTGATCTTTCCACTACGTTTGTCTATTTTGTCTTAATTTTTTGAGCAAACCAGTGTTTTATAGACGTATGTTTATACACCAAAACAAGTTGCATTGGAATGGAAGAAACCTCCCAGAAAAGAACACTAATCACACTAATGGTGACTTTAAACATAACATTTACAGCAAAATATATACTATAACATCTATTCATTCTGAAAAATATTTGTCATCATAAGTCCCCACGCTTTGACCCACCCATGTTGTTGTTTTATGCCAATTATTTTGTTGCCATCCTGTTTAATCCTTGCATCCACTTTTGTTTGTGTTGCTTGCCTTGTGCGTACGCTCGCCTTCGTTTGATATATTCGTTTCTTTTCCCTTTAATGTAACATCTGTCAAGTTATATTCATATTATATGTTACTAGGCCAGGAAGAAGTGGACAGGTAAGAACGTCACGTGACATACAGTGCAACAGGAACTGTCTTTGTATAGTACATTAGGTTAGGGGCGAGTTCCACCCCATGTACTTTTGGTTTTGGCTAGGAAGTGTAGGTTAGTTAGGGCTTCTCGGACACTGAAGACTTTTCTTTTTCACATTTTCTTTTTGTAGTTAGTCTTAGGGAATATTAATTTGTTCGGTTTTGTTGCTTTCTTGTCTTTGGTGCTGCCTGCATCCCCTCCTCCCCCCATCTGCGTTTTTCAATGTCCGAGAAGTGACGTACTGTAATCTGGTGATTGTCGTGTTGGTCAGCATCTGTCAGTGCGAATTGGCCTTTTGTTGGACCAATCAGTCGAGTTTGTTTGATAACATGAACAAGTTGGATTTTTGCAGTGACATAAGTTGAAGTGTTTCTAGTTTTAGTAGTTTAGATCCTCATTGTTTTTGTTCTAGTTATATTTAAAAGAGATATTGCCTTCTTAAACAGTTTCTGTGTAGTTCTGTGTACTTTTTTTTTTTTTAGTAGCAGTGTGTGGCTAACTAATCTCCAAGAGGGTAGCTCAACACATTAATTACATTGAAATTAGGAGATTCCCATTGGTTTGAAATGCATTAACCTAAAAGAAATGACACCATAACTCCTTAAAAAATCCTAGAAACGGGTGGCTAGGAATAAGCTTGCAAAAACTTACTTTAATCACTTAAAGTAAGATTTTAAATTAATCGAATTTAACTAGATGCTATCACTTGCATGTAAACACAGCAGTTATTGTGACATCAGTACAATTTATAATATGTAGCATGTCTATGATTAATTTAGTTTAAATGCATTTTCGTTATATGCAAAGAAGCCGTTTTGACATTTTTGTTCCAAAGGGGAAAAGGTCATACTATAATTTAGAGAAACATGAGTGTGCGTAGATGATGAGATAATGTTCAGTTTAAATCAGCTGACGTAAATGTTAATGTGTCATTTCTGTGGGTGGTTGTGTGAGAGCCACAGCATTCTTTACCACAGCATTCTGGGATATGGTGAACTTCTCGGTTACTGATGTAACCCTCATTCCCTGAAGGAGGGAATGGAGAGGTTACGTCAATACTGACGTATTGGCTCCTAGGCGAGACCCCATTACGGGAACTTACCTTCATGTGTTATCGAAATTTTCCACTTCTGAAGTTGTGATTGCGAGCTTGTAGAGCTTATTAAAGCCAAAATATATTGAAGTCAGATATTTCATTTTGAATAAAAAGTAGCGTCCCATTCATTGACAACTATATAAACATTCACAACACTATCTATAGTCAGCTTGCTAGACAATTCTAGAATTTCGGTCAAATACATGCTTGTATTTTCACTGTGTATAAAACATACAATGTGCTTCAAATGTATATGATTCATATGTAAATATGCACTACTTTAATGACAAGATAAAGCAATGTAGCTGTTGTAGGAAAAAAAAAATAAAAAAAATAATAAAGAATAGCAGTCACAGCAGCAATTGTTCTCCCCTCCCTTATGTTTAAAGTTTATGGCACACCCAACTCTGAAACTCGGGTATCAAAATTATCTCTGAGTTTCCCAGACTTGAGAAGGCATTCATGTCCAATTTCCGACTAGGAAACTCGTATTTATGAAAATTCTGTTCACATGTGAAGGCAGGATTAGTTTTGTTTTTTTATTAGTTTTGGTGTTATCATTTTAGATTTTCCCTTGTGAAAAAGAAGTGTGCTTTATTGTATTAAATGTGCACTTGTAGTGTACTTCAAATCTTAAAAGTATATATTAAAAAAAAAAAAAAAACTGCTTGTAATATTATGAATGAAATAAAAGGCCACTTAAGTGTACTTAAAAAGAGTCAATTTTCTTGACTATGTTAATGTCAAAAAAATTTTACTTTAAAGTCTTTTGTTGTTAAAGTACAATTATTTAGATGTGTTGACTAACATACTAAAGCACAGGTAAAGTACTTGATTATTATAATTTTAACTGTAGCGTGTTATTTGATATTAATAAGTATATATACGTGTATTGACAAGTTGAGACACCAAGTTAAATGTACTAAATTGCTTCATTACAGATAATAGTTACAAATATATTTAAATACATGGCATTCAAGTTTCAATAGATATTACATTAAAGTATATTTTAGTTTACCATAAATGCTTTGCATAAGTACATTGGACGGTATACTTAACACATTTAAAAAACAACAGAAGTAATTACACACTGCTTAAGTGGGTCAAATAAGCAGTCTTAAATTCATCTAACTGCATTTAATATAAATGAAAACTATAATACATTTTCATTTAATTGTAAATAGCATGCAATTAAGTGTCCGAAAACATTCAATTTGCACTTATGGATAGTTCACCCAAAAATTCTCTCATCACTTACTTTGGGTGAACTAACCATTTAAGCATATTATTTGAAATAGATTATATATTATTTCCTTAATATTTTTTTAAGGTATGCTAAAGTCTTTTCTTTTCCACAAGAATTAATACAGGCAGCAACTACAGCCAGTTTTAAAGAGAGTTACAGTACACACAAAACTGCTGTCAGCATAGATAAGATGGGAATGTTTTGGGATTTAAAGGCACAATATGTAATATTTTTATATTAAAATATCCAAAAACCCCTTCCCCTTGCACAGTGTTATATATTTCGTTCAATTGTGTACTAACATTATACATTTTTGTTTCATTCAAACATTATGGACCATGGCAAGCAAACTTTGGGACAAAAGGAGAAATAAAACGAGGATCAATATCGGCGTGGCGTTTTCGAGATAGCGAGAGTTTTGCAACAAACTTCGACTTAACAGAGATGACGCTCTTGCACGTTATTAGACAGGTAAGCAAATGTACATAAGAAGAATCAATGTTACACAGCTCAACACGATGAAATGTTAGAATATCATCAGTATGATATTCTAATGTTGATCTAGCTTACTTGATCTAGCAAACTAATACATAGAATAAAATTACAACTTTCAACACGCTCAAATCTGGTTTAGTATGATAGTGTAACGTGAGACCAAGTGAAACAGCACTGCGTTATCTCACAATTTTAATTCGTCTTGAATAAACTGACCTGTATGAGTAGTATTTCAGCACTTGCGGGTAGTTCGGTAGAATGAAATGTCCTCATTTCTTTATATCCCCAGGGACTCGCGTGTGGCACTGATATCTGTCTCTCAATCGCGCCCGCGATTCTCGGCCACGCCCTGCTTCATACCACAGTTATGTTAAAAAAACATGACTGCATTCACTCATCCATAAACATTATTAGATCCATCGGCATTATTAGATCACTGCGTCATCAATCTACACCTTTGTTATTGTTTTGAAGAGGTTAGCGACCCCTATCGGCGGGAAAATAAAAATACAGATTGTGCTTTTAAGGATGCCGTTTTTGATCATACATATTATGGGTATATTTTGATCAAACTTTTTAAATAATAAATGACATCTTTTAAACAGTTTAATATTCAGGAATCATAACATGTTTGCATCTTCATTTTAACTCTCTACAAAAGCTTGAATCATATTTTAAAGAGCCTGAAGCAGTATTTCTGTTTCATTTGTCAAGCGGAATCATGAGGTTGATTCCCACGTTGACAGTGGTTATGTGTGTCTTATCACATGATAAGACCACTGATGTTAACTTGCGCTCTAAAAAACAAGGTTTATTTTAAGCTTACCCGACAAGCCCGTGGCGTCAGTGTGTATTGTTATGTAACATTATATATAATCAGTTACATGCAATAAAACCCTTTCATTTCAATGAATTATTCATTGCAAACAAATGGAAAATGCATATTGGCCCTTTAAACACAGTCCAATACACTGTAATTTATAAACTCACAAATACTAAAAGTAAAATGCCAGCTTCTGGATTCAGAATGAGCCAAATCATGGTTTTTCATATTTCACAGAAAAAATGTGAAGCGATAAATATGGGACTCACTTTGTATGTAGATTACAGTTTACAGATGCACACGGTATAAAGAAGGAATGTGAGATAAAATTGTTTGGTTTACCCTATCTGAGGCAATATTTCTTCACTTGTAATCTGTTTACAGGGCTGGAGGCGTGTGTTATTGGTGATATTCAGATACCCCACATTGGTTTGATTCCATCCTTTGTGCAGACATCCCATGCTGCTATCACAGGTATGACAATATGGATTGTTTGTTGACAATGATGTGAAATATAATTCAAGGATGTTTCAGCGTATCGAGATCACACTCAGACTGTAGCTTGTTGAGGAGTTAAACTACAGTCAAACTATTTAAAAAAAAAATATTTATTTGAATTGCTTTTTACACAACAAGCTTTCTATTTTGTTATAGTATTTTTTCTATCGTGGTAAATTATTTTTAGTAATTGGCATAAAACAATGAGGATTTCAAACTTAATGTATAAAAAAAACCTTCATTTTTATAAATGAATAAAAAACATTGTGATGTACATCAAGGGGGTTGAACCAATTAAAATAAATTTATTTAGCAGATACTTCTATCCAAATCAACAGTTTTGTTGAACCCATGTATTAAAATGAATTTGACTTTACAACACTACGCAGCACATAGTCCTGTTGCACAAATACAACCTCCTCACTCAAGGGGGCGCTAGTGTGATATCTGCATCATTAAACAAGATGTGTTTGCTCAGGTAGATACTATAGTTATCTGCTTACACTAACCATTTATCATAAAGGTGGGGTAACATTGTTGTTCACCGAATTTTCACAGGCGAGATCGCATCGTTTCAGTAGGAATCCAAACAAATGGGAATTTCGTGTGAGGGTGAAAGTTTTCCCCATGCAGATTTCAAATTGGTTTAAGTTGAAAGTTGAAAGTTGCTTGTTTTGAACGGCTTCTATATGTGTTGTGCTTCTTAAGATGCGTTTCCACCGAAATTACCCGGAACAATTTGTTCTTTTTTTGTGCTTTACTTGTGCATTTTTTTCTGAACTTTTTTTTTCTCCCGGGCCTGTTGCTGTCTGCATTTCCATCGTGGTCTAAAGTACTGTCAAGATTAGGCAAATTAGTCTAATGACGTAGGACTGCGCGTGACTTTCCAGCTCCCTCTGGATTTCGTGCTCTGCATATAAGCTTAATAAAGCCTGAACCTCGTCGTCGGCCCATCTGTCATATTTTTTAAACTCCATTGTTGATTCAAATAACAAACAACTCTTACTGCACGCACTGCAACAGACTTTTAAAAATGGTGGTTGAAATAAAATGCTGCGTGAACTCAACCAATCAGGATGTTCAGCTCCCAAGTCCCACCCCCGAAAGTTCCTGAACTTTGAAAAAGTACTACCTCATGAGCAGGGACTTTCTGAGGGGGAAATTTTTACCCAGAACTTCATTTAGACCCTGGTTCCTGCGGTCAAAACACACAGAGTACCACCCCAAAGTCCCTAGTTCCTGGGGAAAGTTCCTGCCGTGGAAACGCGGCTTTAGAGTACATTGCTACACTATTGGCAGTTTTGCCAGAAAAATTTTGCTAATGTTACCCCTCCTCAAGAAATTTGTCATGCTACAACACTACTGTTGCTACTCTTCAGAGACGTTTACAAGTAAGCTATTCATATGATTTCCATAAGAAGTGTAAGACAAATTAAGATATTTTTGATGAAATCCGATGGCTCAGTGAGGCCTGCATTCAAAGCGATGACATTCCTCTCTCAAGATCCATAAAGGTACTAAAAACATATTTAAAACAGTTCATGTGAGTTTAGTAGTTCTACCTTAATATTATAAAACAACGAGAATATTTTTGTGTGCCAAAAAAACAAAATAATGACTTTTCAACAATATAGTGATGGGCCGATTTCAAAACACTGCTTCAGAGCTTTGCGAATTGAATCAGTGACTCGGAGCGCCAAAGTCACGTGATTTCAGCAGTTTAGTCGTTTGATAGGAGATCCGAGACACTGATTCGATTCGCAAAGCCATCGGATTTCATAAAAAATATCTTAATTTGTGTTCTGAAGATGAATGAATGTCTTACGGGTGTTGAACGATCTTAGGGTGAGTAATAAATGACATTATTTTCATTTTTGGGTGAACTAACCCTTTAAGTCAAATTTTCTTATGCCCTTCCCTCGCTAACTTCCCTCCATCTCTTCCACTCAGATGTACGCCATTGCTTACACTGCACGAGTGCCCACTACTGACGTAACCCTTGCAATGTGTTTAAATGAAACACCCTAAGCACTTGATCACTTGGAATCTGCTATGGAGCTGATTTATTATTTACATTTTTTTTTCCTTATGAATTTGTTTTACACACCATTCTATAGGCCTGTATGTATGCTTGGGCTGTTAAAAAAATGTAATGTAAATGAATATTAAATATGAATATATTAATGTATTTATATTAAATATAAAATATTAAAAATACACAAATGAAAATAACAATACAATAAACTATAAATGTTAAAAAAACAAAACAAACAAACAAAAAAAAAACAGTCAGCTTAAGGTAGCTACAAGTATTAAATGTGCAGTGCAGCTTCAAAGGGCTCTACACGATCCCAGACGAGGAATAAGGGTCTTATCTAGCGAAACGATCAATCATTTTCTAAAAAAAAAAAAAAAATAATAATAATAATTATGTACTTTTTAACCACAAATGCTTGTCTTGCACTGCTCTGCGATGCGCCATGCATTACATAATCACGTTGGAAAGGTCACGCGTGACGTAGGCGGAAGTACCAATCCAGTGTCTACAAAGCGAACATGCAAAGACTAAGTCAAACGGCCTTTACAAAAACAAAAAGGTAAAACAACGACGTTGGACGATTTTGAAGTTGGAGGACAAAATGAGAGTTTTTCGCCCTACCGCGGTACTTTCACCTACGTCACGCGTGACCTTTCCAACGTGATTATGTAATGTGTGGCGGATCGCAGAGCTAGTGCAAGATGAGCATTGTGGTTACTCGTTCCCTCGGTCAAAATCGAGGGGTTAAGGGTCGGTCCAAATAAACTTCCCTCGTCCACTTGACGAAGGTGAACACACTTTAAAATGGAGGTGGGAATTCCCCCGAGGGGAAGTGCTTAAGTAAGTTTACAAGTGTATGTCTTAAGTTGTAGTTAAATGCAGCCATGTTCGGATGCAGCTATTGTGTTGCAAAGTGTGAGTTTGAAACAACCAATGGCACATGGGAGGAGTGTTTGAAAAGTATTTTTTTTAGTAATTTCATTAGGTTCTTTACCTTTAAGTTAGCACCGTCACTACTTTTAGTTAGTTACTTTTTGAAGTGCTTTTTGAAACGCTGACTGGCAGATGTGAGTGAAGGTAGTGACTGACTCCGGCGACAATTATCGTGGGCCGCGGGCGTAACATTGACAGAGGGGTTTGAAACTGTGTTTGAGCTTTAACTCTGAAATTAATTACCTTTTTTGCTTTGACAGGGGCCTTGCAGTTTTCTCTTATTTGATTTCACCAGCAGGTACATGAAGGGATTTCTGGAATACTGAAACAAAGGTGTGTGTCTTTCCTTTCTATGCCTGTTTTTCTCTCTCACACACAGTCTTCCTGTCTTTCTGCATGTATAATACATTGCAAACAGGGCATTCGTCTACATAATTTGATAGCTGCCCTCTTTCACTTTGAACGAGATGGATCCAGCTCCCTGATGATGAAGAAGGATAACAAGAAACCGTGAGGAAGAGGACATGTACACGTGCATCGCTATGAGTGAGTCTGTATAATGTTGGTGCACCACATTGTTTTTCGAGGAATCCCTAGAACATAAAAAGGCAGCGTGGATTTTCTCCTGCTGATCAGCAGTCAGAGGTTTGGAGTTAATTAGAGAGGATAGACGCTCAGAATCAGCCGTGGCCAAAAATAAATAAATGGTCTGACCACAGGACTCCATTATTAAGCACACTAATGGTGTCGCCTGAGGTACAGACCTCTTGTTCGGATACAGAATAAATTTATCATTAAACACCATTTTAAAATGTTTAATCAAATCTTATCTGTGCCAATCAGATGTCTTTTAATTAATCTATATATAACAAATAATAATATTATGAATACACTCAAGGCTAAAGGGTGCTATAAACCACAAGATGCAACCTTTTTGACCAACCAATGACAAATGGGGAGAGTGTTCAGGTAACCTGTTTGAAAACAATCATTATTTTTGCAATTCAATTCCATTCACTTTTTAGAGGCAGCTTTAAAGGGATAGTTCACCCCAAAAAAATAATTAACTCACCCCCAAGTTGTTCCAGCCCATTTATTTCTTCTGCTGAACACAAGAGAAGATATTTTGAAGAATGTTGGTAACCAGACAGTTGATGGTAGCTATTGACTTATGTAGTATTTTTTTTTTCCTACTATAGAAGTCAATGGGTACCTGATGGACAAATCAAGTCAATTATGAATTTATTCGGGGCATTTATGTGCACTCAGCCCATTAATATGATCATTGACTTGAATGCAATATGAATCCCCATGAGAAAAAATAGTGCAAAGTCCTGCGCCAGCTGAGAAACCGCATCTATGACCATAAATTTTATAATTTAGCTGTATAATGCCAAAAATACTGGGTGAGAGGTGATAAGCCAGTATTATTTTATAACTGTCTTGTTTTACCTTAAACAAGGTCATAAAAATTGTGCTGAATTTTCCTATGATGGCTGTTTTCCCCCCACCCTGTTTTTTTTTTTTGTTTTCTTCCATTCAAGGTTGTGATGAGTCTGTGCAGATGTAAAGAGACTGTGTATCAGTGGTGCACTTTCTCATTTTCACCTGCGGCTTAACGGAAATCCATCATAAAAGAGGCTCTACTGTTTTTATAACATCTTCATTGATTCGTCTCCCTCTCTCTCCATCTCTCTCTCTCTATCTGAGTACTTTGTGTGTCTTCCAAAAGCAGTGAACATCTGCTTTCTCTGTCAGTACACACACCACCCCCTCACTGGCTGAGAGAGTGATTCATATAGCCGAGCCCACACACACACACACAGACACACACGCAGTCAGACCTCCACGCAATGAAGAGGTGACAGCAGCAGTGCGCACTACCTCAAGCTGCCATTAGGGGGCACTCCTGCATTTCACGCACCGCAGACCGGCAATACAATCCCAATCACGAATGCCTGCAAAAACAAACAGTGCATTTGATACAACTAACATGAATCAAAGAAACACCTGGAGCTGCGACACATGTTGGCGGGATCACGCTTCGTATTAACCCACGCGCTTTGCTGACAGCCTTGATCCCCAACAAATCCAAAATCTGTCAGATGTTTATATAGTACATAGGCTTAAAAGTGCACTCAGTCATTTTTTTCCTCATTACAAAGTTTTATTCATAAATGAATTAATAGTGCTTTTGAAAATGATATACAGATTCTAGTCACATCAGTAGCCTTATAAAAGCTATTTTATTTGACACAGAGCAGGTTGCGGTCATGTTGAGATCACATGGCGAGCCGAAAGCTGCTCAGTTTATCACTGTAATCCTCCTATTATTGAATATGTTCACTCGTGGAATAAATTAGTAATGGATAACCACTAATAGTACATTTACTGTATATTAGCATCAGCTGTGTTGGGGAAAGTTACTTTTCAAAGTAGTCCCTAAAAAAGTAACATTGTGCTACTTAGTTACTTTTTATGGAAAGTAACTAAGTTTTTACGTGTTATGTTACTTTTGCATACTTTTTCTCACCATCTACTGGGCTTGCATGTTTGTTTTATAATAACCAAAAAAGGTGTCAGTCAATAAATGGGAAAACAAAGTAAGATTTTGAAATAGTAAGATATTCTGATTTACTTAAGAGTAATCTGATCACATAACTTGTTACTTGTAATGTGTTACCCCAACACTGGGCATCAGTAACTCAAGAATGGAAAAATACTGTAAGTGCACCTTAAAGCATACTTTTGCATGATTTTGTTTTGTTTATATTTATATTTCCCTTAAATGTTGTTCCCACATGTGTGAATTTCCATGACTATTCCAGTTATTTTTTTTATTACTGCATACAGATTTTTAAAAATCATTCCAATGCAGACCAATTTATCAACTGATAAATCGAAAAGAATCTCCAAAAATGATTTGATCTCAAACTATACACATTCTTTAAGTTTAAGGACACAGTGGTTTCAAAAATTTGAGGTCAGTACATTTTTTTTTTTTTTAATTTATATTTTTATTCAGCAAGGACATGTAAAGACAGCAAAGATTTTTACATTGTTACAAAAGATTTTCATCAAAGAATCCTTAAAATATTATTGCGGTTTTCGAAAAGAAAAAAAAAGAAAGAAAAAAAGCAGTACAACTGTTTTCAACACTGGTAAGAATAAATGTTTCATGATTACTGAAGGATCATGTGACACTGAAGACTGGAGTAATAAAGCTTTGTCATCACAGAAATAAATTACATTTAAAAATATATTAAAATAGAAAACAGTTATTGTAATAATATTTCACAATATTACTGTATTTTTCAGCAAATAAATGCAGCCTTGGTGAGCAGAAGAGACTTTAAAAAAAAAAAAATAAATAAAAAAAATATTACTACCCAAAACTTTTGAACAGTAGTGTATATTAACTTTTTTATTAATACTTTTCCAGGCTTTTCTTATCCTGGTTTTTCCATGACAGTGGGATCCTTGTTTATATTTATCAGAACATATGAAGACTTCAGATGCAAAAGCCTCTAAGTGCCATCTGAAATTTTCTTCTAAAATGAGCATTTTTATCAAGCTCGTATGTTTTCTCTCTCTCTCCTCTCTGCACATGCACATGAGCTCCATAACTTGTTTGTGTTTTCTCATCTCCAATCAAGCTTTCTGAGAAAAAGTTATAAAGATAATATTATGGAGTGCATTTCATGCTGTGTAATGGGACAGATGTAAAGCTTAATCCTTTATTGGCTCATACAGAATGAGAATTGTCTTTATTAATAAACAAAGACTCTGCTATCATATAAACACTGGAGATAAATGGAATATATGAAAGGATCACTAATACCCCATCTATGTTTGAGTGATGTGATGCGATAAAACTATAAAGTCCCTGTTAAAGCCTGATTGCATTACTTTATCGCTGGAGGTGGACAAGTAGCTGAATTGTTGGTCGCGGTTGGATTCCCTATTGCTGGTTGATATCAATGGACGATAGCTATTGAAAATCTGATCGCAAATGGGAAGTATTGCTGATACTATATGTAATCCTTTTTTGAAAACAAGTTTCTTTTTCTTGTAAATTAACGTAAATTAGTCTGGGACTAGGCTTAAGCCTTGTCTATGAACCTAGGCAATATACCCCGGTTTCAAAGACAAAAATGCATTATTGAGCTGTTTTAACTGAAAGCAACTTTCACTTACATTTTTTAAAATATGTCAGTGTCATTGTTTTGTCTCAAGATGCACACCAATAATGTTTATAAGGCACGTTTATAAAAGCTACTTAAATGTCCTAATTGAACTAAGGCCTAATCCTGGCTTAATCTAAGCCCTGCCTGTGAAACTGGGCCTTAAGGCAAGTCAAGTCAAGTCACCTTTATTTATATAGTGCTTTTTACAATGCAGATTGTGTCAAAGCAGCTTTACAGTAATAACTGGTGAATAATTTTGGCTACACAGCAGCTCTTAAAGAAAATGGTGCCATTGACCAGCTTAAATAAATTCAGTATTGATTCATTCCGTTGTAAGAATCAATTATTGTAAGAATCAGTTATTAATTTAGTTAATTTATCTATATATCAGCACTGGAGAAAACAGTAATGTCATGGTCCAGCTCAATTCAGTTCGCATACAATGGTGTCAATGCAGGCAGATGAAAACATTGTTGAATATCAAGTGTCCCCAACTAAGCAAGCCAAAGGCAACAGCTGCAAGGAACCCAAACTCCATCAGGTGACAAATAGGTGATAAAAATGGAGAAAAAAAAACCTTGGGAGAAACTAGGCTCATTCGGGGGGCCAGTTCTTCTCTGGCCAACAGCGAACAGTGCATAATTATGATTTAGGCAGCATTACAGGTCACAAGTCAGACTGGGATTGCAACAGTTAAAATATTTAATCCAGTTCCATCTAGTTGAAGATCCATTCTAATTTAAGGGCTCACACATTTAAAATGGCAGATGACATTGCGGAGAAGTTAATCGCTGAGGTCCAGAAAAAGCCACCACTGTTTGACAAGTCAAACCCCCTTTTCAAGGATACTTTAAAGAAAATGTATATATGGAAAACAATCGGTCATACCCTCGGAATAAATGGTGAGAAGCATAAACGATCATTATGCCAAGCTAGCAAACAGTGTAACACAAAATTACCTCAGGTATCCAGCGCTAGTTTCGACAACATTGTCTTGCTATTCCACTATATATTGACTCCGTCAGCTGAATTCACTGTTAGATTAGATCAATTACACTAGCTATTCACTCGAAACATTGCATGCTGAGGACATCTGCTGGTTAAAGCCGTGTAAATGCAACAGCAAAAACAAGTTGTACACACTTTTAAACCGCAGCTTGTGAGCTTAGAATAAAAAGACCATTATCGTTCATTGATGTGGATGCAAATATAGTTATCGTTCTGGTTATCTTTATAGTTACCGTTCTTGGTGTGAAAGGGCCTTTAGACTTATAACTATATATTCAGGTTTTACATTTAAATATTCAGGATTTATGACTATATATATATATATATATATATATATATATATATATTAGGGCTGTCAACGTTAACGCGTTAACGCATGCGATTAATTCAAAATCCTTAATGCGTTAAAATAATTTAACGCATATTTAACGCAAAAAAATTACGGAAGCATGTGAAATTGCGTCATAACATAATTTACGTCACGCAGTTAGATGATCTTAAAGTCCATGCTGATTATATCAGGGATGGCAGAGAGAGTTATTCATTCCAGTGTCTGTTTCGCTTTAAAACACAAACTCTCTGTTATATCCCACTGCTGTGTGGCCAGATGATATGAAAACTCTGTTTCTCTGCTGGATAAATCAAATCAGCTTCTTGCTATGAAAGTTTTGATGGATGAGGATTGCAATCAAAGTAAAGACGATTGCGGTGATGTACAGGATGTACATTAAGCACGCGTGAGTCCGTTATATTGATGGGCAAACAAATCATGTATGAGTGCTCTCAACGCACTGATCGCACTCTGTATTTATGCACAGACACGTTTCAGTACATTCATGTTGTTTTAACACATATTCAGGATAATGTTTGGATTTGTCCTGTGTATGTTGCTGTGTACTTCGTATATATGCAGGTAAAGGCGGTTGGTTTAGGTTTTTTGGCATCTCCATGTGGTCCTGTTCAGTATCGCAACTTGACTTGTCTAAAATGTAAACAAGCTCTTTGCTGTTGCACATACTATACACTGTGAATTCTGAAACGTTTTTTTTTGCTGTGATTTTTTTTCATGGGTGCTTTGGTGTACATAAATGTATGAATTATATGAAAAAATATTTGGTTATTTGGTGTCCTTTTTTGGAAAGACATCTAAATTTACCTTGAAAAAAGCTGAAAAATACAGTTTTGTGAGAATCACACTTCAATCTGATGGTTTACGTTGCTGGATATAGGCAATGATGGCAAAATGGACGTGTTAAACAAGATAAATAGTGTATGCTTAATTTCATTTAAGGGTGCACGATTAATCGCGATTAAAAAAAAAATAATCTATTGACAGCCCTAATATATATATATATATATTAAAGCACACAGTGGTTTTGAAAATCACATCTTGAGGTCTGTGTGTAATTGATGTTTTAGTACGAAATGGGAAAGTCTTTTTAAGTTGTGTTAACCACAAACTTTATTTTACTCACAAGTCCAAAACCACTACTCTAAAAACCCATTAGAAGTTCCTGAGGGAACCCATGGTGAACTAGCCTTCCGTGTCTGAACAGCTCTATGCACACAGTGTAACATCCCATCTGCATTGCGAGCAAATAATGTGGCTTGTCCAGACTAGAGCGCTCTGGTTATAATCAACAAAACTTTTTCCACTGCAAATGTGTGATTTTACCAGGAATAGTGTAAAAGTCTTTCATAAATGAGGTGTGTTACTGTGAGGATGATGTGTTGCATAAGTACCTCGCCTCAACTCTCTTTCCGTCTGTCAGCCTGTCACTTTCTCTTTCTCCCTTTGAAGAGGGTGTAGAGATAATTCAGATGCACAGATGTATAATGCAGATGAGCTGAATTTAGTTGGTTACAGCTGAAAATTTACAGCTGCACATTTGATACATCTCTCTGCATGAATCTTAAAGCCCTATTTACAGGTATGAAGATGGTTTTTAGTCACATCACAAGTAGACGAGGGAGACACACTCCTGTTTACACCTGGTATTTTGATATCAGGTGTACGTCTCTTTTGTCTACTTTCAACCACTTCTTTGCTGATTTCTTCAAGGGGAGGGGTCTAAATATAACTACCTCTGGAAGTGGTCAAAAGTGGACAATCTCAAAACATTTTAGACCCTGTTTACACCTGTATTTAGCGTAAGAAAGTTATCCTTCTTGGCCAGGAGAATAATCTTTCTTAAGAGTTGATAGAAGATTGTACTGTCGGTTCGGTGGACGAACAGATCAGTTGATTGTAAAATTATTCTATATACACCAATCAGGCATAACATTATGAGCACTGACAGGTGAAGTGAATAACACTGATTATCTCTTCATCACGGCACCTGTTAGTGGGTGGGATGTATTAGGAAGCAAGTGAACATTTTGTCCTCAAAGTTGATGTGTTAGAAGCAGGATAAATCGGCAATCGTAAGGATTTGAGCGAGTTTGACAAGGGTCAAATTGTGATGGCTAAAAGACTGGGGCAGAGCATCTTCCAAACTGCAGCTCTTGTGGTGTGTTCCCGGTCTGCAGTGGTCAGTATCTATCAAAAGTGGTCCAAGGAAGGAACAGTGGTGAACCGGTGACAGGGTCATGGGCGGCCAGGGCTCATTGATACATGTGGAGAGCGAAGGCTGGCCTGTGTGGTCCGATCCAACAGACGAGCCGCAGACCAGTCAGGGTGCCCATGCTGACCCCTGTCCTCTGCCAAAAGTGCCAACAGTGCCAACATTGGGCATGTGAGCATCAGAACTGGACCATGGAGCAATGGAAGAAGGTTGAATCACGTTTTCTTTTACATCACGTTGATGGCCGGGTGCACTTACTTGGGGAACACATGGCACCAGGATGCACTATGGGAAGAAGGCAAGCCAGTGGAGGCAGTGTGATGCTTTGGGCAATGTTCTGCTGGGAAACCTTGGGTCCTGCCATCCATGTGGATGTTACTTTGACACGTACCACCTACCTAAGCATTGTTGCAGACCATGTACACCCTTTCATGGAAATGGTATTGCCTGGTGGCTGTGGCCTCTTTCAGCAGGATAATGCGCCCTGCCACAAAGCAAAAATGGTTCAAGATTGGTTTGAGGAGAACAACGAGTTTGAGGTGTTGACTTGGCCTCCAAATTCCCCAGATCTCAATCCAATCGAGCATCTGTGGGATGTGCTGAACAAACAAGTCCGATCCATGGAGGCTCCACCTCGCAACTTACAGGACTTAAAGGATCTGCTGCTAACATCTTGGTGCCAGATACCACAGCACACCTTCAGGGGTCTAGAGGAGTCCATGCCTCGATGGGTCAGGGCTATTTTTAAGGGGGACCAACACAATATTAGGAAGGTAGTCATTATGTTATGCCTGATCGGTGTATATATATCACACGGATCCGTGAAAATTACTAAAACCGCTGTATTCTGCTGCCAGGCCAGTAGTTGGCAATGTCACTTTGTAAAGAAACACTACGCACCTAGAGACTGAACACATAATGCGCAAATGCATGATGTCACTGTTTTAAAAATTTTTCGTTTTTGTAGTTTACATGTAGACAATAATGGTATCGTTTTGATAAACTTGCACTTTAAAAGCCATTTTCAAACATTTGCATTTTCAGACACCGAAAACACCATTGTCGGGAAAATTAACAGTCAAAATGCATAAAAGTTTTCCCTTTTTAGTTAAAAACAGTGTTGTGTAAACACCCCCTAAGTATATTGGGCACGACACTGCACCAGAATAAATGTTAAAATACGCTATTTTGAACATGTAGCAGCAACATGGTTTTGAAAATATAGAAACAAGAACATTCATTTAAGTCAGTTTAATTTAATGGTTATGTAACAATTTGACAATCTACAGAATTCAAGGTGGCTCACTGGTATTTCTGAATACATTTTCATAACATGTCTATACAGTATGCAATGGCCACATATAAAAAAAAAACTCCTGAATATATTTTAAGATCCCATCCTATGAACTTCACAAACTTTGGCATATCCAAGGACTTGTTGTTCTCTGCTATGGGTCATCTGACACACGATCTGAGTGGATCCGGTCCGTGCTGCTGAATCATAAATGCCCCGGAGATGCCAGAGTGATGCCAGCTAAAGTTTACTTCTAAATGTAGCAGCAGTAGCACATTTTTAGTCCATTTCACTGACCACAAGTACTGCAGCTGCATTATGAATTTGACATATACCAACTTTGCACTTATACTTTGATGCTATTACAGTTTCTGATAAACTGTATAGTCATAGCAGCAATTTGTGGTGCTTTAGTACTATTTATATGCTTATTAAAATTATGATTTTGTTTTTATTTTAGAGATCTGCTGTCCTCATGCTAAAGTCTGTGTTTCTGCTGTGAGTTTTCAGTCCTCGGGTTGAAGAGCACCATACATTCCTAAGCTCTGAAACGCTGATCTGCTTGAACAAAACACTGCTTTTTCATTCTGTGACTAAGCTTTATTCCTGGTAGGAATCTCTAGGCAGTTTATGTAGCTCTTCAACTAGTCTTACAGTTCAATAAAAAATGTAACCAAGCTTGTTTGTTTTGTCGGATAGGTTCACTAGAGGAGAAACTTGAAATATTAATAACCTGTGCTCTCATGGTGTAAATAGAGTTGTACTACTGTATATTGTGGCAAAGGTCTCACAAATGGGCCTGCTTGAGAATGAGTAACTCACAGTTCATTAATGTAGATGAGTAGATGTTTCTTTTCAAGCGTGTGGTTCTGTTGTACATGCAATGCGTTCTTGCGGTACTGTGGTGGTAATAAATCAGGGATGTGATTTTTTTTTTTCTGTATTTATTTGGAAAAAAATACAGCTGACTTCATGCCTGTAAATGTCAGTACTCAAGTGGCCGCTAGTGTTACCCTCAAATGCCTGTGCCATTGAACTGAAAGTGGTTGCTTAATATAAACATTTCAACAATTATTGTGTTTACAAACTGTTTCATCTGCATAGTAGTATTTTTGAAGATGACATATATGCTAATTCCTGCTAGACTTAAATTATGAATTATGTTCTGACACAATTTGAGAATCATGAAATCGAGTTTTAAGTTGTTTACGTACTTGTATATATGATTCGAGCCTAAATTTCCAGACGGTAACGGCCCACAACAGCAGACTGCAAAACCTGCAGACTGATGCTTAATTAAAGAAGACTGCAATTCATTTTCTTCTATATGAACTGAGCTGCTACAGATGGTCGTTTGTGCTGTATGAGTTCGCTGGCACAGTAATCTCTTTTCTGGATTCATACATTTTTGGTGTTTGTTAAAATAACTGGAAATTTCATATGTTGTACCAGCCTATAAGGTTGCTCTGCAAATTTTTGCATGACTCTGCAAAGTCTCTGATATCTTCACATTATCATGTGTTTGAGTGACCCAGAATATGGAAGTATATGTAAATATGTCACAATAAGTCTCTCTGATAATTTTATGCATTGCATGGCCAAATATAGAGGGTATGTGTGTGACGGCAAAAAGACTGAGTGGCAGCATTGGTTTTCAGTGTGAATGCCGCAAAAAACACAAAACACATCCAAAACAGGAAAGAGCTTTGCGATTGACTGTACAAATAGCTTTGACACAAAATCTGAGGTATATTTTTACAGACTGCCAAAAGCTACAGAAAAAAGAAGTAAATGGATCACTGCAATTCACAGAAAGCACTGGACTCCAGGCAGAGAAACGTGGATTTGCAGTTATCATTTTGTGTCAAAACGTTGGATTTTGGGGTAAAATCATACCCTATATATTGTATTCTTATATATTGTGTTGACAACTCATCAATTAAATATTTACCATCTTATATTTTGCATAATTGGGTGTTTTTAAATAAACATTGACAAAAACTATACAAGTTTTAGGGCTGGACGATATGACGATATATATAACATTGATATAAGTCATCACTCCGATTTAGACCTACCTATATTGTAGTTATATAAAGCGTTCACAGGCAGATTTGCTTTATGTATTTCCCCGGCGTCGAAATCAGGCACATATTAAATGTCAGAAAACACGATTCCTGGCTGCATGTCAATATCCATGGATTATGTTTCTTTGAAAATGTTATAAGGAACACTTTCGAGCCCAACCTTTAGTGTAATCATTTGTTTTACTCGCATTTTCGCAGTTTCCCCTATTAAATCCAGTCATGAAGCAGGCTCTTTTACCACTCAGTCCAGTTGAGGGAGTGTGTTCCGGTGGGAAAATGACGTCAATGCATACCCTCTATAGCATGCAAACAGACAGAATTGAACATGGACATGTGCATGAAAAAAGCTGACCTATGTGAAGTCACATGCAATGAAATGCAATGATAATGTGTATTTATTACAGAATTTCTAATGAAAACTACAACCAAATAATGTGGAAAGCCACAGCTGGCAAAGACTTCCAAAGATAACCAAGGCTTATGTAATTACTGAATTCTCAGAATCAAAGGATATCCAGTGCTACCCAGAATCCTCTAAAACAAGTTGCAAATGTGAGCAGAGTGATGTTTTGATGGTTTGGCAGAATGTCCATCCTGCTAAAAAGGTTGGTTGTGTAACCAACCTTCCTTGGCCATTAGCAGCTTCATCAGCAAGACAATGCTGGTTGAAACAACCTTACTTACTAGATTTTGCTGGTAAACAAACAGCATGTTCACAATTTCACAATCTAGACCAGGGGTGGCGAACGTCGGTCCTGGAGAGCCACAGTCCTGCAGAGTTTTGCTTCAACACTAATCAAACACACCTGAACAAGCTAATCAAGGTCTGAATGGTTACTAGGAAGCTACAAGCAGGTGAGTTTTTATCAGGGTTGGATCTGAACTCTGCAGGATTGTGACTCTCCAGGACCGGAGTTCGCCACCCCCAAACTAGCACTAATGAATGTGAATTCATGCTGTTTTATTTCAGCAGGGCAGAAGCTTCTGAGCTGCTGGAGTGTGTTAATATTGAAGACGGTCCATGTTGAAGCTCTCTTTAACATATCCCACAAGCCCTATGTGACCTCTCCCGTTGAACACAGCATGAGAAAAAGGCCAGTCGGACTACTGCTCAGGGACAGCAGAATAGCGATGGTCTCTCTCTTCGATCAGTACACGTCATTGATGAATTGACAAAAACGCCTCCGGCGTCTGACACTGGACAGCTGATCAATACTGAGAATATGTGATGGACAAATGGAAACGTACAGGAGCAGCTAATAACTGTCACACAGGAGATCTAACTGTAGCTCTTTGCCATCAAGAGCATGTAAATTAATGTCAATAAACTGATTTTTGTAGGGCTGCATACTTTTTTTCATTCAGATGTACCTTTACTTGTTTTATTTTTTAAACATTGTCATCACTGTATCAATTTCTCTGTTATTAATCTGTTTTGTTTTTTAAAATGAGTTTAGTTTAAGTTTTAGTTTTTGGTTTGTTTTTAACAGCACAGTTTTTAAACTTAATTTATTTCATTTCTGGTAATGTTCACACTGAAGTTACAAATGGCTGTCACTCCTGTATAAATCCTGCTCTGTACAAACTGAGTTTGTTTATTTACAGGAGTCCTGCAAGATAACTCTCCCAGAAAAAATCAGGAACCAAATCCGAACAACTATGGAAAGATGAAGGTATGTGTTTTTACTTATTTAGTTATTCCTGTGATTTTACGGTCTTGGCTCTTGAGAGAACACTGTGATTAAAAGCCCATTTCCACCTCAGCGGAAAAGAAAATTTACTTTACACTATACTTTACTTTTACAGTTTCTTCAAGAGAGCCACAGTCATAAAGTGTTGTCATATTATGGCAAATGAAGTCACAATTATAAATTGTAATTGCTACTTTATTTCTCACAATCTCTCAAAACGGACATAATTATATTTCTCATATTAATATGTCTCGTAATTGTGCCTTCATATCTCACAACTTCAAGAATTATTTAATTATATATTATTTATTTATATTTACACTACCATTTAAAGTTTGGGGGGAGTATAATGTTTAAAAAAAAGAAATGTATACTTTTGTTCAGAAAGGATACATTAAATTGATCAAAATTGGCAGTAAAGACTTCATTGTTACAAAAAATTGTTCCTGAAAAAAATGTATCATGGTTTCCACAAAAATATTAAGCAGCACAACTGTTTTCAACATTGATAATAATAATAAATGTTTCTTGAGCAGCAAATCAGCATATTCGAATGATTTCTGAAGGATCATGTGACACTGAAGACTGGAGTAATGATGCTGAAAATTCAGTTTTGACATCACAGGAATAAATTACATTTTAAAATATATTCAAATAGAATACAGTTATTTTACATTGTAATAATATTTCACAATATTATTTTAGTGTGTTTTCTGTATTTATTAAATAATGCAGCTTTGTGAGTAAAAGAGACATCTTTCAAAAACATAAAAAATCTTACTGACACCAAACTTTTGAACAGTATTTAAGAAATAAATTGCAATTATGACATAGGGTCACACTACGGGAAATAATGTGACAGTTATTAGATGGAAATTGCGAGAAATAAAGTTACAACTACTTTTTACTTTTTAAGTTACAAGTTACTTGTTTGTTAGTATTAAAATTGCTTTGGCCAAAACTAACATGAACCGGTTAGAGTGCTTACGTACTAAAGAAAGCTCTGATAGATGGGAACGTGTAAGATGCATTTGAAGAGTGCAGTCAGTTTGAAATGAAGCAGGAAAGTAGCAATTTGGTTTTCCAGAAGTCTGTTGCAGAAACATTTTTTTCACCATTTGGTTGCATAATCCCCTATGAAAAAGTTGAATTTGCAGCATTCTCTCTAGTGTATATGCACCTTTAAATTGTTGCCATTTATGTTTCTTATTTAAAGCTGCAAGACACTAAAACATTGCTATTTTTATCATGATGTCAACCAGTGTGAGTTCGGGGAATTCGGAGCTTCTCCTTTATTCTGTTCACACATGTAAATAAGACTTAAGGGATTCACTCCAAATTGCATTGTTCTTTTTTCATACTCTTATTTTATCACTTGCCAAAAAAGTATAGTTCACCTAAAAATCACTGCAATTCACCCTCAAGTTGTTCCAAACCTTTTTTCTTCCTTCTGCTGAACACAAAAGAAGATATTTTTGAAGAATGTCGGTAACAAAACCAAAGCCCCAGTGACTTCCTATGGAATTCAGTTGGGTCCATCAACTATTTGGTTATCCATATTCTTCAAAATATATTCTTTTATGTTCAGCAAAAGAAAGAAATTCATACAGGTTTGAAACAACTTGAGGGTGAGTGGGCACTTCTGTGTGGTCGGTTTGGCAGCGCTTAAATTATGTCCCCCAAACCTACACAGTTTAGTTTTACTGTTAAACACAAGTGTTTTGCAAGGTACGTGCAGACACTTCCGAGGGCCTGAAGCCTGAGGGTGGGCGGAACTTTGAATTTCAAGACGTTTCTCTCTCGGAACAGGAGGAGTGATGAGTGAACAGACAAAATTAGAGAAAAGCTGCGGGAACTGCAAAAAATCGCTGAGAGTGTCAACAAAGTCTCTGTGTTCGTAATCATATTTCACAGCATTGGCTAAGTTATTGATGGGAGTAGGAACACACACGCTGTTTACTGGGGGAGGAGAGACGCATTGGATTGCTGGCAGTAAAACTTTAAAAAACAGAGGAGAGTTATTCAGCCATGTGATCGCATGTGTGGGCTCCTTTTTCAAAAGATTCCTGAAAGAAACTTCCTCTCTTTCTCTCACTCACACACACACACACACACACACACACACACACACACACAAGATGAAAAAATAGAGAGAGAGCTGGCATAATAGAGCACATAATTCCATCTGTTAGCATGCACAGCAGTGAAGTTGAGAGCGATTTGGCAACCAGAAACATTTGAATTCTTGAAAAAGATATGTAAACATACCTTGGCAGTTCTTTTTTTCCCTCTCTTCCTGCCGTTTTGCATGGTTGCGTTGCTAAAATTATCTCTGTTAGGACACACCAGCAGTTGGAGGTGTAAAAGTGATGTGTATAAATGTTGGAGGGACTGAGTGTGAATTTATTTACACGTGCTAAAATCAGGTGGTGTTAATCATACTCAAACGAGGAAGGTAGATAGAGGAACAGATGCTGCGTATGGAAACGAATCAAAAAGAAAGTAGGGTGAAAAAAAAAGAAATGTCATGTCCTTTTCATCAGTCTAATTTCCTCACTGCTGTATTTTGTACTTTTCTCCTCATGCTTCCAGAACTTGACAGTGCTAATAAACAACTATCATCATTTTACAAACAGCCCAGACCACACTGATGTAAATACAATAGATTTTTACATCAGTGGTGAGTGGTATTTGACTGTGAAAAGATTGCTATGTGGTTGCTAGAGTGTTATGGGGGATGAAATTAATATTTTTATTCAGCAAGGATGCATTCAACTCATCAAAAGTGACAGTGAAGACATTTATAACACAGGCTGAGTGTGTGTGTGTGTGTGTGTGGGGGGGGGGGGGGGGTAAATAAGTATTAAAAGGATTAAGGGTTTAAGTAATCCATTTAAACTATTTGCAAATAATATTTTGTTACTTTTGAAAAATTCAAGCACTCTTTGTTCTGTTGCTTGTAATATTTTGCTTTGCTCATTTTATGAAGTGTTTACTTGTCTTGAATACATTTTAAAAATCAAGTAATGTTTACTTAACTGAAACATGTTTGAAGGCTACATGCCTTTCAACTCATAATTAGTTTGCATTAATATTTCACTTTTTAAATAATTAAAAGAAGTGTAAGGTAGCAAGTTAGTTTTTGTTGTCAAATTGAAATGGGTATCAAGAATATCGACTACTGACAATTTGGTACCATGACAACAACACTACTCGGTTATGAATAATAGTACTAGTGATGTTTGCCTTCGCAAACGCCACTAATAATCTGCCTGTGAAAATGGGAAAGCCCAAAGTGCTGGCACAAACTCCCCGTTCAATTTGTCTGGCAAAGGAAATTCTGTGACAACACTTCATTTGAAATTGTGTTCTGATATGCTTTGGACCAAAAATAAATCTATTTGTGTTCCCCCATGTTAAGATGGTATAACAAGATCCTTTGATATCTAATCATGTTTTGGTGCATCTCCTGTCATATCTTCTGTCATGTTTCTAATAAAACTGTGAGAAAACAACAAACACTGACACAATAATATTAGCATGTACTAGTAGCGCTTCATGTGTCAGAATGAGCCCATGACAATCTATAGTTCACATGTAAAACAAGTTTTGAATGGCCGAATAGCTTATATATCCAATATAGGCAGAAAAGAAAATGCTTCACAAAGTTTTTTTTTTTTGTCTGAAATTGTGATGAAATGGAGTAATTGTCCTTGAATAGCATGTTTAGTTTGATATTTGCATGTATGTTGCATGGATACAGTATACTTTAGTGTTTAGTGGCACAAATCCCATGTTTTTGTTGTGCAAGAACATGAAGATTAGATTCAGTATGTTTGATAAAGATTAGCTACTTTTCATAATAGGTTAAATTTATGTCAGATAGTAAACACATCAAATGTCTTTTGATGGTCTTGGCATTTCAGATAATGGTCCGAAGCTCATCCTACAACAGAGTATCAGAGAGAATGATGTTTCAGGAAATTCACAATATGTCTCACAATATGTCTCACTCAAAAAAATCATTCATTGGATTTACTTAAAAAAGCAGTGTCAAGTGGTTCCACGCAACTATATTGAGTAATTTGTACAAATATCAATTTAGTTGTATGAACAAAATAAATTATCTAAAGTAATTTCAGGATGTTTCCTGTCATTTTAAATGATTAAAATACATCTATGACAAAGGGTTCTAAATATATGTCTTCTTATTTTAAAAAAAATGTTCCTGTGGCTCAATTTACCCCAGGTTATGAGTAAGTTGATCCGAGTCAGTGTGTAAGTTGCACCATCTGGGTGTAAACTGACCATTTCTAACTGAAATTTTAAAGGTAATTTACCTCTTTTAAAAACTAATTTAATAATCAAATTTCATTTTACAAATAGTCATATTTCTTTTCTTAAAGCTAACTTAAACAATAAAAAAACAACCAAATGAAGTTGATTTTTTTTTAAATAATTATAAACTAAACCAATTGCATAACATTACATTAATTTACAATTGCAATATTACACATTAATTTTACCAGTTTATACTTCAGAGATTTAACTTAATTTAACTTTGCTTTGATGTAACAGCCATTACTGTACATCTGTTTTGCAAAAATTTTTACTTTGACAAGCCAAAAACAGTATTTAAAGTAAATGGGTGCCTTCCACTCCTCCCATGTGCTTCTCCTTTTCACAGTCTGCCAGAAATGATGGCTGGTTCCACAATATATGGTCACATGACAATAAAATTGTACGGTTGCCAAGATAAAGGGGGTGGGTCAACTTACCCACTGGCTCATCTTACCCCACACTCCCATATATATATTCAGACCCACTCACAGCCAAGTTAATAATGCACTATGTTTAATTTATATGTTGTTTTTCATTCTCTAGTGTACAAACCAGTACTTTGTAAATGACAGAATGTTACTGCATTTTTTTGCAATGTGCATATTATCATTGTGGATGATATGGCAATTAAAAATGGCACTTCATGTGAAAAGGTTGCATTCTCTAAACTTATCAGAGTAAATATGCTGCATATGAACAACATGAGCGGCCTGCAGTTTTGGGTTTCCCTAAGCAAGCTCCTTTATGCTGTGCACCACACCAGTCGCAGCAGTTCAGGACTGGGGCTAAATTTCACACACCTGGGTTTCTTTAACTAAAAAGAGGGTTAGATGACTGCTAAACACAGCACTGTGTCATCACAAGGCAACTCCACTCTGAAGAGACTCTCTGAAGAGTCCAGCTTAAAACCTTCTGATGTTGTTTTGAAGAATCTTTCAAATGTAAATTCAAGGTCGCACCTTTTTTTCTCAAGCACACCTGTTGCTGGATTTCTCTGAAACTAATGAACCTCATATATTCACAGTTCACTTACTGGAGAACATGATGGGCGGCAGCAGTCACAACACTCTGGGGGTGGTCAATGGCAAGTCAACTGGTTAATGTATTTATGTATATTATTATTTTAATACTTCTGATTACTTTTTTTAACACAGATGTAGACTTTACATACAGAGTGCTAGACTCTTGCATTGTCAATATATATATATATATATATAATATATAAAACGGAGTTTGAATAATATTATTTAAATTTCATAATTTGGGAAAACTCGCCATTGGTTGTTGCGTTTGTGCACATGATATTGCGGGGTGGAGCTATGTCATCATCAGCAGAGTCTCATAGCTCATCCTTCTGGTAAGTCACATCAATGATTGCTCCGTCTTAAAAACTAAGTTTGGATTGTTTTCAAGCCCAAGTTTGAACTTTAAACTACACACAAGTTTACTTATTTTGTCTGTCATCTCCTAGTTGTGTTAGCCGAGTCAAATATGTGTTATTTGTGACGATAAGATGAAGAGTGTGTTTATTGGCCTGCTTGTGAACTCCAAACTTCTGTTTATTTCATTTAAGACTTCTCATGCAACATCGATGCACTGTATGCTAATCAGCCTTTAGGTGCTGTTTGCTCCAGGAATGTGTTTTATTCGGTTTTGTCATGTTCTGTGTTAAAATAAAATTATCCCTAGTTGAGTGTTAGCAATTAGCACACATGCTGATGCTTTTACACGTGCTGAAGTGTGTAACTGCGCCATTTTAGGGCTGAGTTCTTCTCTTTCTATATATAATTTATACAAAATAATTAAAATGTTGGTCGCTTAAGTTCATAGTTTCTCTGTATTTATGTGAATTGATGAGAAATGAGAACAGAGAAAGTGTTTTATGTTTTATTTTCTTTAATGTATGTTTTATTTAGAATTTTTGTCTACTATATGTTTACAATCACTTTGTAAAAATGTGTAATCAGCAGTCTCATAGCTCATCCTGCTGACTTCTCATGCAACATCGATGCACTGTATTCTGATCAGCCTTTTGGTGCTGTTTGTCCCAGTCTTGTCTCAGGCCCAGTAAAGCAACTATGAGTGACCATCCACCTGATCTCAGCCTGAATTATTCCATCCAACACACACACAGTCACATTGGTGCCATGACCTGGATGGGAGTGAGGTTTAGGGGGGTGAGTGTAACAGAGTAGCTGCTGTGCGAGTAAAACTCACTCCTCTGATCTCAAGTTAGAGCGTCCGACTCCCACGCCAGAGACCCGGGTTCGAGGCCCGCGCATCGCAGGGCGAGTAGGACCTGGGTAGAGGGGTTACATACTGTATATATATTCCATATTTTGCCACATTAATTCAGAATTCAGTTGATGTATGCTCACAGGTGTGCGTATATCTGTTCTTTTACAGCGGCTTTAAATGTGTCTCATCCAATGAGAATCTGGAGCTGAGCCATAAAGCTGAATCTACATGAATCTAATGCCTTTTGCATCTGACTTCTTGCATGCTGTTCACTTCTACAGTTTGGGAACAGCGGGCCAAGCGGACCATGAACATCCTATACATCTAGATGTCAAAGCCTCAAGCTGTCGAAGCCCTTGGGGAGGATGGATATTTCCGTGTGACGTGCAAGAGAGCGCTCATGTGCACAGTCACCAAGGCTCCCGCCACGAATGGAGACACACAGGCAGTCAACAATAAACATGTGGGTGTACTGGGAAGTGACAGTGCGACATCCACGCCAGACAGACAGATCGCACCTTTCTAGACTTTTTGTGTGAGAGAGAGACAGCCGGAGAAAGGGACGGACTGTGGACTAATGATTAATGACATTTAGATTATTATTCAACTTCAGAGATGTCCCACCCCCTCAACACACTCCAGATGCGTAAGGAGAGATGAGGTGAAGATGATTTAACCCGTGTTCTCTGGGATTTTGGCGAATATGATGGATGGCATGGAAGATGCTCAGGGAGAGAGAAATGCATAAATCATACTTTGGCAACAGATTTGACGCAGTTGATTTATTCGTTTCAGAAAGAGTGTCATTAGGGGAGGAATTTGTCGCCTTCTATCTTTAAAGGCATAGTTCACTTTAAAATGGCAATTCTATCATCATGTATTCACCCTCACCCGTATGACTTCCTTTCTTCTGTGAGCACTAAAAGAGAGATTTTGCATGAATACAGTATATTCATGCAAAATCATATATGAGTGAATAATATATTTTTCTCCAGGTATTAAAGATTTAAAGATTTCTTTGATTGAAGTAACTTTTTTCTTACTCCACTGGCATTTTTGAAGCATAAATCTAACAAGAATGTGAGGTTTGTCAGTGCCAGTGGGCAAAGAAAAATAAACTTAATTCAAGATTTATTTGCTTTTTAAGAACTGTATCTTGTTTTGAAGATGACTCGATTTATTTACTGGAAAACAAGACCAAATTAAAGCTGCAAGCAACGATGAAAGGGCCCTCGCACCCGGGCTCACCGCCACCTGTTGGCCTTAGGAAAACAGTGAACAGTGGGCAACATGCATGTAAGTGAGTAAATACAGGAGGATTATGGCAAAGTCATTTCAAAGTGCCACACTTCCTGCTGCCACCAGGTGGCGCTTTGACTGTAACTGAATATTGCCATGTAGATTATTATCAAATGTGAAGTTTGGAGCAAATCAGACATTAATAATAATAATAATAAGTTTTATTTATATAGCGCCTTTCCAGGGCTCAAGGACGCTTTACAATGTACATTTAGCAAGGAAGAGATAAAGACATTGTATGCCTGAGTTACAATAACTTCCTGTTTTGTGGCGTTAATCACATACTTTAGCACTTAACCAAATGTTGCATGATTTAACGTGTTTCTAGCATGTTTGGTACTTCTTGGCATATATAAATGTGTTTCTGGGAGTGAATTACAGTGCAAAGCCTGCCATTTCCTGTTGCCACAGGTGGAGCTATGACTGTAACTGAATATTGGCATGTAGATGTCTTAAGGCCAGGACTCTTATCACACATGTGAAGTTTGGGGTAGTATGCCCGAGTTACAACAACTTCCTGTTTCATGGTGAAACACGGACAAACGCTTCAGCGAAAACTCAAGATCTTCGCAATTTAACATCACAAAGGCCTTTAGATTAGACTGACCAAATATGATGTTGATCTGATTAAAGCTATAGGAGGATTTTGCAGAGAAAATTCAAAATATCTCACTTCCTGTTGGGTTTTCAGATTTTGCACCCAGGGACTTTTTTGTAGGTATTGGGCTGTTACATGTGTCTACCGAATTTCATACTTATCAATGAAACATAGCGCAAAGGGCACTTAATTGACATTTTGTAGGTGGCGCTATCGAGCCATTTTACCACACCTATTTCTGAAACCCATATCAGACGTAAATTTTCACCACTTCTGACGCGTGTGTAAAGTTTCATGGGTTTTTGAGCATGTTTAGGCCCTCAAAAATGCGATTCATTTCTGAGAAGAAGAATTGACCGAGCAATAACAATAGGGTCCTCGCACCACCGGTGCTTGGGCCCTAAATACTTTTTTTTTTTTTTTTTGCAGTGTGGATCGGATAATGGATATAAGCACGCTTTCGTCTCAGCTGTCTCTCCACTCACTCTCCATCAGTGAGGCATTGGATTGATCAAAAACAGAAAAGGCAGCTGATTCTTCACAGTGTATTGTGAGCCATTTCCATAAGGTAAACACTGACTAGTCGACTGCTTTTCTAGTACTACTGAAGTCTAGCAAAACTAGTAAACATGAGCATTTGTGCAAGCCCAGTCATGCACACCAAAATGCCAATTAGCAGGTTCTCTAGCTGGGCTGTATGTGTAGGTTTGGGTGCAGACGAGGTGTTTTGCTGATGTTTGAAATCTAAAGATGTTGAGAGGGGAAGGGCCAGGGAGGCGCATGCTCACAATTAAAAAATGAATTCTCGCTTTCAATAAACCCAAATGCACATGTAAATGGTGGAGATGAGGAAGCCACATTTGATCATTGTTTCCCTTCACTATTCCCCTGTCCCTAATTCATTAAGGTATGCAATAGAGAGCCTGCTGGGACTTCATATAAAGCTGAATTATCGCTGATTTCGGTGAGAAGAAAAGTGCATATGTGTGCACGTGTACGTGTGAGAGCGCTATAGCACCTGAAGGTGTGTTGATCCTCCGAGGCTAATTAAAGCCTGGAAACTATGGGAACTCCTGTGGCTTCAGAGAGCAGCTGGCATGAGCGACGACATGTACAAAAGAGATGCATGGGGTTTAAAAGGAGGCGGGCTCACAGGGACGAATGAAACAAACATGCATACATGCACGGACATGCAAACAAGAAAAAGGCCCTGTAGTGATAAACTGGGGGACTGTAGGTGTTCACCTCACATATGCAGGTTGTGAGATCATGGGATTGGAAGGTGATGGAGTCAAAGATGATGAGGGCTGTTTTATAACGAGCCAGTGTGCTGATATTAGGGATGGACCAATATTAAAATTCTGGCTGATAATCTGAATGATAAATGGCTTGATAAAAAAAAATCTATACCATTTTGTCTAAATAAAGTGCCCGTATTATGCTTTTTTGGATATTACCTTTTATGTAGTGTGTAATATAGCTGTTTGTGAATGTAAAAGCTCTGCAAAGTTTTAAGGATTAAAGTGCACGATAAATGGAGTTCTGAAATGGAGAACCAATTCTGAACTACCTGAGAAATGAGTTGTCAGTAAACACACATTAGGCTTGTAACAAATTTGCATAATGCCTGCATGTGTTCTTCATTGGCTGCCCGAGAACAGCGACGCCTTCATTACTGTTGGTATCAGTGTGTGTAAAAGTGCTGAGGAAGCTTCTGGAGATGAAATTCACATATGGTAATGGATGATTCATTTCCGACACGTGCTGTAAGTGGTAGACCAATCACAACAGACTGGGCCATCTGACCAATCAGAGCGGAGGAAGCTCTCGGAAAGGCGGGGTTTGAAGAGACTGAATCCTTTATAGAACCGTTTCAGACACTGTGAGAAAAACGGTGACTCTGCAATATATTTTATGAGAAATTAAAGTGTTTTTTGATCTTCGATGCATGTAAACCTACTTGTCCAAAGCAAAATTAGGAACTTTTAAAAAAGCATAAAGAGGTACACTTTAATATAAGCCCATATTTGTATTGATATATCATGCATCCCTAATATGAGGCAAAATGTGAAGAGTACCATTAGCATCCCAAACACTCCCCGTTTTCTTTTTAATCTACATTTTTTTTCGGTGGTCCGAATGTGTTACATTTGTAAATTACAGGACATTATGAAAGCAGATTGCTTCCAGCCAGCATTTTATAACTACTCTAACATGGCTGCACCTGTAGAATATCACATTTTTGCCACTTTACTTGTATAATGTGTGAACAGAATGGTGATAGTGCTGGCTAATTTGGTATAATTATATATAAACTGATTTCATAACTGGGCTATTTCTGGAAGATTTCAAAACAAAAATCACATTGTATGAAGCTTGAGGTACTCAGTGTACTGACATTTACAATGTGCCTTTCGGTTTCGGAGTATGTGTGAGTGCGTCAGAGAGAGAGAGTATTGCATGCATGACCTGCTGTCTTCTGCCTCGGGTGACCCAGTCAGAAAATATATGAAGCATTTACATTCACCCGCGGTGATTACTGGTACTTACACCACAAGCATTGATTCCTATATACACACACACTCCATAAAACATGCACAGACAGACACATAAACAGCCTAGATCTGCATACAGGCAAAGTTACTGTATGCCTCCACGATTTATTATTATTTTAATATTTAAATGTACTTATTTATTATTTTACTACTCATTCATTTAGTTTTGCATGAAAACTCCCAACTTAGTTTTGCACAGACTGAAAAATAATCAGGAAAATGGCTTTAAGACATATAGATGTCCATGCATTCTAATAGGCAGGCATGAACACAAATGACTCCAACTGTAGGCACATTATGGAAAATTATGGGTGTTATGGGATATGAAGATGCGGTCTATTATGAGAAACTTCATGATCTCAAAAGTGTCGTGCATCCAGATGGGCCAAAACAAACAGCAGAATGCTCTGTGGCAGATGGTTATGCGGTCAGTTTTCTCCCCGAACACCAAGCGAGAGACAGTGGTGTGATTTACACACTGAACAGTATCAATGAAGTACAAAACAAGAAGTTAGAGAAGGGTGGAAAGGTAAAGATGGAACGATGCTTCTATATCCACATTGACTCAGAAAATGGATTTTGGCTGCTTGGTCAGTTTTGTTAATTAAAAAGAGCTAATTCGATACAATTCTTTGAAGTTAATTTTATTCCATACAATCCGTGTAAATTTAATTATTCCATTAGCATTGGGACTACATGAATAATTTTGTTGGAAATTACTTCGTGGAGGCCAGATATGTTGGAAACTGATATGAGTGGCATATGCTTTAACATACTGAGCAGTGATGCTTACAGTATGTACACTTTTATGGGAAAAAAATTCAATTGAGTTCTATATAGAACCCTAAAGTTCTTCTCAGTTTTAAACAACACTTTACGCCAAAAAGTTCTATGTAAGGAGAAATGTCTTAAATGATTGCATAATACTTTCAGGTTTAATTGGTTATTTACTTTTTTCTAGTGATGAAGTATGTTTATGAGCATTTTAATTCATAGAATTTAATTAAAATAAAATGAATTAAAACAAAATTAAATAATTAAAACTAAATCCATGAAATGACAGAACCCTTTAAAGGGACAGTTCACCCAAAAATGAAAAAACTGTCATTAATTATCATGTCGTTCCAAACCCGTAAGACTTTTGTTAATCTTCGGAACACAAATGAAGGTCTTTTTGATGAAATCTGAGAGCTTTCAGTCCCTCCATTGACAGCTACACAACTACCACTTTGACGCTTCACAAAGTTCATAAAGAGATTGTAAAACTAATCCATATGAATTGAGCGGTTTAGTCCAAATTTTCCAAAGAGACTCTATTACTTTAAATGATGAACAGATTGAATTTAGGCTTTTATTCACATATAAACATTGATCAGCGAACATAAACAGAAGCTCAACCATACTTGCTTGATGCGTGAGAACAAACCTCTTTGGTTCTTGAGGAAGCTCAAACGTGATGCGTAACACGAGAATGAACCTCATTGGTTTTTGCACGTCAAGCAAACATGCTTGAGCTTCCATTTACCACAACTGATGTGTGAGTTGATGAATGTTTATATGTGAATAAAAGCCTATAATCTGTCAATTTGGACAAAACTAATTTTATATGAATTAGTTTTACGATCTCTTTATGAACTTTTTGAAGCATCAAAGTGGTAGTTGCGTAGGAATGGAGGGACAGAAAGCTCTCAGATTTCATCAAAAAGATCATTTGTGTTCTGAGATGAACGAAAGATGAGGGTGAGTAATTAATGACAGCATTTTCATTTTTGGGTGAACTAACCCTTTTCTTCTAAGAGTGACAGGTGACTTGTTTGAATCCAGTCTGTCCCCATTCCATTCCCTCTTCATATTGTTTCCTGTCAATTCTTTACTTTCCTATAACAGCAATAATCCCTCCCCTCCAGCAACCTGTCAATCACATGAGATTGCAGCAATTAGCAAAGGTCCTAATCAATTCTTGATGGACAAAGTCAAGTCCTGCCGTACATTTTTTCTTGTTTGAAAAAACACCTGAAAAAATATACGTTGTAGACTGAAATCACCTCCAAGCTGTAAAAATAATGACTTCATCATTTACTCATGTCTCATGTTGTTTACCTGCTAAACCTCCATTGTAAATGCATTACTGTAAATTGTCTGTTCTGTAAATTTACTGTATTGTCATGCTCTGCTTTACACTACTGTCCAAAAGTCTGGGGTCAGTAAGATTTTTTGTAATACTTTTAATCGGCAAAGATGCAATAAATTGATCAAATACATTTTGTTCTTTTTTATTTTTTCAAATAGATTTCTGTTCATCAAATAATCTTCACAGTTTCAATAAAAAAAATAAAGATTTCCAAAAAAAAAAAAAAAAAAGCAGAACATTGATAATAATAAGAAGAAATGTTTGAGCAGCAAATCAGCATATTAGAATGGTTTCTGAAGGATCATGTGACACTGAAGACTGGAGTAATGATGCTGAAAATTCAGCTTTGATCACAGGAATAAATGGCATTTTAGAATATATATAAAAATAGAAAACATATTAAAGATTATATTATTTCACAATATTGCTGTTTTTTACTATATATTTCATCAAATAAATGCAGCCTTTGTGAGCATTAGAGACAACAATAATAATAATAATAATAATAAAAAAAAATCTTACCAGCCTAAAACTTTTATATAGTGGTGTAAATATCTTCCCCTCTGTGGCAACTTTTATTCTATTTCATTCTACATTTTGTATATTCAAATTAGCATGTTTCGTTCAGATGACAGAACAATTTTGGTATTGGCATTCAGGACACATCAATAATAAAGACATAAATTTGGGTCTGTGTGTCACACAAATCTATCATATGACTTGAGTTGTATGGACCACTTTTATAGTGTATTTTATGGTGTTTTTATGATTTTATTTCCCCTTATTGCAGGTTGAAAGACATATTCACCCTGAAGTGCCCTAATATACAAAAGAGCTCTGTACAGATTTAAAAAAAAAAAAAAAAAAAAAAAAAAAAAGCATACAAGTAAGAAAACAATAAAGAATTTTCATTTTGGGGTGACCTATTCCTTTAAAATGTTAATTAAATTGCTTGGGAAAAGTTTTCTTTAAACATTTTCATTTTTGAGTGATTTATATGTTCTATTTTTTGTTGTTTTTCATACTTATTCTCTTATTGTTGTTCTTACATATTCTTTTATTGTCTTCACAGCACATCAAAAACGCTTGTGCACATGTGTTGGGTGAAAATAAAGATGTCGTGAACTCTCTTCAGCAGATAATGTTAGTCAAACACGTCTGCCCACAAGATGCCAAACGTCAACGCTCAATAAATTAGCAGCCAGCTGCCTGCAAAGTGCCACAGGAAAGCGAGTAACAAAATCTTCATATCAGCGAATGCTTCTTCGACACGTCTTTGTTACCCCAGAAACATCAAGAGCAGAAAAGCCTCTCAAAGCAAACCTGACACCACACCTACCTTCAAAAGGAATATCTAATCAGCGCAGCATGTAGACTGCCATTTGCCTTCCATCTTTCCTCCTCGCACACCCACTCACGATCCCCCTCCGTTTTAGTGTGAGTGTTTCTCTACATAATTCTTTCTCTTTCCAATCAAACATTTCTTTCTCTCGCTCTTTAAATATTTATCACAGAGCCCACAAGGACTGTGTCAGAGGTGTCATTGCACACTCTGGATCAAATCAACATCCATTTTCCATTCAGGCCTGTTGAGAAACACCCTGGCTGGGAGAGAATTGAGGTCCCGCAGAGCCAAGCACGGTGGGAGTCCATTCGGAGACACACTGGGTATGTGAACGGGTCCCTCGGCTCGACTGCCTGCGTGCGCGCCAGCCCTTTAAGAGCCGAACGCTTTGCGCCACGACCGCCGTCCCCAGAGATGACGGGCTGTAATCCTGCTAAACAAAGAGACTCTGGGAAGAGAGTGAGAGGAAGAGAGGACAGGGCACGGCACATCTGTTGCTGGTCTGTGGCAAATCCCTCACATTGAGATCCAGTGAGGGATCACTGGTTATATAGAGAGGGTACAGCATAAGGACAGGGATGTAGAGATGCTGTTTCTGGTTGGCAGTAATTCACTGTTTACGATATGCTCTGTGTACTGAGTTCAGACTGGTTCAATGAATGTCTGTTCAGCACCATGTCTGTTTCACGACTTCTTTATTTCATGATTTAAAGGAATATTTTTTGCTATAGTTTACCCCAAAATGAATGTCCTGTCATCGTTTACTCACCCTCAAAAAAAGATGTTTTGCAGTGTCTCAAAGTGGCTCTAGGCATATAGCTTCAAAAAGCACCAAAAAAAAGTCATTCATATAACACAAGACAAAAATCTAAATTATTCAAAATTTAAAGGGATAGTTCACCCAAAAATGAAAATTATCCCATGATTTACTCATCCTCAAGCCATCCTAGGTGTATGTGACTATCTTATTTCAGACGAACACAATCAGTGTTACATTAAAAAATATCCTGGCTCTTCCAAGTTTTGAAATGGGAGTGAATGGGGCTCAAGATTTTGAAGCGCAAAAAAGTGCATCCATCCATCATAAAAGTAATCTATACGGCTCCAGGGGGTAATAAAGTCCTTCTGAAGCAAAGCTTTGGGTTTTTGTAAGAAAAATACCTGACCCCTGACCTCTGACCCGACGTATGACGCAGGATGTAGGAGTAGCGTAAGCTTAAATGAGAGTAGACGCCTCTCATGGTTCAAACAAATAGGGCTGGGAAACAAACTCAAGCTTCTCTTCTCTTATATCGAAATCCTCCGACATTTCTCTTTAAAAATTCTCGTTTAAGACTTCTAATTTGTGACTGGTGTTTTGTTTTGCTATATCCTCTGCGCTTCCGCGTTCGCCAATACATCATGCGTCGGGTCAGAGGTTATTCTTCCACTCGCGTACACAGCAAAATCCCTAGAGTTAAATCAACTCTGCTCAGAGTACATATGGTCCCTCTCTAAATAGTGTTAAAATAACACTGAAGCAGAGTTAGTTAATGAGATAAGCAATTAATTAAGTGATGATTGAGCATTAGTGATGAACACCTGCTGTTAACAAGCAGAATCACTGAAGAAAAGAGAAACAAAAGAACTACAACTGATTTCAGCCACAGCCTTAGATGAAATCAACTGAAGATAAAAATCATTAAATCTAATTTAATTTTTCCAACCATCTAATTTTTTCCCCATCTCCCTTTAATATGGAGCCCCTAAGGGAGGCATGGTGATGGGATAAATATGAAATGGGAGAAAAAAAATATTTCAATGCTTTTGCATTGTCTCGCAAAAATATTGCCTTGCCCAGAAAAACTTTACATTCATTCACAAAAGCATTGAAATATTTTGCTAAAAATTTTAAATACATTTTCATCCCATCTCATATTATTTCCATCACTTACATTTTGCAAGCAAACACAAAGTTTCTAATCCCATCTAATTTTTTTTCCATCATCATGATCCTTTTGGGGTTCCATATAGGGTCTCCATATGAACTAATCCTTTAATGTCTATTGACAATCTGTGGCTGTTGATTTCTACAGACAATAAAAATGAACAGGAAAAGTGCAGCTACACACTTACCAGGAATTAAGTGCGAGGCGATTCCTGGAGGAGCGTTTCTGCAAACTGACCTTCAAGTCTTTCTTCCACTAACAAAAAAAAAGTACACCTCAAAATTCTATGCATAGAACTGGCTCAGTTATCTACCATTGTAAGTAAACTTGTATCCTGTGCATTCTGTGGTAATCGACAGTATGCCACATCTGCTCTCCATAGACAACACATTGAAAATTATTTTTCCAATAACAAGCGTGACCTACGTCCTATTTCAATCCTTTCTTAAATTACCTGGTATATTACACCCACTGACACCATACGAATGATTGCAATTTACTAGGTGTACCTGCTAGTTCATTGATTGTTATGTATGACTGCATAAACATGAATATTTGCTTGTGGCAAATCCATAATCTGCCAGCTGATCTGGTACACGTTGGATGCTTATTCTCCTCCTGTTAGCTAAAGGTCAGCAGGGGCTGTCATGCCATTTTTGAGGCATTTTCCATGTGTGTCTTTCAGTTTACAAATGAAAAGTATAGAAAAGTGTTACCACATTCATTTATTCATCCAACTAATAATGCAACCACTTGGCAGAGGCATTTGCTTGATCTTAAATTCACCATCAAATCAAAATTGACAGTTCTTATTTATTTTTATGGAATATTGCCGCATTTATTAGAAATGATTTATCCGTGTACATCATCTTTTCTTATTTATTTTTTTTTATTTCATGTGCCCTAATAATCTTTAATGAAAATAACTTCACCTCCCTCTTGCAGCAACACCTCTTCTCTGATGATATGTTTACTGACACAAGGGCGGGGCAACCTGTCACTCACATGAGATCCACCAATAACGAACCACAACCATCCAATCAATTTCTGATTAACAAAATCAAGTCCCGCCCTACATTTTTTCTTGAGAAGCTGTTTCTGTCAGATGTACGTCACAGTAGGGAACAAAAGAAAATACTTTAAAGCTAGAACAGGCCATTTTTTTTCATAAACACTTTTTGTTTTTCTGGTTGAAACACTGTTTACATCTTGATAGCAATCAATAATAGAAGCATGCTGTATTTAAAAGTACATATATCGTCTGTGGAAGTCTCAGGACCAAAAAATGTTCATCCAATCACGGTCTGTAGGCATATATATTTCCATACATCCGCGCACCCTGCTCGCACAGACACCACATGTCATCAGCACGTTCCGTAAGGCAGCCACTGAGCGCCAAAAACAAACAGCAGCCGCCTTTTACAGTTCCTCCTGAACCTAAACAACAAATTTAGAGATGGCAACCTGTGACGTTCTACCCGGAGCTGTTCACATTCTCAGACTTGGATTTATGCTTTTCTATTTCAACTATCAACGCCGAAATGAACTGCAGCAGTCAGCTGGTACAAGAGCTCTGTAAGTTGTTTACGTTCATTATTATTGTAAAGTTATGTGCTTTGAGACATGAGGTAAAATAACACCGTCTCTTATGACGCTTTGCTGAATCTGAATGTATTTTGGATGAGTCGTGGCTTTGGAGAGCGTGGGATCTCATGCTTTCAAAGCTAGCTTGCTATTGCTAGCTGCTCTGAAATTGCCTACCCTACCTTTAAAACTAACAAAGCTCCTAATAATAATGACTTTTAAAAAATTGGTAAATGAACTTAGATATTATTAAAAGTACACCGTTATAATGGTTGCTACACCCCTGGTTTCTATGGCATGGATCTAGATAAGACCCTTTTTCATTTACATAAATCAACTCGGGGAAAGTCTCAGCAAGTTGAGAGTTCTTCTAAAGCAGAACTTTTAAGCAAAGACAATTTCCACAAAATGTGTACGTTTGTGCAAAGCACACAGAGAAATGTTTGAACCAGAACTCTGATTCATTTGCATGAATTTTGTGTCTCCATTTGTAGAGAGTAAAACGCCTTGCTATCAGAGAAGGGGTGTGGGAGCAATTTTCTTTAGAGTGTTCACTAGTGCCACTTTACTACGAGTGCCCAAAATCAGCAGAGGTGTCCTTACCATAAGTCCCTGATTGTGTCCTTATCCTTTGTAAGGATTGCAGAACCATTACAAGTATGAGAAGGTCTACAAGTTTCCAAGGTCTCCCTCACAGGGCCTTAGAAGATTCTCACAACTGGTGGTTACCTCATTACACTGAGAATAATATTTGACATTCATTTTTCCGACACAAATTTTACCAGTACATGTAAATAGTGTTGTGACATATGGATCTTCAGATGGAAAAGATACATAGGATAAGCCAAAAAAATGCCAACAGAACTGTAACTGCATGTTTTTTCAATATATTTTTGCAGACTTAATATGTTTTCTTAACTAAGTCCAAGAATATTAGTTCAACTTAGATATTTTTGCTCTTACAACATTTTATTAATTTTATTGAGGTTTTTACAGTTTTTTTTTTTATATTTCTGAAATATTCATGTACCCCTTCTTAAGAGCAACTGTGTAGTAAACAAAAACTTATTATTATTATTATTTTTTAAAAAGTCAATGTAAAATGCCACTTGCCACCCAAGATTGGAGATTTAATAAGAAAAAAAAAAAAGTATCCATTGTAAATTAAATGGACCGTGAAAAAAAAAATATATATATATATATATATATATTTTTTTTCATTTATTAAAGAACCCTTTTAAGTAACACTTTATTTTGATAAAGATTTTTACTTTAGACATATAAGTAACATATCAGTTACTATAACTTTGCAAGTGGCTGAACTTCACAACATGAAAAACTTAGCAGCATGAAAAACAAAACTGTGATTCTGATTCTGAATAAGTTATACAAAGAAAGCCAGTGATGCTCCGACACTAGAACACTTCCATCCTATTATAATCACTGTAGCTGCCACTTTGATTTTACACATGTGCCTGTTTAAGGCATGCGGTTCAGTGAATGTGAGAAGGGTTGTGGGCTCCTGCAAACAATCTACTTGTAATCAACAAAGCTGCTACTGCGCAACACATCTCTTATTTACACCATGTCTGCTCTTTGTTGATTATAATGGGAGCGTTCCTGTTTTGATGTTGCACTCGCTTACAGAACATCTCTGCTGCAGGCCAGCGGTGCGACATTTACTGAATCAAAAATAATTCCAAATTACTAATGATGCTTTTTCCTTTGGTCCTGATGATTCTTTTGAGTGAGTTTTTTTTTTTTTTTTTAATGTGCCATTGCTACCATTAGCACACATCTGTGTATCAGACCACTTAAATAGGCCTAGCTCATGAACGATTAGAATCGCTTTGTCTGTTTGCCCAAAGTTTCTTTTTCCAAAATAAAAATGCAAATGGTGATTATAGCCTAGGTTAATGGCTGCTACGCACCTGTGGACAGTTGCATAAACTGACAAGTCTTAAAAGTTTTTTCAAGACTGGTCCTGACTTTTTTTTTTTTTTAAATGTCAGTTACATAAAAAAGTAGATTGGAAAAGTAACTGATTACTACCTCTTGTCAAACTAGCCTACTTAAGACACAGTCTTAACACAGTGACTAACTTTTTGCAACTGGCCCCTGATTGTACACAAGCTCTTTATCAAAGTTGTGTTGTGTGTAACTTTATCTGTACATTTATCCAATAGGAAGATCGGTCCTTTTACTGTATTAATTGATCTTTGAATCTTTCAGTAAATTATCTTTTTGTGTGTGTGTAGTAATTCCATTCATTTGAGTGGAGTTAAACTGAATGGGCAATTAAGACAAATATAAATTATGAGGAACATGATTGATTTTTGTGAAAGTAATTAGCTCACCTCCAGAGCCTTTCGTTCATTTGTCACGTGATAATTGCACGTTTATGAACGACCAACACACATAGTTATAATGCTTTACCGCTGCAAAAAGTTTAAATTTAAATAGTAGGAATGTCGACGGTCGTTTTATTATTATTATTATTATTATTATTAGTAGTAGTAGTAGTAGTAGTAGTAATAATTGTGCAGCCCTAACATGGATGGTTCCGTAACCATAGTAAAAATCAAAGATGGCGACGACCGTTATACTGAAGAAGAGAAGAGAACAACAGGAGTCGTCGCGGCTTTTTTACCTGAGCAGAAAACTGAAAGACAGACTAAAACCGTAAGTTGACGAACAGTTCATATCTCATTCACTATAAGTTACAGAAATCACACATGAAAACGTGCAAAACACACGAGACACGCATGACAACAAGTTGTCAAAAGTTCTCACTCGCTGTTCAGTTCAAATAGAAGGATTCGCCGAAAATGTGCTTGTGATTTCTGGGAGAAAAAAAAAAAAACGAGTATGAGTTGAGTTGTAAATCTGTGTGTGAATGTAGCCTGCATTTCAGTAGCTTTACAAATTTGCACAAGGTTGCAACTTCTTAAGTCTTAAAGTTCAATATTAAGAATCATCGTGTGTTTCATTAAATGACGAAGAGCATAACGTTTTGATGACAGTTGCATTCATAAATGAGACCCAGATTTAAATGTACGTTTAAACCAAGTAAATGTGTTAAGTCGTTTAATAAATTACATAGTGTTAAACATATTTAATTATTCTCATTAATCAAAGATGTGAATGCCATTAATTAAATATTCTATGAGCGTTTAAATGGGCACATATTTATATTATGCATTCTGTGTTCAAAAGGCACGTTTGCTAGAATTTCACTTAATCACATTGGCAATGCATTTAAGGTGACAAATGATGCATCTTTTCTTGTTGAAGTGCTGCATTTGCATTTCTTTCATTGATGATAGTGTTTAATGCATCACATATTTAATGCATTGATTTGGCTAAGCAATTGAGTTGTGTGCAGAATAATAACAGCAGTGTACCCAGGGGGGTCTGAAGTCTGTTTCTAAAGGACAGATACAACTGCTGGTCAGACCTGAGTGCTTTCTAACTATAGCATTTTATCAGTGCTTTCTTTTCCAGCGAGCACTTGTTTGAGTTTGCTGTTCCCGGCATTGACTCTGAGCAATGGACTGCAAAGATCCCATTTTAAAAATAGAGGAAGAAAAAAGGTTTAAATGGAAAAGAAATCATTGTGACACATTAGTTGGTTTTACAGCATGCTTTGCTGTGTTTGTGCCTTTTCTAGAAGCTTATTGGCTCTTGGAAGAAAAAAACAACAAACCTTATTGAAAGAAGAAAAGCCTTGCACCAGGCAGATGTTCACACAATCATGTGTTACTGTATCAAAGAGAAGGAATTCTAGTGTTGTTTTTTAGTCAAACTTGCTTGGGCAAATTGTATATTTTTAAGTTGTGAAAACAAGACAGAAAAAAGGAATACATGGCCTTTCTGTGCTTCCGCATGTTTGGAAGCAGTTATTGGTTTAGAATGTTGACAGTTCAAAAGTCTGGGACCACTTTGAAAATCAGGGATTCAAAATCTTATTTAAACCAAATCATTATTAACCTGAAGTTAAACAAAGTAATGTTATGACATTGATGGTTAAATGATATTTCAGATACTGCACTATTTGTTGGGTGACATACCGAATATTAAAGGGGACCTATTACGCCCCTTTTCACAAGATGTAATATAAGTCTCTGGTGTCCCCAGAATGTGTCTATGAAGTTTCAGCTCAAAATACCCCACAGATCATTTATTATAGCTTGTCAAATTTGCCCCTATTTGGATGTGGGCAAAACACGCCATTTTTGTGTGTGTCCCTTTAAATTCAAATGAGCTGCTGCTCCCGGACCCTTTTCCAGAAGAGGGCGGAGCTTTAACAGCTCGCACTTCGGTTGCTCAACATCAACAAAGCTGGAGAATCTCACGCAGCCAAAATGACAATTCTCAGTCACAGTGTTTAGCCTTACATTGTTCAAACCAGAGTCGCACACTGATAGAGAGACTCAGGAAGAAGTTACAACTTTTAGAATGCAACTGGATGTTTCTGAATGGCTAGTGGATACATTTATGTAGTTGCTGTGGAGTTGATTCAACTCATTGACTAGCATGTGCCGTCATGTTAATCTTTTGTGTAAATCCAGAGTTGAACTGACCCTCGTTTGTGAAGCAGTCTGGCGTAAAATGACGGTATGGTAACAACACTCTACTACAACTCTTCCTCTTCTCTAAAGCAGCCCAACATGGCCTCACCCTCTTAATAATAATAATAATAATAATAATAATAAAATGCATTTTCACATTGATCTCAGACTTTTGGACCCCTCAGTATCTCTGTACAACTTTCCATGCAGTACTGATCTGTTGAGACACGGCTGGTAGTTTATGTCTGCTGTGGATTATTTTATTGATAGGCTCATATCTGCAGATAGTGTATGATACTTTTAATCTTTTGAACTGGCTTTCTTGTCTTTGTTGTGTAATACTTTTACTGTTTGCGGTTGACCTAAATGTGCAAGGAGCTAATTGAAAATGAACGTTTTGAAAATGCGTGAAGAGGTAAACAGATTTTAAATCAGTTTACCTCATCAAGCAAAATAAAATGAAAACGCAAAAGACAGATATTTCTTTATTTGCAGTAACTGGATTAACTGGAGCACCATGGAAGCAGGATAAGTATTTTTGTTTTTGCTAAAATATGAAGAATGTCAATATGCAGACTGTCAGGAACCTTTCCTTCAAACAATTTGTATTGTTTGCAAAATTGGCAGGCTTGTTCTTCCTACCCACTAAGGAACAATCTTACTCATATAAGCCCCCGTAACATTTGCCTGCTTGCAAACAGTAATTATTTGCTTGGATTATTCTTAGCGCATATTGTTTTCCAAACAGTTTAAGTTTATTTGGCCCTCCCTGTCCAGAGAAAGAGGAGCAGCTTTGACTGGCTTTGGCACCAGATAGATCACACTGGGTGACTGAAGGTAAAAGCAGCTTCAAGGAAAGTTCACAATGTTACGGATTATACAGATAATCCTCCAGAATCATCCAAACAGAGAGGCAGATTTGATAAACGAACATCAACCCAGAAAGCACTTAAGGACAACTTTGTCGATCTCACAGTTCAAAGTGAATGTGATCCATTATTACACCACCAACTGTTGGGCCAGTTAGATGTTTTCCAGAAGAGATTAGCTAGACATTTTCCAGGATTGGGATTACGGAATATGGTGTCATTAACACTGAAACAGTGAGACAGATATACAATGGAACAGTGAGAATCAGTGAATGGCCTTAAACGTAGTGTGACGTCTGTGTGTGAGGTTAAAAGGAAGGGGGGGGGCGCAATCACTTTTTTTTCCTTTCAAAAAAGATGAGCTCTGGGCGGTCTTTCATTAGGAACATGGCTGCTGCGTGATTTAATCTGGCTTTAATCTCTGGCGCATATGGTCCCCTCCATCAAGGACAACATGGAGATAGATGGCGGTGCAACCATCAGCATGTGTGAGTCTACTAAAGATGACAAACATGTGTTGTATTTTGTTTTTATACTCTTTGATACAGCACTGTGCTTAAAGAAAATTTGCTTTCACGATTTAATAATAAAAATTGGCCACTATTAAAAACTATAATGAGTATTTTGTGATGTATTCAGTATTCACAATCTGCATAAAAAAACAACAACACATTTTTGGATATAGGATTGCTAGTAAATTTTACGAAGAAATGGCAAATATTGAATTAAACATGAAATTTGGAAGTAGAAAGACTGAAATAGTATTTTCTTGTACAACATACTCAATCAATGTTTTATATAGTTTGTGTATATCATTATTGAATAGTTTCTGATTCAAAATAACTGAAGATTTAAACATGCATTGCAGTATTAGTTTTAGTTGGTAGGTTCAATTAGTTTCGACTAATTCAAATTCAATGAATCAATTCATTTTAGTAAATTCAGACTCTTAATGGAACAATTTTTTTTTTCTTCTAAAATATAGGTACATATTTGTTGTATTGGTGTGTATGTAGGCTAGTGCCTGATAGGGATGTGAAGCCGAATACCTTATAGATTGGTGCAGGTATGACGACAAAACCTGGAAGACTAATTCACCACTGGTTCCCTCTAGATTTCCCTATGGGGTTTTATAAAGGGAGTTTTCAATTTATGAGTAAAATAAAGCCTGTGGTAAACATAACTTGATGATACTTTGACGTTCGTTCTACAACGTAAACTGCACCAGTGTCTCTTTAAGGCAAGTCATTTCACTCGGTGGCCATCTTTGAAACATCAGGCAGCTATTTGAGTCATGCAAGTACAGCTCGTATCTCTTTGAATAGGGAAACATCAAATTCTCCAAAGCTGTTTACCAAGCTACGATTAAATTTCATATTTGAAATCACCAATGAAATCTGACAATTGTCTCATAAATTTGGTTTCTAAATGCTCAAATCATGACACACAATTTTACTTATTCTGTGCTCGTGAGCACGCATTCGATTTCAATACCCAGCATATTGAAAGCAGCTCCCTGATGCCTGCAAATATACAATATATTTACCCAACTATATAAGTGTGAGAGAATGTGAAAGCATTAAAAATACTTTTTTTTCCTCCCATCTCATATATTTTCCATCACCATGTCCCTTTAGGGGCTCCGTAGAATGTGTTTTTTTTTTTTTCCGGAATAAGGTATGAAATCAACATTGGTGTAGTTAGCTTTGAGGTCATTTACAGTAGCTAGTGTACTCGATACATTGACAGTTCACTTTTACAATTTAAAATGTCCTCTTCCAAGAGGAAATACATAGCAAAGAAAATGGTCCCTGAGAAATGATTTAATGAGATATTTAAATATCATCCTTTTTTGTGTTCATTTAGTGAAAAACTATGTGGAAAAATGCCTTGATCATTATTTAAAGTGTGCTTAGGTTGGACCAAACAATGTTTCCTCTTAGCAGTTAAGAGCAAATATAATATCAAGACTAAAAGGCTGGAAAATATTGAGATTATTAATAATTTTTGAGCTGAACAGCCATATTAAGAGTTGATTGTGCTAGATACTTAATGTTTAATATTAATGTCAAGAAAAAATTAGATTTTGTTCTGTTGAGAAACGCTAAATTTCAGATACAGTATTAGAGAGAAATTGATCAGGTGAGAAAGTTTAAGGGAGAGACAATAGTGTATAATTTACGCCAAGTCATTTAGCGTTGTCTAATTGTATATAACACTTGTTGTTCTTTCAGGCAATGACTATTCCACCACATTTTACTGGCAGAGAGACAACTGTCATCCATAATAACCAAATAATTCATGAATTATTGGCTATTGGTCATTGACTAGATTCCCCTGCCATCACAATGATTGACAGCAGAATCAATAAACTAAATTACCAGGTCAGAAAGACAAAATAGCAGCTTTTGTACCTTTGAAGACATCATAACTTTATACTTCATAAATTTAAACTGCACTGAAGTTCATTTGATGTGTAATTCGTGGAATCCTGTCATTTGTCAGACTGTTTATGCCAAATCAGTTTGATGTTGTGTCCCGTGGCATTTTATAAAACATGGAGGAGATTTTCATTACTTTGATGCAATCTGTGATTACTGAAATTCTTAATGGAAAAAAAAAAAAAAAATGTATTAGTCTCAGACAGAAGCTGTCTGAAGTTGGCGCTAGCAATGAAGCGTGAGCGTTAAAGCAGCTTGAAACTTTGCTTTCAGACTGTTGTATTTGCAGAACTGGCAGTTGTTTTAATGTTCACCGGCACACAACTACAGTGGCAGAAAAAGGGTTGCAGAAAATGTCAAAGGTGGACTGTTGTGCTTTGAAATGAGCAAGATTCGGTTTAGCAGTGCAATCAGCACCTGTAAGGACGTCTGCAAGAGCATCATTGATCCTGTTGTTGCTGAGGCTCCTGTTTCAATTAACTGCCTTGAAAAGAGCCACACATCTATTTTATTATGTGTTTGTGCCCTGTAATGACTGTTTCAGTGTGCTAGGGTGCCTAGTTACATAACACAAGCATGTAATCATAAAGAGGGTTATCATCTGAAAGAACTTTCCAAAATCCCACCAGCCTACTGGCATTACAGTGCCGATCTTCTTGAATAACTCACAGGCAGAGCACGTCAAAAACAAATTTCTTGGAATCACCAATTCCAAGATGTTTCTCTGTAGCCTCAGAAATGTTTTATGATATTATGATGCATAACTATGGGTAGTCTGGGGTGGGGGGTCTTACAGTACTCAATTTTATATAATGTGATTGTGAAGTATCTGAGAGAAGTCAGTTTTCAAATTTGCCTATAAACCCAACCAAATGCAAAATCCTGCTTTATGCACATACTGTACAACACCACTTGGTGAATGATTATTGGTGCGTCCTAAGAGAAACGTCACAATTACTATCGCTAATACTTTATTAAGCAATCAGACTTACATTTTTTTTTTTTTTTTTTTTTTTTTCCTGGTGACTGAAAATACAGGCAAAAAAAAAAAAAAAAAAAAAATCCATTAAACTTGTATTATAGGAGGAATCCAAGCCATATTTAGAAACTAGAATTAGACATGATGATAGGCTCTTAACTTTGGTCAGTGATCAGCCACTTAGCAGCCATCCAGAATGTGCTAAAACCACTTTAGATCATGGGTCTGTAGATCTTTTTTTTTTTTCAGAATGTGTCTGTGAAGTTTCAGCTCAAAATACCCCACAGATCATTTATTATAGCTTGTCAAATTTGCCCCTATTTGGGTGTGAGCAAAAACACACCGTTTTTGTGTGTGTCCCTTTAAATGCAAATGAGCTGCTGCTCCCTGTGCTTTCCAGAAGAGGGCGGAGCTTTAACAGCTCGCGCTTCGGTTGCTCAACAACAACAAAGCTGGAGAATCTCACGCATCCAGAGATTGTCAGTAACGGTGTTCAGCCTTGCATTGTTCAAACCGAGTCGGACACTGATGGAGAGACTCAGGCATTGTCCACACGTACATGGGTATTTTTGGAGTTTTTTTCTCCTTAATTTAAAAAAAAAAAGGGCGGCACGGTTTTAAAAAATTCTTCATCCACATGAAAACGCAAAAACTCGCTACGAAGCGGTGTCAAAAGCCATGTTGGCCAATCAGAAGCCTGGAAAAAAGTTTATTACCGGTTCCAATAGGCTAACAACATTGTAATTTTATTAGGCATTTTATTAATATTATTATTATTATTATTATTAATTCCATAAACCAAAACAATACAATGAGACACATTCATTCAAAGTAAAAAACAAAACAAAAACATTGTCATAAGCAGTGATCTGCGTAGTATTGCATTCTGACACCTCCACATCCCACTTGTTGTTCTTAATATTTTTATCAGGCTAAATTATATTTTTATTGAAGCACCACCCATCTTGCTCAGAAATGTCCTAAAACTTCAGCACTAACTGACAGTTTGGTTTCCCTCCTCCATTAAGTGTGCCGTGTCACTGATGTCAGAGCTTTCATAACTGCCAGCAAAACTGCCACCAAACCACTTGTTTGTTCAGTCAGCTATGATTTCAGATGTTCAGCGCGGTCTGTCTACGATGGTGTTCCTAGACATGTTGACCTTTTCAAATGCTTGTTTGTTTGTTTGACAGGCTTGGTCTAACGATTACGGATCTGGGCTGGTGACGAGAAAAAAAAGGTGCCAGTCTTTGAACCAGGTTTGGACGAGTGGCGAGCTGCACAGGTACTGAGGTCTCCATAGATACAACTCAAGGTTACTTGACATTTTTTTGCAAAAATAGTGAGTGTACATCAGATTCTTTTATCACTGTGACAAAGTGATTACGTTTCTTTGCAAACAAGACACATTTTCTCACTCAAGACTGATTTCTGCTCAGTCTTCCATCTCATTTAATGCTTTTCCCCCCTTTTGCATCAGTAGTTTTTTGAACGTTTTTTTTTTGCTGAGTAAAGTTAAGTAACCTGTCTGGCTTTTGTAGTTCCTTTATATTGTATTTTCTATTAAAGTTGTCTTGTTTATTTATATAAGCAAATATTTTATTTTTAAATTTAAAAAAAGCATTCTGTGTGAACGACTCCTTACCCGAAATTGCTGCTGTTCCAATTTCATGTGAATACTATAACTTTGATAGCTTGTCCAAAAAGATCACTTTGCATATATAAAACTCAACAATGATCAAAAAGGATATTGGATATTTACTTTTATGAAGAAAATGTGAGTCGTGCTTGCCTGTGCAAAACTCTTCTAAATGTGTTTTGAATGGTTGCTTGGATACATTTTTACTTTTTGTACACTTTTTGCTTTTGGAAATATTAAAGGTGCAGTAAGCGATTTCTGAGAAACACAGTTGATATTTAAAATCAACCCAAACAAACACACTCTTTTCTTCATTGCTCCGCCCCCAAAATGCTCAAACACGCAATGCAAGAGTGAATATCTCTTTATTATAGCTGAAACGAAGCAAAATAATGCTTTGCAAAAAATAAAGTGAAGACAATGAACGAACAACAAAGAAAAACAAAAAATGAACATACAGTACACGAGAGTATATACAAGCAATAGTTGGTTAGTCACCAGCAGCACACCAGCTCCAGACAAACAATGATACACAAAACTGTTACTATAGCTAACATTACAACAACAGCATATCTTGGTTGCTGGAAAGCATATCAGCATATCAGCGCTGGAAAGCTTTTTCTAAACTCTCGCAGTTCAAAACGCTTACGCTACGTCCTACGGCTTCTGTATTCAACTTACGAAACAAAAGTTTAATTTTTCTTTTCTTAAGTTGAATACGGAAGGCGGTCTGGTGGAAGCTAGTTATTTTACTTTATAACGTGTTAAATTGGGATATTTTCCTTACACAAACGCATTGTTTCACTTCAGAAGGCCTTTATTAAAAGATTAGTTCACTTTCAAATGAAAATTTGAAATAAATATGTGCTCCACACGGCTCCAGGGGGTTAATAAAGGCCTTCTGAAGTGAAGCGATGCGATGCGTTTGTGTAAAAAAAATATCCATATTTAAACAAGTTATGAAGTAAAATATCTAGCTTCCGCCAGACCACCTTCCGTATTGAAGTTATGAAGAATGGATGTGGATGGAGACACTTTCTTCAGCTCATACTCATTGATCCCGCTCACTGCCATTATAAAGCTCGGATGCGTCAGGATATTTATTAATATTTCTGCGATTATGTTCATCAGAAACAAGAAAGTCATATACACCTAGGATGGCTTGAGGGTGAGTAAAGCTTGGGCTAATTTTCATTTCAAAGTGAACTAATTGTGGAGTATGTTTATGATGAATGGATGCACTTTTTTTAAGCTTCAAACAGGTGGTTTCTGTGCACTGCCATTATAAAGATTAGGAGCATCAGGATGATTATTAATATAATTCTGATTGTGTTCGTCTGAAAGAAGAAAGTCATATACACCTAGGATGGCTTGAGGATGAGTAAATCATGGGGTAATTTTAATTTTAAAGTGAACTAATCTAAGTTGAGGGGTATGGCTCAGTGATTTTCAAGAAAATAGCACTTTATATCAAACAGGTTGTCTACCCCTGGTTTAAAGAAAAGCTTTCAGAAAAGAGGCTTGGAAGTGTACAGTTAAATGCCAGCACAGGTCACTTTCTCCTTGGTTTTGTGTTACACCATTTTTTTTTTTTTACTTTAGTGAAATACCATAAACCATCCCGGGGCTTCACTGAGCATATATAGGAGTTTGTGTTACATTTCCACTGGGCTTCTTTGTTGTGGTTTGCAAAATGGGAAAAGAATGAGGTTAAGACTGTAATTCTGTTTCTGCCTCATCTCTTGTGCATTAAGAGCACAGCATGTCCGGCTTTATCCGGGTCTGGTATGGTTGTGGCAAGACTGTGCTCACTGAGTCAGGGTGTTTCAGTTCAAGGTTGCTCATTGAAACCAGATAACATTCCAATTTGTTGCAATTTCTGTCCAGAATCCTGAGTAGTTTTCTTATTCTGTTACAGTAGGTGTTCAAATCACCAGTTTTGCCATAGAGTTTATCTATCTCTCTGCAGCTATTGACTATTTCAGTAACTAGTAAGGGATAGTTCTATCTATCTATCTATCTATCTATCTATCTATCTATCTATCTATCTATCTATCTGCTATCTGTCTGTATGTCTGATATCTGTCTGTCTGTCTGGTATCTATCTATCTGTCTATCTGTCTAGGAACTGGTATCTATGTCTGTCTGTCTGTCTGTCTGGTATCTATCTATCTGTCTGTCTGGTATCTATCTGTCTGTCTGGTATCTATCTATCTGTCTGTCTGGTATCTATCTATCTGTCTGTCTGTCTGTCTGTGTCTGTCTGTCTGTCTGTCTGTGTCTGTCTGTCTGTCTGTCTGGTATCTATCTATCTGTCTATCTGTCTGTCTGGTATCTCTCTATCTGTCTATCTGTTTGTCTGGTATCTATCTGTCTGTCTGTCTGTCTAGGAACTGGTATCTATCTATCTGTCTGTCTGGTATCTGCCTGTCTGTCTGTCTGTCTGTCTGTCTGGTATCTATCTATCTGTCTATCTGTCTGTCTGGTATCTATCTGTCTGTCTGGTATCTATCTATCTGTCTATCTGTCTGTCTGGTATCTATCTGTCTGTCTGGTATCTATCTATCTGTCTATCTGTCTGTCTGGTATCTATCTATCTGTCTATCTGTCTGTCTGGTATCTATCTGTCTGTCTGGTATCTATTTGTCTATCTGTCTGTCTGGTATCTATCTATCTGTCTGTCTGTCTGTCTGTCTGTCTGTGTCTAGGAACTGGTATCTATCTATCTGTCTGTCAAAGGGCAATCGCTCACATATACGTGTCTATATATTGTCCTCTTCTGTTCAGTAAAGTCTGGAGGATTTTATAGTTGTCAATAACTGTTAAAATAATCTTTATGTATCATATACATACTGAAATGAGTTTTTGGTTAATATGTCTTTATTTCCGATATTGTTAACATTATTGTTTTTCAATTTCAGTTAACTCATCCTACACGATTCCAGCGGGGGCTTAGAGACGTGTTCATAGCAGGATGTATTTGTCCTCTTTTATCTCTCTGTTGGTCAGGAAGGCAGCAATTACAGGTTTTTCATATATTGTGTGGGCAGCGCAGACAATCTCTCGTCTCTTCCTCTCAGTAAATGATGTTATCCTGAACCAGCGTAGCACCCCACTGTTCCTGATACGGCCAGTAAATTTCATTAGAAAACAGAGGAAGGATCAAAACACCTCGGAGTCTGGTTGAAGAACAGGCTAATATCAGACCGTGTGTGTGGACTCATAGAGCCGTGTCCTCAACAGGCTTGATGTGACAAGCAATTTGTCTGTCCACACTGAAAGAGGAATATGGCATCCAACAAAATCACAGCCAATCAGAACAGCCAATCACTCACAACCCACTGCAGCTGAAGAGCATAACTTACATGACTTCAATGAGGATTCTCTATAATTTTAAAAAACGCCCACGCACTAAAGTTGAACTTAGTCCAAAGAGTTTCCGATGTGGGTGGGGCTACTTGGTATGACATTGCATAAAAAGAACCTGAAAAACATCAAGCCATAAAAGCTCTCTCTTGATCAGCAGTTGCCAACTGACGAAGTGTATCATTGTAGCCAATCAAGAGGGAGCTTTTATCGCTTGATGTTTTTCTTGTTGTACAATGTGATATGTTTTAGAAATGCACCAATTTTATCATCCTTCAGGCAAAAATCACAAGTCTGATTACTTGGAAAAGTAATAGCACACCTCTCCTCCACAAACATCAGGTGTCGTTCATGTTTGTAGCACAAACAGTGCAGGATGAGTTTCATAATTACAGTTACGGATTTGTTTAAATCCCTACAGCAATAGTGATGCTTAGTGATGGACAGATTGATCTTAAAGTATTGATTCTTTTACTAATGAATCAAGAGGGTCAATCCTCACGTAAAAGTATTGATCCAAAGTGTATTTTTTTTTACTAGTGATTTTATTATTTATTTAGCATGAAAATGAATGCATATATTAAGCTTCAATGTAAAAACATGAAGTGCAATCAAGCAGAGAAAGCAAAGAATATTGACTTTATTTACCTTAATAACACTAGTAAATGTGACATTTTATTTAATGTTTATTTCAGTTTAAAGCTGCTTAAAGATTAATTATGTTGTGTAATTGTTCTTAATAAATTATAAACAAAATCAGAAGTCTATTTAATTTGCATTTTAGGCATATTAAATGTTAAAAATAGCTATAATTATAATCATTATATCACAAAAACTTTCCATTTAATAGAGGTATTGATATCAAAATAAGGGCAATGTTGCTCTTGATAGTACATGGTATCATATTGAATCATACAAAAATAATGTACACTACTGTTTAAAAATTTGGTGTCAGTAAGATTTTTTGAAAGAAATGAATACTTTTATTCAGCAAGGACGTATTAAATTGATCAAAAGTGGCAGTAAACACTTTGAACTTTCTATTCATCAAATAATCCTGAAAAATTTGGTTTCCACAAAAATATTAAGCAGCACAATTGTTTTCAACATTGATAATAAGAAATTCAAATTGGCATATTAGAATGATTTCTGAAACATCTTGTGACACTGAAGACTGGGGTAATGATGTATTTAATATTTTTTAAAATTACATGTTTACATTAATATCTCCTATTTCCTATTCAATATATTTTATAATATTACTATATTTTTGATCAAATAAATGCAGCCTTGGTGAGCATTCCGAAACATTAAAAAAAATCTTAACGACCCCAAACAGTATGTATTAACTACAACTTAAAAAAAAAAAAAAAAATAATAATAATAATAATAATGTTAATAATGTATAAGTATTTGTGATATCTTTAATCAAAACTTTACTTCATTGCATTCCCACATCAAGTGAACATTTAGGACAACTGCATCAAGAGGAAGTGATTATGCAAAGGTTTTTCACATTTTGGTGCAGCTAAAAGTGACAATTATGTGAGATTAACAATGAATAAGCCCATGACAATAAAAAAAATAAATAAATAAATAACAAAAGCCCGATTTGAATGCAGGCACATTCTGAATCAGCTAAAAACAGCTATTGAGATGCTGTCGCACAGCCCGCTGAGGCCTGCCTAACCTCTATGGAGACAGAGATAGCATTACTGCACTACAATATCAGGTGTCTGCCCTCCATAATGCCTGTTATGTATTAATCCTTTCCATTTTGAGCCTCTCTCATGGACGTTTAGAGAGAACGGTATTTGTTACGACACACGCTGAAAGCTAACTGGATGTCCGGGGATTAGTGCTGGAGAGGAGGCATGGGAGAGGTCTAGATATCCACAGTTTTGGCACATCAGATGATGAGGCTGATGGCACGTTAGCACGATGCTGTGCTCCTCGAGTGTTTACTGAGAATGCAGATTAACCTGCATTTATTTTGTAATTAGATGAAGCAGTCACAATAGAAGGGGATTAATGCAAAGCTGTTCTACTTTGTTTTTGCTAACGTCGGTATGTGGGCTAAGTAAAGTTATGATGTAATATGAGTTGTGAAAGAGAGCCAAGATACAAGCCATAACTGACATTTTGGGTGGCACTAAAAAAAAAAAAAAAAAAAAATCCTACACCAAGCATAAACGATGGTCCTTCTCAACAAAGATGATCAGTTTCATTGGTTAAATTGGCTCTGATTTAGTTTCATAATTTAATTACAATTTAGTTTACAAAATAAAATGACAAGCTAACATGACAAAAATGCAGAAAATGACCAGCTTATAGTGATGTTCGATTCTTGAACGAATCATTCTTTTGAGCCAGTTCTCAGGAAGTAACCGGTTGAGCCGGTTCACTAATCGAACTGAATCGAACTTTAGTTCCGGGTTGATGCTGCAAGACGCACAGCTGAAGTAGCACGTCCGACTCAAAAAGAACCGAATGAGCCGGTTTAACCAACTGTCAAAGTTTGCCGAGGATTACCGAGGATAAAAAATGAACCGAATGAGCCGGTCCAACTGACTGTCGAAGTTTGCTGAGGATTACCGAGGAGTCTAATGAGTGACTTGACGATACAATGCAAGCCTGAGGCACGTACTGGAAATGAAGACTTCAGATGCAAAAGCCTCTAAGTGCCATCTGAAATTTTCTTCTAAAATGAGCATTTTTATCAAGCTTGTATGTTTAGGTTCAGTAATTTCACTTTAATGGCAATTAATAGGTAATTTTCATTGCCATTAAGGTGAAATAACTGAACATAAACATACGAGCTTGATAAAAATGCTCATTTTAGAAGAAAATTTCAGATGGCACTTAGAGGCTTTTGCATCTGAAGTCTTCAAATATGCTTATTATGACTACTGTTATTAAATACCATTTTATTAAAACCTGCAAAAACCTTTTTGTTGAGAGATGTAAATAAATTTTACAATGGTTATTGTACATGCAGATTATATTTTAAGTTGTTAAGCGAAATCAATGAGTTTATAAGACATGTAGAACATATCCGCGTTTGTGCATTAAATGTGTGCTGTAGTTGCGAATCTTATCCGAGATGTAAGCTAGCCTACTCAATATTGGTCAGTCATATCCAACATAAAGGATCCACGAATGAAACTGTGACCACAAGCTCCATTAAGTGAATAAAAGGCAATAATGAGCAATATACGTTAAAATAACTTTTTATTTTAATGTTTCAGTATGCGTTGACACAAATGACTTTATTTGAATGTTTCTTTGATATAACATGGCAGTGAGTTGTTAGAAAAGAAATGCATAGTGACATCATTGCATGATGACGCAGGAACCTATGAATCTGCTGTTTGAACCGGTTCATTAAGCCGAACTGTCCGAAAAGAACCGGTTCGCGGAAATGAATCAGACTTTGCATCTATACCAGCTAACATCATTCCACTAATCACATCATCAGCAAATGGGAAAAGTGTGAACAAGTATTAGTCAGGTATAATCACTCTATCATTCTGATTGGGTTATAAAAGCAGACTGCAGAGCAGAAATGAATAGTCTAAACGAACGGGTTCACTAAATTATAAATCCATGTAACATCACAAAACATTGTACCACAGAGCAAAATCCCCAGAGTTAAATCAACTCTGCTCAGAGTACATATGGTCCCTCTCTATATAGTGTTAAAGTAACACTGAAGCAGAGTTAAAGGTAATGAGATAATTAAGTTATTAATTAACTGATGATTGAGCATTAGTGATGAACACCTGCTGTTAACAAGCATAATCACTGAAGGGAAATACAAAAACTACAACTGACTTCCAGCCACAGCCTAAGATGAACTCAACTGAAGATAAAAGACATCAGATTTCTCAAGATCTGATTAAACAACTCCACAAACAGCATATTATCTCATTAACTTTAACTCTGCTTCAGTGTTATTTTAACTCTATGTAGAGAGGGACCATATGTTATCTGAGCAGAGTTGATTTAACTCTGGGCATTTTGCTGTGCACAATGGTCACTGTGATTTTTGCCAAGTAAGACATGTTCCTGGATCAACATATTTTGTTGATCCTGGAACAACATTCCTGTCCGAAAACATAGTCCTAACCCTATCCCTACCCCTAAACCTATCCGTATCCATAACTTATCCCTAAAATCAGAGGGAAATGATAGGTGAATAAGACTGACTGTATAAGCACCTAACCCTGGTTGTAAGCATACAATTGACATAAACTCTAAATTTGTCTCTCAATTCTGATTGGTTGATTGGAATGTTGTTCCAGGATCAACAAAGATCTTGATCCAGGAACATGTTGTACTTGGTGAAATCACGTTCACTGTGTTACAATGCTATATGTTTAAAGTGCAGATGAGAAAACAGAGAATGTGTGAAACTTTTTTCAGCACATCAGTCACAGCCTTTCCTCTTCAAATGTTATGAAATGTGGTTTACAGAAGTTGTGGTGAAAGGACCAACCCACAAATACTCCAGAGTTGATGGTTATGATATAGTTTTCCTCCTAAAGCAGCTGAAATCATTCCCTACTGCCATGAGAGTGTCAAAATAGCAATTCAGTCAGAGCTTTAGTCTGAGAAACATTCAGCATGACAGCCTAGAAAAGAACAATCCTCCCTATGCAGATGTTCGATCCTTCATCACCCGCGAGATAGTTCTGACAGCAGCATCTATGGAAGAGCTGCTCTAAACAGTGTGATTACAATAATTACGGTTTAGAGAAACCATTTAATGCTTTAAATGAGTGAAAGAACAAGAATGATAGTGCAAAGACAGAATAAGAGATCTTTATGGGCGTAACAAGATGCAAACATCACGGTAATCCTCTTTTAACAAGATGAGTGATCAAGTCTTTTGTCAGGTTGTCGAAGGCGGACAATCAATGGCGGTAATTTAGCCCCCCTGCAAGTGCCAGCGGCCCGCACGGCCTGCTCATTTATTACCAGCACAGAGCAGGAGACAGAACCCGTGCCTACAGGCCGAGACTGAGAGAGAGAGAGAGAGAGGAAAATGAGAAAAGGAGTGTGCAAAGAGAGGACTGTGTTAATGAGGAGAAAGAAACCAGAGGAGAACATGTTTCTGCCATTTTGCCTTGGTCAGATAAATGGCAGAACACTAGTCTTTTCTTTCCTATTGTGACATATATCCGAGTGAAATGGCTTCTCAAACAAGAAAAAATATAGGGCAGGACTTGATTTTGGCCATGGGGAATTGATTGGATGGTTGTGGTTTGCTATTGGTTGATCTCATGTGAGTGACAGGTTGTCCCGCCCTCGTGCCTGTAAACATGTCATCAGAGAAGTCCAAACAAAAACAAAATATATTAATATCACAATTAAATCTGTTTACAAGATTGTAATCTCATCACTATTAGGTGCTCAGAGGGGTTAGAGATTTGAACAAACCTGTAACCTTAAGTATTAAAAATATGTATGTAACTCTGTGTGAGTTTTCTCCTGTTAAGCAAACAGATCAATGTTTTTCTCCTTATGGAACAGTACGTCATTCTGTAATCTCTGTTCTAAAATCTAGTGAGCTTCCTCACAGTTAGCTGCCTTCTAAGGGAGCATCCTAACTGATATGGAACCTCATAAGTGACAGATTTGGAACACTCTACATAGGCAGCAACTCTACAGGCCACACAAATAGCACACCTCATGGGAGACCCGACCCGCTATCGCCTTAATTAGAATTTGACATCAGCATGTGTGATAATAAAAATGCATAGCACGCAGAAATATTGGAGTAAAATAATCAAATTTTGATAGCACTGAACTATTAGTATCAATACTAGTAATAAATGATTTTGTTTTGCGTATTTGTCATCACTATTTCTCTCATGTTTTCTGCATCTAGGATTTATTTGCAGCATGCAGGGATTAACATGCCTACTTTTTGGAACAGCCTACTGTATGATGAACATGGCCATAGACTTTTTGACCTGAACCAGTAAGTAACCAGCATGATTTCTGAAGGATCATGTGACACTGAAGTAGCGATACTGAAAATTCAGCTTGGCATCACAGGAATAAATTACATTTTAAAATATATTTAAATCTTTTGTAATATTTTACCATAACATTTAAAAATCTTACTGCCCCCAAACTTTTGAACAATAGGTAGTGTATATTCTTCTGTTAATTCCGGAGATAAGCAGAATTAGGATGCTTATTGGCTGTCGGCTGAAGAATGAATTCAAGACCGTGTGGTTTAACATTGTGCCAAACCACGTGTGACACACTAAAGCAACAAGCGGTAAATCCTATCTCTTCCATGTTAATCTTGAGTTTTTATCCTAACCAGCTTTGACAAGCAATGTGCGATGACAAGACATTTCAACACGATCTCATTAGTGTTCGTAAGTATTCTAATGGATTTCTAGCACACATCCTTAGAGTATCATGTATGGACAGCATTAAAAACATAAACCTTATATTTACAGTTGTAAATCAATGTTTGAATTCCACATAAAAACCATTAAGATATCATCATAAATATAAAGTCTCTGAAGTTGTACATACACAATATGTATATAAGGGTTTTGTTTTGGAAGATCTGCATTTAACACATTTACATGTATTCATTTAGCAGATGCTTTTATCCATATTGACTTAATTGAGGAACATCACAAGGACTTGCTTTGTCGTATTGTACGAATCGGTCTCTAAAGAAGCTTAAAAGTGCATATTTGCATTTTAAGTTGGCATGAAATGAAAATTCACCCTATGTATTTTCTAAATGCATGTTATAAAACCGTTAATCCATGCACATGTTTCATTTTTTAAAACAAATTTGCCCTCATAATGTTTCATCAAAATGTCATAACTGGACCTTTCTCAGGTTGCATACCATACCATATTCTTCAATGCTCTCAAAGATCTTTCACTACTTCAGTTTCATTGTGACTTTAAGTACTACGTAGAACATTTAGTTGCTGGCTTCTTTTTATTTTCAATGCATTGTGCTGGCTAGCCCCACCCACATTGAAATCTGATTGGTTTAAAATCATGCTCCAAATGTCTGTATATTGAACATTAAATGTTCCCATTGGTTGAGATTTGGTTGCTTTCAGAGAGGACAAAAAAAACTTTTTAGAGACAGTTTAAAGCCAAATAAGATCATAACAAGATGTAATTGAACTGTATAATAGCGAATGAAATAAAGTTGAACACAGTAAATGAGACTCTTAATGTAATGAAGGACCAATTATTTTGACCAGTGTCTGGCTTCCCATTAAACAGGGTAAAAATAGCCCAATATTATTTTGCTTCTGCAGACCTGTCAGTTGTTTTGCGGCTTTGATTCATCATCTTCTTTTCAGGCTGACTTTTCAGGTCTTCTCAAAGCCGCCCATAGCATTAGGATGAGGATCAATCAACTTCCATTGATCCAGAAAGTGACAGGAAGTTCCTATTCATTTTCAGAAAACTGTTTGATCAGTGGCCTTAGAAAACCTTCCATGCAGCGCTTTGGTAAAATGTGCCCTCCTCACCCTTGCTGTCTCTCCGCACTCAAATTTCCCAGCTCGTTCATAATGCCTCATGATTCCTTTGTGTTTCTCTAGCACTGATCTGGGCTTCTATGTAGGTCAGTGAAAAGTTGTCAACGTTGCAGGAAAAGGTAGATTCACGCCCATCCCCTGCATCACAAAAAAGGGAAATAAAAACATATGAACATGTTCAAAAAGGCAGTGACTTTTTTAACTGTCAAAAGATCTTTATTTAAAGGGGACCTCTAATGCCCCTTTTCACAAGATGTAATATAAGTCTCTGGTGTCCCCAGAATGTGTCTGTGAAGTTTCAGCTCAAAATACCCCACAGATCATTTATTATAGCTTATCAAATTTGCCCCTATTTGGGTGTGAACAAAAACCCTGCTCAAAAATAATGTTTTCAAACAGGTTTTCCAGAACACTCCCTCCACGCCATTGGTTGGACAAACATGGAGTGGAGCCATGGTTGAGCCACCTCATTAACGCTTTTTGGGAAATTCATCAGATGAATGGCTTACTTATACTATTAAACTGGGATTTTAACATGAGAAAACAAAACATCTCAGATTTAATAGTCCTAAAAATAGGCTAAAATTATGTTATTTAAGCAATAGTTTTTGTTTGTGTCCCTTTAAATGCAAATGAGCTGCAGCTCCCAGCTGCTTTCCAGTAGAGGGCGGAGCTTTAACACGTTGCGCTTCAGTCGCTCAACAACAACAAAGCTGGAGAATCTCACGTAGCCGAAATGACAATTGTCAGTCACAGTGTTCAGCCTTACATTGTTCAAACCGGAGTCGGACACTGATGGAGAGACTCAAGAAGAAGTTACAACTTATAGAATGAATCTGGACATTTCTGAATGGTTAGTGGATACATTTATGTAGTTGTTGTAGAGTTGATTCAGCTCATCGACTAGCATGTGCCGTCATGTTAATCTTTTGTGCAAATCCAGCGTTGACCTGACCCTCGTTTGTGAAGCAGTCTGGCGTAAAATGATGGCATGGTAACAACACTCTACTACAACAACTCTTCCTCTTCTCTAAAGCAGCCCAACATGGCCTCACCCCCTTTGTTGCGTGTTCTCGGGGGCAGAGTTTATGTAAATTTTGGGGTTTATGATGTCACCAACCCGAGAAGAAGCTCGTTGTAGTCCCTACCAGCTGTTTGTTGTAGTCCTTAAACAGAGAATTCTGTAAAAGAAAATATCTACCTTTGCATTGACATTTCAGCGCTGTAACTGCAGATGTTGTTTATGCTCAAACAGCAACACCACACTAACTAAAGTTAAAAAAGTGAAATCATAATCAACTACCCCTTTAAAGTCGTGATGAAACAGAAATAGCAAAATATTTTTTTCTTAAAATAAATATAAATATAGATATTGCTAGTTCTATCCATAAGTTTTTAATTGGATGGGGATAGATTTTAATTTGAGATTGCATTCGATTTTAAGAAAGGGTTGGGGTTTAAGCAGATGTCCAGCACAAGAGAAAAGTCTGTTGTTTCACCGGAAGATCGTGTTATGACATTGAACGGAAGATCGTGACATGACAAAAGAAAAATGAAACATGCGTGGATGAAGTGTCGCATTTAGAAAATTTCATGCCAACTTAAAAACAGTAAGCTAAAACAAACAGTGAGAGTTAGGAGAGTTAGTAAAATTGCAAAATAGTTGAAGATGTCATTTTTGCTCAAAAATAATGTTTTCAAACAGGTTTTCCAGAACACTTCCTCCACGCCATTGGTCGGACAAACATATAGTCCCTCCCCAAATCATGCCATTGGTTGAGCCACCTCATTTACACTTTTTGGGAAATTCATCCGACGAATGGCTTACTTATACTATTAAACTGTGATTTTAACATGAGAAAACAAAACATCTCAGATTTAATAGTCCTAAAAATAGGCTAAAATTATGTTATTTAAGCAAAAGTTCAGGAAAGTAGGAAAAGTAAAAAATACAGATAAAATATCGTAGATAAAATACAGGTTACAGGTTTTTTCAAATACAGATAAAATCAACCCGATCTCACGGCAATTCGTACGTATTTTACAAGGTGACTAATTCGAATGAATTCGTATGAATGACCTACCCCTAACCCCGCCCCTAAACCTACCCGTCACTGGGGTTTAGACAAATCTTATGAATTCGTACGAGTGAGGTCGCAAAATGCAAAAAAAAAAAAAAAAAAAGTCTTTGATTTTGGTTAAAATATAACCTGTTTTTGTGTGATTCACTCTTCTAAGCAAGTGTATGTGTTTGTGAGAGAGTACAAAGAACGAGAAATACTGTATAGATGGATGACACTGGTTCAGTGACAAAGTGAGAAAGGGAGAGATTGAGAATGAAATAACAAACAGAGATAATGTTTGACCGTCCTTCCATTACAGCAGTCTTACTCTCCAGCCAATGCTTCTGTAACCTAATAACAGTGCGGGCATTATTACAGCATTAGCACGCACACAGTTAAAGATCAGGTTTCTCCTCACCGCCATCAGAGATTCCCAGTCAATCGGCCGTTATGAAAGCTCTCCACCCCTCGGCCACACTCCCTTAGCTGTCTGTCCATAGCTGTCCGTTATCCCATTAAACAGCTGTCTGCCCTTTGTGTCTGCTCCTTAAAGCCAACAGGATTTCCCTGTAAAAGCCAGCCAGCCCAAACGTTGTGGGGCGAGCACATAACGCCCCTGTGGAGAACTGATCCATACCCTGAGGGATGAAAATTAAGCCAGAGAGTTTCTCAGGGGAGGCTGGTCACCGTATAGAGCTCAAGCAGTTAGTCACATTGCATTACGTCCGTTTGAAACGCGTCTGACAGCCTCGGTTTCTTTGAAATTGAAGTACTAATGCAAGTTCAACCAAACTTTTAACTAAATCCAGTTGCAGTTAAAGTAGCTAATGGCAGCTTTTGCAGGTCTCTGGAAATGCTTGTCATTTGATCTATACTGTCGTGCCTCATATTTTTTTGTGAAAGCTCATCACTTGCAGATATAATTTAGATGCTGTTTTCAGTACTGCTAGTTTCATGTGACGTCACGCCCTTATAGGAATGGTTACCTGGAGGGCAAAACAAGGCTTTCCTTCATTGCCCGCCAGTTATTTTTACCAAGTTTGTACTACTGTAAGTACTAACGTAGTAAGTAGTGTTGTCAAAAGTACCAACCGCGATTCCAGGTCGGTACTGAAACTTTAAAAATGTGACGCTTTGAGCACTGTTGAGTAGATTTGTTTTCACGCGCTCATCAGATGTCTGTGATTGGCTCATGTGGATGTGAAATGGGCTGGAAAAACTGGGCCCTACATAGGATAATATCCGTGTTTTCACTGTTATATGGTAGGGGACGCTATTACACATCTCTGGATCAAAACACAGGCAAAAAGAAGAAGAAACAAATGATAAAAGCAATGGTTATGCACGTTGTAGTCTTTGAAGAAAAAAAAACAAACAATTTTCTTAGCTTTTTGTTCAAAATGTTTTTGTGAAAATTATCAAAAACGTTGGCGGTTGCTGGCAACTTCTTCTCAAACTCTGGCGGGGAAAGAGTTAAAAGACCATATTCATTAAGCAACTTATTGATGATGAATACTATGTACAGGCAAGAAGATGAACCCAGAATATAAACAAAACATGATTTCTCAAAAAACATTTCTCCATAGAAATGCATTATAAAGAAAACACTTAACCATTTAGCATGTTGCATTTATATTCAGGGCTCATCTGCTCACCTGTTATATAGCATAGTGTGCATCATCAATAAAGTATACTGAATTTTGGACATTAAGGCACTTTAAGTGTTTTTCACGTTAAGTGTTTTAGAATGTCCTGCTGTTTTTAGTGATTGAAATACTGCAGCAGGTGCTGTGTATGGATCACAAGTGCCCAAAACTTGCATTTTGTTCCCATATTTTTGTTTTTCTTCTTTTGAGAGGTAATCTAAATATCCGTAGATTGAAACAGATGAAAAATTGACAGGCCTCTGCTGCAGTTCTATGGACGTTTTGCCTTCCAGGTCTCCAGGCAGAACTATGAATACCTGGTAAGCATTGACAAACATGATAATAATGAGAATATACACTGCGTGAATCATAATGATTTGTGAGAATGTTTTTCCACAAAATGCACTGCAAAAAATACAGTGCTATTGATCTGTTTTGGTCTATTTGGGTTTTGCTAAAAGCACTGTATGTTTTAATGAGTTACAGTAGCCTACAACAGAATGTAGTTGCATTGCGTCACTACTCATTTGCATTAAGTTGCTCAGATCGGTCACATTGCCAACTGCCAATACCCAGTTTCTTGCCTTTGTAACGGCAGGCAAAAAGTTCCATTGTTTATTGTCAATAGTGTAGCGATGAAGTATAAAGCACACCTCACACAGAAGTCACTTTAAAACCAAGCAGCTTTCTTTTGTTTAGCCTGGCAAATTCAAAATGGCAACTTGAAAATGAACAAAATCTGCGTGGGGAACTTTTCTGCCCTCACGCAAAATTCCTGATCACTCAGATTCCTTTAAATCCTTCTCACATTTCATTGTACATTAACATTTTTAAAAACGATAATATAAAAACTAGATTTACAATGTAAATAACACATCATCACAGTCTGTGAAAAGGGTCCATTGGAATGACTGGATTTCACCCACGAAATGTCACAGAGCAAAGGTAAATGTGACCTCACAGATGCTCTCTGCCTGTCAGTCATTTTGCACTTTGTGATTGGTGACATTGTATTGGCTGTCTTGTCTGTGGAGGGTGGGGTTTCCGAGAGAGAGCGTGTAATCTGCTGAAATCGCTTATGGCACTATTCATGAACAAAATAACAAACATGATAGAATGCTGTAGCTCCTATCACATACACGCGCACTCTTTCTCCTTCACTCACTTACACTTGCTGAATGTCAGAGAGCTGACAGGTGATCAATAACACATGTTCATTGAGAAATGGAAGTAAATGCCATTGTGTAAATTTATCTTTCATCTCTTGTCTCAGGGTTGGACAGTGGTTAGGAAAGAATAAAAATGAGAATTTGGCTTAAGCTGCTGGTGAGCAGCTTTGTTCATTTAACAAAAAGAACCAAATAAATAAATAGGCCTATGTGAACATTAAATATTAATTTGGGGTGAAATAATTTTTTAGTTTTACATCTAAAGCATCCACTAATAAAATTAGTCCATTACAATGTACAAAACAGTAGGGATGCAAAATGTCAATTGCGTTTGTATCGAACGAGAGCAGGAGATTGCGATGTTACGAGAGATATAAAAGTAGCGCCAGTTTTATTTGGCTGAAGTAAAAATCCTATTAATTTAGTGCATAGGGGAATTGATTTTTAATAATGACTTGTAAACCTTTAAAGACCAAGAATAAAGAATAATCCATCAACCCGCATTATTTCAACAAAGTCCGCATGAACTGGAAGTTGCGACTGACTTTACTTCCATATTGTGACGGATTTTCAGAGTGAAACGAAATATTAAATGAGAAAAATAGTGGACGTGGCTCGTTTTTTCCCTCTGGGAATTGATTGGATCTTGAATAGTTCCATTCAGTTTGTTGTCAAAGCTGCTGTCTGTTCGCCGTCATGTTAACCTCAGCTAATTCCAGCCGCTGAACTTGGCATTCCTGCCGTGTTTGTGCTTTTTTCAGGATTATTTCATACAGTTATCAAATAATTGTATGATGGCTTGCTGTGTGGTTTATGGTCGAGACAGATGTACGTCTGTGTACATGTGCACACATGCGGAAGATAAACATGTTGTTGGATCATCTTGGCATTGGCTGAAAGTTTTGTCTGTCAGATTTACTACAATGACAATGGCTGGAGAATATGCCTCTCCCGACACTACAAAATCCGACAGCTCTGCTTGGATATTATAACAAAAACTGCTGCATAATTTGTTGAAGAACAATGGAGAGCAGATCGTTCAGAAGAAATGTGATGCAAACAATGGACAATATATCATTATTTCATGGATTTAACGCTTTTGTGGACAAAAAGTGCTGTTGGATGTTTTTCAATGGTCGCTCATGGACATTTTACCCAAGTGCGACGGATTGGATTCATCTCACGATTGCGATTTCATTACAAAGATATGAAGTCCTGTTTTGATTTTGCTTGTTGTCATTTACACACCCAACACAAATGACAATATTACTGTTGCTGGAGCATCTATATCGTAAAACAGACACCATAGATTGACCGTAAACCTTTAGAACTTTCAAATGATATAACTTGTTATCTTTATTAATATTTTAGATAGTATCTAAGATAGATAGATAGCTCCTTACCCTCAGCTAGGCGGGTGTGGTTTCAGCAACCAGGCACCTCAGCTCCACCCACGTCCCGCCTCTTTGCCCATTTTCAGTTATCCGGGAGTGACACGCGGTGATGCTCTGCCAAGATGGCGACGGCCCACTTTAGGCTTTAAAAATGCTCTTCAGAAAACTACGGCTGACGTCACGAACACAAAGTCCATATTTTTTTACAGTCTCTGGTTCTAACCAAGCCGTCAAACTGACGTCATCAGAGAAGGAAGGCCATTCTACAGTGGAAATACATTTTCAGATGTTACGTAACATTCAGATGTTACGAAGACAAAAAAAATAAAAATAAAAAAAATGGTGGATTAACTTGCACGGATTAATTGTTTACCACAAGACTAGTAATGTGTGCTAATAAAGTAAATTGGGTCAATTTTGATTTTATGCCATCTTTAAGTAATTGTGTTCAACAGCAGAATTACTGGTGAAAAAGTACATTACCCATGATTCTACAGAGAAATTTCCACCGAGATAATTGCGCCAAAAACACTTTAGTGCCTTCTAAAGTTTCCCTACACTCTCAAACCACCTAAATAGTTGTATGCATGTTTTTCAATATACAGGTGCTGGTCATATAATTAGAATATCATCAAAAAGTTGATTTATTTCACTAATTCCATTCAAAAAGTGAAACTTGTATATTATATTCCTTCATTACACACAGACTGATATATTTCAAATGTTTATTTCTTTTAATTTTGATGATTATAACTGACAACTAAGGAAAATCCCAAATTCAGTATCTCAGAAAATTAGAATATTATGAAAAGGTTCAATATTGAAGACACCTGGTGCCACACTCTAATCAGCTAATTAACTCAAAACACCTGCAAAGGCCTTTAAATGGTCTCTCAGTCTAGTTCTGTAGGCTACACAATCATGGGGAAGACTGCTGACTTGACAGTTGTCCAAAAGACGACCATTGACACCTTGCACAAGGAGGGCAAGACGCGAAAGGTCATTGCAAAAGAGGCTGGCTGTTCACAGAGCTCTGTGTCCAAGCACATTAATAGAGAGGCGAAGGGAAGGAAAAGATGTGGTAGAAAAAAGTGTACAAGCAATAGGGATAACCGCACACTGGAGAGGATTGTGAAACAAAACCCATTGAAAAATGTGGGGGAGATTCACAAAGAGTGGACTGCAGCTGGAGTCAGTGCTTCAAGAACCACTACGCACAGACATATGCAAGACATGGGTTTCAGCTGTCGCATTCCTTGTGTCAAGCCACTCTTGAACAACAGACAGCATCAGAAGCGTCTCGCCTGGGCTAAAGACAAAAAGGACTGGACTGCTGCTGAGTGGTCCAAAGTTATGTTCTCTGATGAAAGTAAATTTTGCATTTCCTTTGGAAATCAGGGTCCCAGAGTCTGGAGGAAGAGAGGAGAGGCACACAATCCACGTTGCTTGAGGTCCAGTGTAAAGTTTCCACAGTCAGTGATGGTTTGGGGTGCCATGTCATCTGCTGGTGTTGGTCCACGGTCAATGCAGCTGTATACCAGGAAGTTTTAGAGCACTTCATGCTTCCTGCTGCTGACCAACTTTATGGAGATGCAGATTTAATTTTCCAACAGGACTTGGCACCTGCACACAGTGCCAAAGCTACCAGTACCTGGTTTAAGGACCATGGTATCCCTGTTCTTAATTGGCCAGCAAACTCGCCTGACCTTAACCCCATAGAAAATCTATGGGGTATTGTGAAGAGGAAGATGCGATATGCCAGACCCAACCATGCAGAAGAGCTGAAGGCCACTATCAGAGCAACCTGGGCTCTTATAACACCTGAGCAGTGCCACAGACTGATCGACTCCATGCCACGCCGCATTGCTGCAGTAATTCAGGCAAAAGGAGCCCCAACTAAGTATTGAGTGCTGTACATGCTCATACTTTTCATGTTCATACTTTTCAGTTGGCCAAGATTTCTAAAAATCCTTTAAGTAATATTCTAATTTTCTGAGATACTGAATTTGGGATTTTCCTTAGTTGTCAGTTATAATCATCAAAATTAAAAGAAATAAACATTTGAAATATATCAGTCTGTGTGTAATGAATGAATATAAAATACAAGTTTCACTTTTTGAATGGAATTAGTGAAATAAATCAACTTTTTGATGATATTCTAATTATATGACCAGCACCTGTATATAGATAGATAGATAGATATAGATTTATTGTCAACATCTTTATAGTCTGAAATATCACACTGCTGGATGCTGCAATTGACCAATCAGAATCACATATTTCAGAGAGCCGAGTAATAATTAACGACTTTAAACAAAGAGACACACGTTTGACAGTGGAGAGATAATGACCTTGAAAATCCTGGCAATTATTGTTAAAACAACACTGAGATGGAGGGACAAAACAACATGTCAAATTAATTGGGATTCTAACATCCCTGCAATGGTAAGGAAAGATCTGTTTTCATTCTTTCCTGCCAAATGAAACAACCTGAGGTGGTCTTCATGGACCCCTGGAGTGATTGCAATTCTATCAGTTCATCTTCAGAAATGTTCTGTTTTTCAGGAAGTGTCACCATATTTGGATAGTAAGCAACAGGAATATATTCATAAACAAAACCCTGCAGAGAAACATTTTCATGATGAAAGCCAAGTCATGGTTGAAGGCTGGTAAATGTGTTTTTTAGCACAAAAGCATTCAAAGCCACCGTGACTTTTCCGCATTTCCACAAGGTCTATATGACACGATTCAAGCCTGTGTGGCTTTCATGTACAATTGCTTCTTAATTCCTTCTACAAATATGTGGAGCATGTTCCTCGCTGGCGAGGTTAATTGCGTTACTTGTTGGGGAAAATGTGATTTTTACACATGTGGTGTAAGAGGACAGGGGTCGGGCAAGATGACAGGTCTCGGAGCTGGTTATAGCTCTGTACATTCAAGCACGCATCAGATGTGAATTAAAGCAAGTGGCTTTCAAGAGCAAGTAGCATAAATGGATGTCCTTGATTTAATGTGCAGCATAACAGTAGATGAGCTTTTAAAGTGTGACTTTTCCTTTCTCCACTGACCTGCAAAGACTTAAGGAGATCACCGTTTCAGAGTGGCATTAAGGAGGAGATTGTTAGGCATAAATAGTAAACAGTACCTTCATGACTATCAAAGGCTTTTTGTGTCCCTTTATGTTTTTATCATAGCATCTGTTTTGATTCACTGGGTAGTGCTCTCAGTGGTGGCTTTTTAAGTGACTGGGTTATGTTCGCATTTGAAAAGAAAATGTATTCTTACTTTTAGTAGGTATGTGATGCTGCTACTGAACTTGCAAGCCCATTAAGTCCATGAATTCCCAGTGTCACCAACCTTAAAAGTATCATTATCCTACTCCGACCGTGCACTTTGCTACAATTTGTTACTTTGTTGACTTATTGTCAAACTTATTGTAGCACTAAACAATTCAACTGTTCTCATCAGACTTTAATCACAGAAGACTTTGCTTTGACGTCGTTAGATGAGTTCTTCTGAAGTGCAGTAGCTGCTGAAGGAGGAATAGCGAGTCATCAATATTGCGGGATGTTAGAAAGAACTCCCACTCCCGTATTATGGATTGGAGTCATGAATGTAGGCTATTCCAGAAGGTAGGCAGAATAATTATGCCACTTTGTAAGATATCTTATTTCAGACAGATTCTAAGACAGCATAGTATAATCTCTGTGGTGAAGAAACAGATTTTTGTGTAGCATTCTTATTTAATATATTCAGTGTCACTTGATCCTTCAGAAATCATTCTAATATGCTAATTTGCTGCTCAATAAACATTTCTTATTAGGGGCCAAGCCCCGAAGGGGCTTAACAGCTGCAGAATGATCTAAACTAAATTTATTAAACATATCATGCGGTGCATTTTTATAATAATTCTTAATTTTGAGTTCATTTTCACAAGAACTACTGAACTTCGGCAAGTGTGTGGACACACAACTGCCCAGTGGTGCAACAAGATGAGTGACAGGCACCTGACCCAGAGATTGTGGGTTCGAATCCTGTGTGGGGCAACTTTATACAATTGTGTGTAATGTCCATTATCCAATTATCCAAGTATGCATTGTACTAATCTTTATTTCTCTTGAATTAGACACAAGCATTCTGTTTCAGATTGTACACCACTGTTTTCAACATTGATAATATTAAGAAATGTTCCTTGAGCAGCAAATCAGCATATTAGAATGATTTCTGATGGATCATGTGACACTGAAGACTGGAGTAATGGTGCTTTGCATCACAGGAATAAATTCCATTTTCAAATATATTCAAATAAAAAGCAGTTATTTTAAATTGTAATAATATTTCACAATATTACTGTTTTTACTATATTTTAGATCAAATAAATGTAGCCTTGGTGAGCAGAAGAAACTTTGAAAACTGTGCCCCAATGCTAACAAGTCATAAATTGTTTCTATAATAATTCTTAATGTATAATTTTTCTATTTTATTGTACTATATACTATGCTATGCACCAAGTGAGCCAGGACCACCAATAGAGTCAAAGATGCTGACATGTGAATGTATGGAGAGCACAGCTGCCACGGATAAGTAGAGACTCTCTCTCCCTCTCTCTTGCTTTTTCAGTCTTTCCTTGCCAAGCGCCCACTAATTAGTTGACAAAATATTTATAATTACGTATAATAGTAGGTCTGACCTCTGCTGATGTATGCACATACACGCGCACAAGTGCACAACTTCAAGGTCCTCACAACGTTGCCGCATTAATCTACTGTTAAAATACTTCAGCATATGCATGAGAGACTTCAGCGAGTGAAGTAAAAGGCTTTCAGCTTATTCCTAAAGCATCAGCCATGGGAAAGTGGGATTTGCTAATTGAACGGAAGGCTGATGCACATAGGCACTTTTCCTGTGATGATGAAGTTTTAGTGAGATGCTCTTTAATCTCTAGAATCTGAATAGATGATGGCCCTCCTTTAAAACTAAAAAGAAACTTTTCCGTGGATTAATGTTTGATTTGCTGTAATCAAATATAGTGAAAAGAAAAGACATTAAAAGATCAGGTTATTATTATCCATTTATTTGTGTGTGTGTGTGTGTGTGTGTGTTTGTTTGTGTGTGTGTGTATATATATATATATATATATATATATATATATATATACACAAGTTATAAAAAATGCCTATATGATGTTATTTATCTTAAATACAATCTATTTACTATAGTGTTAATGATTTGTTTGTGACGACAAATACTCTTTACCCTATTACGGTACACAGACCATATAATATCACATTTCATACATTTAGGTCAATCTGTGACCAGCCAGTATCTTTACTGTATCCACTGCCACACGGCAACAATGCAATGTCACACCACAAGTTGGTGCCTGGGCCAAAATCAATATATTGATCAATTTATCCACAGCTAACTCTAAAACACGGACTTCAGAAGTTATATGGTGCTGTTTTTATGTGGTAAACTTGAATAACAGGGTTTATTGTATTTATTTTATTCCTGTGTGAACAGAGAACATTTGTCATCATGTGCACTATACTGCTCAATTTTATTACACATGAAATTCGATTATCAACACAAACACATATTTTAAGTAAGTCTATTACATGTGAAATAGTATTCAGACACATAAGCCACACTTAAAATGTATGAATGTCTTATGAATGTATAACAAAATATCAAACCATTCAGAGATTATTAGGTATGACTCAAATGTTCAAACATTTTCTGGGGCCACTGCTCATTTGACATCCAGAAATACACATACTCCTACATAATCACAATAGAACAATATTATTTCTTATTATCATGTATGGAATTATATTCTTATTGACACCGTTATGAGACGTTTTGTGTGTAATTGGTATTATAAATCAATTGTTAAAAACGACACAAGGTATAAGGAGGATAATGAAATGTATGTTTGAAATTATTTCTGTGGACAATACATACAACATAACCTTGGAGCATGTTTTTCAGAAGTATAAGTGAAAACAAAGCATTTTACACCTCCAATGGTTATGTGGTAAAGAATAAAAATAGCTTTACATAGATGTCACCTAAAGTAAGAATCTCACTGACAACAGTCTGGTTGAATGTCTCAAAAATAAGCACTCATGTTTCAGTCCTGGGTGAAGTCGTATCTGCAGCAGACTGAGGTAAATACGGCACATGCTCAGACTTTGCATATTTGACACCTGTGTTGCAACTCCAATTCCACAGCTACTAAAATAAAACACGCTTTTCACAAATGTTACAGAACACTCCTGAGGTATGAATACTGGCCTATTTCTTAAAAACCTATACTTGAGCCTTAAGTCAGCACATTTTGAGCATTTAAAGCTGAAGTGTGACCTTTTTTTCCCCCAATGTTAAAACACTTTCCTTCTCTAGCTGAATATGCAGACAACTTTGAGTAAATCATTCATATATATCCTCCTGAAAAGTTTCCAGATTCGGCATTTCAGAATCACAAGAGGAACATTTGAGATGCTGTGCAATGATATTCGTCTGATGATATACTATATTGCCAAAAGTTTTAGGACGCCTGCCTTTACGTGCACATGAACTTTAATGACATCCCATTCTTAATCCGTAGAGTTTAATTTGGAGTTGGCCCACCCTTTGCAGCTATAACAGCTTCAACTCTTCTGGGAAGGCTTTCCACAAGGTTTAGGAGTGTGTTTATGGGAATTTTTGACCATTCTTCTAGAAGCGCATGAGGTCAGGCACTGATGTTGGCGAGAAGGCCATGGACCTTGCTTATGGACCTTGCTCTGTGCACTGGTGTGCAGTCATGTTGGAACAGGAAGGGGCCATCCCCACACTGTTCCCACAAAATTGTCCAAAATGTCTTGGTATGCTGAAGCATTAAGAGTTCCTTTCACTGGAGCTAAGGGACCAAGCCCAACCCCTGAGAAACAGCCCCACACCATAATCCCCCCTCCACCAAACTTTACCAAACAATGCACTTGGCACAATGCAGTCAGGCAAGTACCGTTCTCCTGGCAACTGCCAAACCCAGACTTGTCCATCGGATTGCCAGACAGAGAAGCGTGATTCGTCACTCCAGAGAACACGTCTCCACTGCTCTAGAGTCCAGTGGTGGCGTGCTTTACACCACTGCATCCGACGCTTTGCATCGCACTTGGTGATGTAAGGCTTGGATGCAGCTGCTCGGCCATGGAAACCCATTCCATGAAGCTCTCTACACACTGTTCTTGAACTAATTTGAAGTCCACAAGAAGTTTGGAGGTCTGTAGCTATTGACTCTGCAGAAAGTTGTCAACTTCTGCACACTGTGAGGAAATTTCACGAATGGACTTATTGCATAGGTGTCTACGTATCACGGTACCATGCTTGAATTCACTGAGCTCCTGAGAGCGACCCATTCTTTCACAAATGTTTGTAGAAGCAGTCTGCATGCCTAGGTGCTTGATTTTATACACCTGTGGCCATGGAAGTGATTGGAACACCTAAATTCAGTGATTTGGAGGGGTGTCCCAATACTTTTGGCAATATAGTGTATTTTATAGGCAAAGGAAAAGCAGTGTTATTTTAGTTTTTATTATAGTTTTATTATTATTTTGAATTAGCTTTTTGGATTTTTATCTCAATTTTCATTAAAAATATGTGGTTCTATGACACTAACAAAACACTACTCTGTTTGTTTGAACATCCCAGCCAGGAGGTCAAAGGTCAGGATGGCATCGAGATGAACTGGAATCCTAACAGATGGCTCTCTCTCCTGGCATTATAAACCTCCTTGATCCCAACCAGCCGATACACAGCGCGGTCTCAACCAATGGGGTGAGTTTAGGGCAGGACTATCTGCTTGAACGACCAATGACAGACAAAGGGGAATGTTTGGGAAAGTTGAAAACAGTCATTAGGTTTGTTCAACTTACTACTCATCTGACTTAAAATGCATAACGATTAGAACTTTTGTCCGTCTTGAGATGGTGTAGACGCCATGTGACTGTTATGTATGCCATCAAAGTACCATGAGTGATTCGAGAGCAGTAGGCTGGCATATTCTGCTGAAATTCAAATGTGATAATGTACGTTTCATTTCTGACATGCGCTGTAAGTGGTAGACCAATCACAATAGACTGGACCATCTGACCAATTAGAGTAGAGTAGGCTTTCAGAAAGTTTAGAGAGACTGAATCTTCAAGTGAACTGTTTTCAGACTCTTTGAGAAATTAGGTGATGTGCAATGTATATTATGAGAAAATTGAAATGTTTTTTGACATTGGATGCAATTAAACCTATTGTAGGAGACCTCCAAAACAAAATTAGGAACATTTTAAAAATAATAGGGGCACTTTTTTTATTTATTATTCAACAATTCACAAAGAAAAATGAAATGTTCAAGGTTAAGTTACATCAAACATTTCCCTTCATCACAAGCTTCAGTCATTTCAGCAACATTGGTTAATTAAACTGCACAATGTTCAGATCGACCTGTAATCATAAAATACAGTCACATTTATACACTTAAGCCGAGCCATATAAGCATTTCAACTGGAGGAGGTGGAGTATAACTGTGTATATTTCCTGCACACATGAAGATGGATCTATAGCGACCGTAAGTATAAAGAGGACATATTCCAACCTGTTAAGCCAATAACCTGCTCATATTTCTGGTGTGGATTTGGCGCCTCAGCAGAAACCGCTCCTAGAGGATGTTAATGTTGACACAGAGAGCTTTTTCTGCAGAACCTGAGCCTGTCTCTCTCATAGGGAGCCGCAGAGGAAAGTGACAATGGATCGATGCATGTGATTAATTAACTTCTAATGAGTTCATCTGAGCGGCAGGGCCCGGGAAAGTTGGACATGTCCTCGGCATCAAGTTTGACCTACCTTACTTACACACCTCAGCATCCATCAGCCCTGTCCCTGTCTCCCGGTCTGTCTCTGTCTGTCTGTCTCCCTCTCTCGCTTTGCAAACTAATCAATACTCAAAAGCAAACCAGTAGGTCATTGCTTCTTATTTGGTGTCACATGGGTTTTCCCCTTTGTCTCTGAAGCATGAGCTTGTGGTTACTGTAAATACTGTTGTTGTTGTTGTTTTTTTTTTTTTTCTTCTTAAAGTCAACTTAAAATCAAAATTGACATTTCATTTATTTCTAACACATTTCTGGTTTTATTGTGCATGATTTAATAGTAGTGAATGCTGAATCACTAATATAAACTCAGAAATAAATTAGCTCCTTGCAGGTATTTTATAAAGTAGATTAAAGACAATATGTAAAATTTTTAGATGAAAATATCCAAAAACCACTAGAACTAATGTCATTTAGCGACACAAGTCATCCAGCTTTTTTTAATAAGACATTCTAATATTGATCTAGATTACTGAAAAGTGCAACACGTCTCTCATAGCAGCCACCGAGTGAACGCACAGAGTAACGTTATAACATAACTTTCAACACACTCAAATGTATTTAGAATGATTGTTTTAACCATGTTAAACAGTGCTGCGTTACCCCACATACGCAACGGAAAGAGCGATAGCTGCCGAATGCAGCATAAGCATAATAAAAGCTCCGCTGGACACCCGCGGCTCTCGGCCCGCCCTGCCTTATACCACATTAACATTAATTAAACTTTAATACATTAGCTCATCCATGAACATGATTTCTGCCCAAGTCTGTAAGATTCCTATCCATCGGCTGTGGAGGTGAAGATGACAACTCCCATGATTCCACGCTCATTCACGGCGTCATCAAGCTACGCCTTTGTTTTGAATAAGTGACCTCTAGTGGTTAAAATTACATATTGTGCCTTTAAAATTCCCCTATTATACTTTTTTCAGATATTACCTTTCATGTAGTGTGTAATAGCTGTTTGTGAATGTAAAAGGTCTGCAAAGTTTCAAAGATCAAAGTGCACAACAAAGTGTTGAACTGCCTGAAATGAGTCGTCAGTAATTCAAGTCTTACTTCCTGCACGAACCTACATAGGTTTGTAACAAATTTGCATAATTCCATCCTATATGGGCCCTTTCCCAAATGGAACCCTACCGATCTTCCTCTGAGTCCACACTTTTGTGACGTAATGCCTCTTTGACTGTCGGGTAGAAGTCTGCTGCAGAGCTCGCAGGCTCGGCATAAGTGCAAATCGAGGGCGTTTATTGGCCGCAAAGGGGGCACTCGCGAGAAACCTTCTAAAACATAAAATGAAAAATGGGACACCCTACGGTCTTGTGGGCTTAATGGACATGTGCATGCGGTAGCCATTGTAAAGCCCAAAGTATACAAAGTTCTGCGATTTTCGTCATCAGGAGGGTCCGTGGACGTCCGCGTGCAGCCCCATTTTTGTGTCCACGTGGATGGTGTGTGTACAACAGCGCATGTGCGAGTGACATGAGCTTATGAAAACAAAGTCCACTTGATAGCGCGTACATGCCGAATGTGTCTTTCCCTCACTCATGGCCAAAAGAGTATACTTTGAAAGGCAGAACGTGGAAGTATACACGGACCTGAAGTCCACAAGACCGCAAGTGCACATGAAGAGTGTCATTTGGGACAGGGCCACGGTCTTCATTGGCTGTCCACGAACAACATCTATGACCAGCCTTCAAACACTGTAGTTGTAGCTGAGGCCTGGAAGAGTTTGGTTTGTGTTGACATGTTGAGAAGACGCTGTTTTCAGCATTGTGAAAGCAAATCCACTTTGCACGCACTTCCAAAAGATGAGGACTTGGGCTCAAATTTATATGGTAAAACCGATGCCATCATTCGTATCACTGCATATAAAGTGCTAAGGAAGCCTCTGGAGCTGAAATTCAGATATGGTAATAGGTGTTTCATTTCCGAAACACGCTGTAAATGGTAGACCAATCACAACAGACTGGGCCATCTGACCAATAAGAGCAGAGTAGGATCTCGGAAAGAAGGGGTTTAAAGAGACTGAATCATTGATCAAACTGTTTTAGACACTGTGAGAAAAGAGGTGATGCTGCAATTTATGTTATGAGAAAATTAAAGTGTTTTTTGACCTTGGATGAATATAAACCTATTGTAAGAGATCTCCTAAACATAAGGAACCATTAAAATAGCATAATAGGGCACTTTAAATATAAGCTGAGCTATAAAAATGAGTGACAATAAATAAATAAAAATTCAAAAGAAAGCTGTTGACATACATTTTGATCCAACCTACAAAATAAATGTGAGATTATGTAAAGTAAAAATCCAGGCAGCTATTTCTGCTCATATGCTGAACGTTAAAGAGACCAAGAGTGGGTTTTAATTTGTCCTGAGGTGAAATTAATAAATGGCGTACCATCCATCATTGACTCGGCCTCTATTGATCCAGTGTGGTCTCTCTTTTAAACTAAATTATATGTGAAAAAAAAGCCCTCTGAAGTAAGCAACACACTCTTGGGCAGAATTAATAGGGACGTCTCATGGAACACAAGTCACGACGATAAACAAAAATCAGGAAGTTCATCATTTTTAAATGTGCAGTGAGGTTTAAATTCTATCTTATGTATGATCATTTTCAATCCTGAGTAGAGATAAGGATAAACCTTTACAGTACTGCCAGAGAAAATGTTATGCATAGGATGAAATCAGGCAAATTGAGCCACATTTTGACATCAAAAAGTGTCCCAATTTATCAGAATTAACTGTAGGCTACTCTGTATATTGAAATATAGGCTAAACATTGGCCTTCAAAACAGCACCATTGCCACAAGGCTGCTTTATTTTTAAAGGAGTCAAAATACTTGTTAGATGCTATTGTGAATGGCAACCAAAACCCTGCGTGAACAGGCATGGTTTTTATTATTATTTTTTTTCCTGTCCTCTGTGACTCACAGCAGAATGCCTGCAAGCCACATCGGTAGTCACATTAGCATTGATTATATTCAGAGCCGTGAAACCGGGCGACATGCAGAGCAAGCTTTACAACACGACGCGGTAAAACGTTCTGAACTCTCCTGAGATTTAAGTGAGAAGAAAGAATGGAAACAATCGCATTTCAATTACACAGACCCTCAGTGTGCGACACGCTCCCCGTGTGAAATCAAACCCGGACCACGAACGCCAGAATTAGTGTTAAATAAAAGCGGCAACGAAGACGTAAACATGTTTGTTCAGAGTGCCCGTATGACTCACGGATCTGTATGCGGTTCTGTCAGTGGTTCCATTAACACTGACCCATAAAATAGCTCGACCATGAACTATGCATTTTCTGATGGGTACGGGAAGGCTATTCTTACACGCATTGAAAGATTAATGACAGAACACTGCATTTGTACGCCTAAAAAAAAGTTGAAAAGGATAAAATCTGAGGGTAGTGATGAATGGAGCCTGTGAGATTGCCACATTATTGGAGTATTAAATGTTGAAGAGTAACATCAACATTAGTGCACACGCATACACACGTCAACAACCTCTTCACCTTCCATCACAACCCAATCCTCTCCATAATGGAGTACTTTTAAAAGTCTATTTGTGCTTACAAATACATCTTCATTAAATATGTTTATTACTTTTTTCCATTCTGCTAGAAGGGTTGCATGAGTAGGTCACCACATCTAAGTCAATGAACCCAATAAATACAAAAGCAGCCTATGCCAGAAAACCCATCTTCCTCTCCTCCTCCATGGCTTTGTTTTGGCAACCTATTGCTAATAATTTTATTTAAGAGGCAAGTATGTTACCATGTCCTAACAGGCGCAATGCAGGAGCTTTTCTAAAAACAATATAGTCAAATGCTGCTCATTAATATAAATTATGATTTTTAATCTCATTAGTAGTATTTAGTGATCTGTTAAAATGCTGTTTAGTGTCCTTATACTTTACTTTAGATCTTCAGTTTATTTGTTTTTTGTTGTATATATTTGTTGCAGATGGTTATAGGACTTTGCAATGGGGAAAAAAACAAAAAAACAAAACATGTTTTATACATATCTCACTAATTATGTATTTCCTCTGAAATGGTTTAAAAAGTTTTTTTAAAAAAAAGTATATATTGACTCATTTTTGTTTTCAGCTGAATGTTTTTTAAGTCTCTTAAGGCTGCATTTACTTGATCAATGTACAGTAAAAACAGTAAAATTCTGAAATATTATTAAAATTTAAAATAACTGTTTTCTATTTAAATATGAAATAAATGTTTTTCTCCAAAACACGTTGGCCACAATTATTGGCACCCCAGACTAACAACCTCCTTTTGTCAAGATAACAGCTCTGAGTTTTTTCCTATAATGCGTGATGAGTTTGGAGAACACCTGACAAGAGATCAGAGACCATTTCTCCATACAGAATCTCTCCAGATCTTTCAGATTCCCAGCTCCATGTTAGTGCTTCTTCTCTTCAGTTCGCTCCACTCATTTTCTTTAAGGTGCAGGTCAAGGGACTGGGATGACCATGGCAGAAGCTTCATTTTGTGCTCAGAGATACAATTTTGTGTTGGTTTTGATGTTTGTTTTGGATCATCCTGTCCTGATGGAAGATCCAACCATGGCCCATTATTGGATTTCTAGCAGAAGCAGCCAGGTTTTGATTTTTTATCTGTTGGTATTTGATAGAATCCATGATACTATGTATCTGAACAAGATGTCCAGGACCTCCAGCAGAAAAATAGGCCCACAACATTAAAAATCCAGTGTTATATTTAACTGTGGGCATGGGGTTCTTTTTATCCATGTGTGCACCAAACCCATCTGGTGGGTTTGCTGCCAAAAAGCTCTTTTTTTAGTTTCATCTGACCATAGAAGCCGGTCCCATTTGAAGTTCCAGTCTTGTCTGACAACTGAATATGCTGGAGTTTGTTTCTGGATGAGGGAGGGGGATTTTTCTTGAAACCCTCCTGAACAACTTGTGGGGATGTAGGTGCTGTTTGATAATTTTTTTTTTAGGCTTTCTGAGACTCAAGACTCAACTAATCTCTGCAATTCTCCAGCTGTGATCCTTGGAGAGTCTTTGGCCACTCAAACTTTCCTCTTCCAGGCAGATTTGTAACATCTTTAGTTGATTGGAACTTCTTAATTATTGCCCTGATGGTGGAAATGGGGATTTTCAATGCTTTAGCTATTTTTTTAGCTTTACACTTTAGCTATACACTTTCTATTTTGTGAAGCTCAACAACCTTTTGCTGCACATCAGAACTATATTCCCCTATAAAAAGATTTATTTTTACAGTCATCTTTGATCATATTTACCAAGGGTGCCAATAATTCTGACCACCACTGTATATGCATTTTAATACATGAAAAATGCATACTTAGGACTTCTGTGAATAAATATTAGACAAAAAACAAATATATTGTGAATAACCAATATCACCTGTAGACATATGTGATAAATTGAAAACAGTATACTGTAGTATAGACCAGTAAATGGTGAGTGCAGCTTTTAAATTGCGTATTAAAGAAAACAAAAGCTGAAAACAGAAATCTTCCTCAGCAGAACTGGCAAGATTGAATCATCAGGTTCTCCATGTCAGATAAACAGCATCAGACATCAGAGAGCCATAATTTACTGATCAACAACACTTCAATTCATTTGGCTTCGCTGGAGCTAAATTGTGCTGTCGATGTGGTAAACAGTACATCCAAGTGGTTGGATAGAAATGTCAGGGACATTTAGATGAAAATTAGGTAGAGAACCCAGCAGTGTTTTGTGTCATGTTGTGAATTATTTGGTCAATTCATTAGAGCTATTCTGGCCACATCACATTTGTAAGAATAGCACTCAGCAAGGGCGGATGTGTGTTCGGCGCTTCAGAGGGCTTTCTCTGCCACTCGGTTTGAAGTCTGTCAGGCGTACGGCATAAAAATAACACATCTGAAAATCTGAGGGAGCCCTAAAAGGTGTTAAAAACCATCACAATAATCTTAGTGAGGCCAAATTCTTCTTTAAACCTTAAATGTTTGATAGAACATGGACAGACACATCAGGTTTCAAGTAAATAATGACCATTTTGAATGCGTTCCGTCAAATAAAATGTCAAATTGTGGCATTTCCAATGTACTTTCAAACTAACAATGTTTATGCTCTTTTCTCTGCAACAGCTTGTAACCAGATTGTGTCTTTTTATCTGCACTAAACACAAATTATAAATGTTTAAGGGGCTCCAGAGCAGGTCAGTTTGATTAATAGAGCCAGTTGAGGTGACTGTGGGGTTCTAATGTAACAATCGGACAGTCAAGGCCATATTGAGCAGATGGTAATGAATCATGAGCTAGCATGGGCTAAAATGCAAAAGGATGGTCGTCAGGACAGAGAACATACTGTAGGGCTAGAATTTATTTTCTACTATGAGTTTGACACTTCCGTTTAAAGAAATGAAGACTAATGTTCAGTAACAATAAGTTTGACCACATTATGACTGCTGTAATGTGTGAATTATTACATGTTGTTCAGGTCATTGGAAGGACATGCTGAGTGGATTATTTTCACTAGGACTGGTGTGGCTGGGCAAATCATTTCAACCATAATCCGACAGTTGTATGAGTTCATACAGCCACGAATACACCAATGATTTCCCTCAGCGTCTCCCATTCTGAGCAAAAGAACATCGGTCAGCGCCCAGAACTGCACCCAGCAGATCACAAGGCACTCTTACCGTGCTGAAAGCTGACGCTCTTTGTCTATTATATATGTGTTGACTCTGAAATACTTTACTTGAGCAATGAAGCCAAAAAAAAAGGGCCTGATATACAAATGTATCAAACTAAGTGCCTGTCAGGAATCCATATTTATATATTCCTTCAATAAATGTGTCCTTTAAGTAAACCAAAAATATTACGCCGGGGAGGGAGCGGCGGCAATCGCTGGCACAAACCATTAATTTCCTGTGAACGTGGCCCGCAACACGCTCAGAGGAGTGGGGTGACCTTTTCCACGTTCAAGGTAAGTAGAGACGAGAGATACAGACAAATGAGACACTAGAGAGAATGGAAGAGAGAGAGAGAGAGAGAGAGAGAGAGAGAAACATAAGAACATCCTCAGTGTACTGCAAACTTTTACAGTTTCTAAACTTCTAAAACACACTACACTTTATCATTTAACATTATCATTATCATCACAACATTTTTTTAACCCTGGGTTAAGCAACACAATTTCACAATATTACCGTTTTTACTGTATTTTTGATAGCCTTGGGGAGCATAAGGGACTTATTTCAAAAGCATGGGGAAAAAAAATAAAAAAATAAAATTGTAGTTGTGTAGGCTGTAGGGAGTACATGTATTCACACTGAACCCTTTCGGTACAGGACTTCCGGTATGGTGCACATGTGTACTGAATGCATTACATTGCAACAGTATGGTCTCCTGTTTGGGAACACTTCATTTCCCGGTGAATTACGACAACGGACAAAGACAGGTTGACAAGACAAATTATGTCTTGATTATTTAATGTATGTTTAAATAAATCTGTCATGAAAATGACAGGCACTGTGTTTAATTGATTTTCAACAACGAATTGGAGTAAAAATATAATTTTTATAATAATTAGATGTAGACGTTAATGCAAAAACTGCTTTATGTGCAGCTTACATGTTTGCATACAATTTATTTGAGTGTTGATTATTATATCTTTAAAAAAAAAATAAAAAATAGAGATTAAATTTAGGTCCCCAAAGCGTGCTGATCTATTTTCACAAAAATTTATCACAAAAAGTGATGCTCTATTTTGATCACTTCCATAGACATCAGTGTTTATATCCAAAATATAAACTTTTTATCTCCGTATTTCTGTCATAATATGAATATTTCTAATACAGAAATGACAATACTGTGTGGCTGAAAAGATTGGTTTCTCTAGGGTCAGATTTCAATGTTTCGGTGTGGTTTTGTGAAATATTTAATAGACACAGGCAAATCGTTGTCATTTAGGAATGAGATTGTGTGAGTGTTTGAATTGAGATCTCGATCTTTTACTGATTAATCTTGCAGCTCTAAAAGGTACACTAATGATTTTTGCTAATTATTTTATTTTTTAGTGTAACTTTCCAGGGTTGTGAGTACTACATTCTAGACAATTAGTGTGCACAAAGTTTCATCTCCCCAAAAGCAAGTATGTGTAAGATTTCAAAGCATCACATTGGGCTATACTGGGCTATACTGAGGTCTGCTGTGGGTCATTCTGCTCTGCCGCAGTGCATCCCTCAAAAAAACCTCTGCCTGCATACTGTCATGTGAGAAGTGCATTTCATGTATGTTTGGTTAACTATATCAAATGACTTCTGAAAGGCACTGCAATTACAGCATTGACTACATACAGAGTCTGCCTTAATTGGGTCTGGGTGTATTGACCGTCGTCCCCTTGCTCTCCCCTCTACTGCGGTCGATGCCGCAGCTCACTGTCAAAGACCAGGTTGCCTCTCTAAATCCACACCTTAGCCTCATGGGTCACGCACAAGGCTGCTTTTCATCTAAGATTCATAAGATAAAGACTCGGGAACATGGGTAAAAAAAAAACACACTTGCACTATCATGTGTGTTAGTCGCTCTCCACTGCACTACTGGAGTCTCATATGTGTCCTTATCCACTGATGCTACAGTAGCCGTGTTTTGCAACTGTCATGTGCTGTAGCCTATCCGATGTGTCCAAAGCCTGTTTTATGTTTCCATGCAGCGTCAAGCTCCAGCATTTTAGCATGAAGAGTAGTATTTTTTAATGTTTGTCCTCTTTTATTTGTAGGGGCAGTGAGAAAGAGGACTGATTGGCTAATAGGATCGAGAGGATCCTATTTTCAAAGGATATTTTTGAATAAAGTGAACACTTTCTTTTAGTCTCTGCTACACTGAAAAAAAAAAATGGTGTAAAAACAATTTTCACTTAGAAATTGCTAGTAAATTTCTTTGGAAGCTTGTTTCCGCCACTGATTAAAAAATAAATAAATAAAAAAGGTATAATTGCAACTTTTTATCTCACAATTATGACTTTTTTCTCAGAATTGTGTGATATAGTCGCAATTGTGTTATAAAGTAGCAATTCAGACTTTTTTTCTCAGAATTTTGAGATTATATCTCACAGTTCTGACTTTATAACACAACTGGGAGTTAAATCAGAATTGGAAGTTTAAAAAAGTTTAAATCTAGAAGTTTATATCTAGCAATTGTGAGCTTATAACTCGCAATTCTGACTTTATATCTCACAGTTGTGAGTTCATAACTCTCAATTCTGACTATTTCTCGCAATTGTGAATTTATATCTCACAATTCTGACATTATAACTCGCAATTCTGAGATTATTTCTCGCAATTGCGAGTTTATTTATCGCAGTTCTGAGAAAAGAAGTCAGAATTGTGAGATGTAAACTTGCAGTTGTGAGGGGGAAAAAAAGTTAGAATTGTTAGATAAGTCAAATTTTTTTTTTTTTTTATTTAGTGATGGAAACAAGCTTCCATAAATTTCACAAATAAATACAAAGTGGCAGCATTGAATTAAATGTGAAATTTTGCAGAAGAAAGACTGAAATAGTGTTTTCTTGTAAAAGAAAAAAAAAATAGCTCTCTTAATCTTTTCTTCAATTATTTATTTATTTTATTTTATTTTTTTTTACAGTGTAGTGGTCGTTAATTGCTATCTATCTATCTATCTATCTATCTATCTATCTATCTAATTATTTATTTATTTATTATTCAAAATGCTTTCCATAATTTTGGCACATAAAAAAAATATTATCTGGTCTGTTGTTTCTCCCCTACTTTAGAAACATTCCCACAACAAAACATGCTAATAAAGATTACAAATGAAGAAAATGGCAGAAATAATTTAAAATGAAAACAAAGCTGGAGGGAGATGTTAGTGACCATTTGGGGAGAGGAATGGGAGATAGCAAAGAAGTCTGATCTGATATTTTCATTCATGGCATATATGAAGTTTCATTCCTGCAATATGAAACATGGGCTCTGATTACACATATTTAATTTGAATGCAATGAAACATAATTTTCATTTGGTACAAACAAGGCCAGATAAATCAATTATACAAGCATATCATGTCTCACATTCACACAAACAGCCTTGGCAGCCGCTTGATAAACCCAGCTGAATATAGGAATTATGTGAATATTTGAAAGTCTTTGCTGTCCATGTGCTCAGTTAATACTGTTTAGCTGCAGATAGTTTCATATTCCTGTTTTAATTTGAACATCAAATTTGATGCCTTTCTGTCTTTGAAAAACAAAATACAGCTCACATAAACATGATAGGTGGCACTTTCCACGAAAATAGTGTTCAGTTACTTTTTTAATACGAGAACAAATTGTTCTTTGGCATTGAAATTGTGATTTTGGTCAGTGGATCAAGGTTTAGCTTGATGAAGTTAGTTCTTGCTAGTAGATGCCATAACTGGTTCTAAAATGCATCTTTCTTAATTGACAGCCATTCAAAATTAGCCCTATATTCTGACAAAATCAAATGTTTTCCAAGCAACACAATTATTACTAATATTTCATTATAATAGTGGATGTTTTACCCCTGCCCCCCTTTTCTGAGGGCTTATAAAAATATTAAAATATTCTTTAACTTATGAGAAATATAATCAATGAGCAATATATTTTAAAAGTATTTATTAATCTTTGTTAATGTTAGTAAAAATCTTAATTGTTCATCGTTTGTTCATGTTCATACAACTTTAGATTTAAAAAAAAGATATTAGTAAATGTTGAAATTACCATTGACTAAGATTATAGAAGTATTGTTCATCGTTCGTGTATATAGTTATTCAAAATAAACTTTAAATAGTGTGTACTTTAACAAAGGAATAATATTATTGTAAGAAAAGATAAATTACATATAATAAATAAAAGTACATAATACAATTAAACTTGTTGATATATTTGTGGTCTATACATAAAAATACAACCATACAACACTTGTGGTCATACTAAAACATAATCAAGTATATTAGAGTCAGATGGCCATTCCAAACCTTTAGTCTTATAATTAGTTAGAAGGTAGGGTCAAAATATGTAATCATAAGTTTCCAAATTTTATAAAACAGTATTTAACTTTTTTCAATATTTTGAAGTACTGTAATTCTGTTTATATGTGTATATCGGGATCGCACGCTATGAGGCGTCTTTGTGCGAGCGATTTGGATCTGTCAGTCAGCGCGAGTAAGATCAATTTGTTTACATCAGCATGAGTTTGAAAATCACGTTTCACTGGTTCAGACTCATGCCATCAAAAATTCGCTATAAATATTCACAAAGTTGGAATGCTGTGAAACTTGCCAAACTTATGAAAACGCGAGTGGTGAAGCGAGCAGAGAAAAACAGCATTTTTTATGGACCAAGGAAAGGTACTCCTCTCAAAAACATACAAATAAAGATTCTTTTAGATGCTTAATTGCTTTTTTGGCTTGTTTTGCCTGTAGCTCGAAATTAGCCCATGCGCATTCCGACTGATTTTGCCAGCACGAATCACACATTTTTTGCTTGAACACAACAAATTCAGGGTTTCAAACTGTATGCATGTCACAAATTTTACACGGTTGCAAAATTGCATTCCTAATTTAAAATGAACAGAAAATAAACCCCCTAGTGTGAACGAACATCTGAGGGTTAAGCACCTTCTTTCACTGGCCTTTTGTTAAAAAACAAAAAAACAAATTATTTATTTATTTATTGAGATTTTCAAGCTCTATAGAGTGGTTCAGGGATGACGTCAGAACCCAGAAGACTAATTCGCCTCTGGTTCCTTTGAGATTTTCCTATATGGGGTTTCCTATATGAAAAACCCCATAAAATAAAGCCTATGGTAAATATAACTTGACAATACTTTGATGTTCTATTCTACAATGTACATTGCACACACTCAACACCCCTAACTGCCTTATCTAGTTAGTTATCAAAAATGTACATTTTCAAAAATGAACATAACTGCTTCAAAATTTGCGCTATGGGTGTGTGCAAAGACTATAGATATAGAAAGACGGTTCACTCCTATTACTTGTGAATGGGAGAAATTCCCCCATGCAAATAGATAGGACTTGGGTCTTGGATGCCCGAAATAGCTGCCCGGAGGCGTTGCAAATATGGCCGCAGTGAACAGTTTTTCTTTGAAAGGGACTTTGAAAGGGTGTATGTGATTTGCATTCTAGAACAAAACGTCAAAGTATCGTCAAGTTATATTTACCACAGGCTTTATTTTACACATAAATCGAAAAACCTCATTATAAAACCCCATAGGAAACAGCAGCGAATTAGTCTTCCATGTTCAGACGTCATACCTGTACCACTCTATTTTGCGCCTTTTCCATGAAAAGTGCCAGGTGCATGTGGCCTCTGGTCCTGCTGGGAATAACTTGCTTTTAGCTCATAAGGTCATGTAACTGGAATACACTGGATACTGACTTCTACCTCAGTCAGTCCTCTACAGATGATTCAAAACAGATTCCTGAACTCCAACATGCCTTCGTACTAGAACACAGTATTCAATCTCTGTGACCTCTCTGAAGTGTACAATAGGTGACTGTTTTTGTTGGTATTTCGTTTTTTTGTACAACAGCATCTCAGAGCATGATTGCAGGTTTATGGGTCTATCTATCTGGCCGTGATAGTGATAACTATGATAGAGGACACTTCATCTGCTCCAATATGTAATTTTTTTACTCTTGTCCAGATAGATGGATGTGGTGTGGGTTGTTTGCAATAGTCTATCTGCTTCTTTGCACAATAGGCATGTGTTTTGCCAATACAGTATTTGTGCCAGGTGAATTTAATACATTGTGTTTGCTGATTGTATTCATTTTGTTCCGTTCCTCCATCATTCTCAGCGACCTACAGGATTCATATCTCTGAGAACAGAGTCGCTGTGATGCTGGAGTGGTACTTCAGGTGTGTGCAGGAATATTTTGTGTTATTTAGAATGCTGGTTGCTGAAGACTACACTGAAAAAATGAATTGTTGGTTTAACTTAAAAAGGTAAGTTACCTGGTTGCCTTAATTTTGAGTTCATTGAAACATTTTTAGTTAATGAAGGCGATTGGTTTAATCAACAGAAACTCAAGATGTTATGTTATCTGAACCACATTAATTATCTAGTTGATTTGACAAAAGAAAAAATGTGATGATAAATCATAAATACATTTTTTTTTTTTTTTTTTTTTTACAGTGTAGTAGTCATTGTTCTACTATAGGGTTTTGTGATGTTGTGATGCCTTTTAAATTCCTGCTGAATTTGAATCAAGGAAATATATAATTATAATTCAGATTTGAATTTGAGGAAGCATGTTTGAAATTAGATTAAATTAAATATAACTCTAAAACCAAAACCATAAAAAACTAATTTTTATTACTTGAAATAAAATGAACATTAACTGAAATTTAAAAAAAAAAAATATACAAACATGCATATTTTATTGCAGCTAGTTGCCAATTCAAGATTTCCTATTTAAGTTTAGTTTAACTTGATTTACTAAAATAACTAAAACTAAAACCAGAAGAAAAGGTAACACTAAGGTCTCATTTGTTAACATTGTTTAATGCATTATCTTACATTAACAATTTGCAGTATATATATCTGCTCAAAAAAATTAAAGGAACACTTTGAAAACACATCAGATCTCAATGGGGAAAAATATCATGCTGGATATCTATACTGATATGGACTGGGTAATGTGTTAGGAACAAAAGAATGCCACATCGTTTGATGGAAATGAAAATTATCAACCTATAGAGGACTGAATTCAAAGACACTCCGAAAATCAAAGTGAAAAAAATGATGCAGCAGGCTAGTCTATTTTGCTGAAATTTCATTGCAGCAACTCAAAATGGTACTCAGTAGTCTGTATGGCCCCCACGTGCTTGTATGCATGCCTGACAACGTCGGGGCATGCTCCTAATGAGATGACAGATGGTGTCCTGGGGTATTTCCTCCCAGATCTGGACCAGGGCATCACTGAGCTCCTGGACAGTCTGAGGTGTAACCTGGCGGCGTCAGATGGACTGAAACATAATGTCCCAGAGGTGTTTTATTGGATTTAGGTCAGGCGAGTGTGAGGGCCATTCAATGGTATCAATTCCTTCATCCTCCAGGAACTGCCTGCACCAGGAGGAACCCAGGACCCACTGCACCAGTGTATGGTCTGACAATGGGTCCAAGGATTTCATCCCGATACCTAATGGCAGTCAGGGTGCCATTGTCTAGCCTGTAGAGATCTGTGCATCCCTTCATGGATATGCCTCCCCAGACCATCACTGACCCACCACCAAACAGGTCATGCTGAATGATGTTACAGGCAGCATAATGTTCTCCACGGCTTCTCCAGACCCTTTCACATCTTTCACAGCTTGAACCTGCTCTCATCCGTGAAAAGCACAGGGCGCCAGTGGCGGACCTGCCAATTCTGGTGTTCAATGGCAAATGCCAATCGAGCTCCACGGTCCCAGGCAGTGAGCACAGGGCCCACTAGAGGATGTCGGGCCCTCAGGCCACCCTCATGAAGTCTGTTTCTGATTGTTTGGTCAGAGACATTCACACCAGTGGCCTGCTGGAGGTCATTTTGTAGAGCTCTGGCAGTGCTCATACTGTTCCTCCTTGCACAAAGGAGCAGATACCGGTCCTGCTGATGGGTTAAGGACCTTCTACAGCCCTGTCCAGCTCTCCTAGAGTAACTGCCTGTCTCCTGGAATCTCCTCCATGCTCTTGAGACTGTGCTGGGAGACACAGCAAACCTTCTGGCAATGTCACGTATTGATGTGCCATCCTGGAGGAGCTGGACTGCCTGTGCAACCTTTGTAAGGTCCAGGTATCACCCCATGCTACCAGTAGTGACACTGACCCTAACCAAATGCAAAACTAGTGAAAAACAGTCAGAAAAGATGAGTAGGGAAAAAAATGTCAGTGGCCTCCAACTGTAAAACCATTCCTGTTTTGGGGGTCGTCTCATTGTTGCCCATCTAGTGCATCTGTTGTTAATTTCATTAACACCAAAGCAGCTGAAACTGATTAACAACCTCTTTTGTATGTATATAAGTAAATGAATAAATGTTGAAATTGACATGAAGACTAATAAATGCTGCAAGAGTGTTCATTGTTAGTTCATATTAACTGTTAGCAAATGAAACCTTATAGTAAATTGTTACCAAAGAAAACTTAATTTCCCAGAATTCTCTATTTTACTTACTAATATTTTAATTAACTTATATAATATTATATTTTATTCTATAATCAGTAGATTCAATTTTTTACATATTTTATTTCCTTATTAATATTTTATATTCATTTTATATTTATATTTTATTATTATATTTTATTTATTTGTATGAAATTACACTGGAACATATTTTACGGTGCTGTATAACAAAAAAATCTGTTTTGACGGCTTTGTTAATTGTTTTGACGATGTTGAACGTTTAGAGAAATGTATCTCTGTCATGTTTCTTGTATATCAGGATTATGAATGTGTCATAAATTGAAAGGCAGCCAATTCTTAAATTCTGAATTTCACCCAACAATCTTGTCCTAAATTAGATTCAGATCACAGTCAGGCTGGAGTCAATCCAGCTGAAGCCGAAAGAACATGATGACAGTATTTACCTTATAACATATTTATGAGTCATAAATCACATCAGAGGAAAATCGCAGTCTAAGTAAACTGCTTTAAATATCTAACTTTTCACCAAAAGTCACAACGCATTAATATTCATGACAGAGGTTTGTTTGGGTAAAAGATGAAACAAAGTGTCCTCTCATAAAAGGGAAATGAATTTTAAATGTATTATCAGCAGTCTTTCGGAAAACATTACAGTCAGTCTGCTGTCTGCCGGCACTCATAATCTTATCTTTTTTTTCTATTGCATCATATTACGATGCAGCTTTTCCAACAGAAATAAATAAATAACTGAATAAAGTAGGGTAAAAGAACAGAAACACATGTCTAGGAAAGGACTGCACGACTATAGATCTGAAAACAGTTCGAAACAAACACAAAAATTTTATTTGGATCTGATACTTGACATGTTGCATAATGTTATCATGCAATGAAAGTTATGTAATTTTTCAGAGATAAGAAGCGACAAAGTTTTCTAATCGCTTGTTCAGAACGCTCTTCTGGTTTTGTGCTATAGTTAAGTGGTCCATTAAAAGCTGTTTCAGTGGAATGAGGGACTAATGGCATATGTTTACACCAGATTATTGAGCACAACATTACCAGACATACCACACCAAGATTCACGGCTTATAGACTTTTGCCAAAGATTTGACAAATCCAGGCTTAAAGCAAGCTTGACAACTGAAAACTTCAGTCATTTATATATTTTCATTACTGTTTGGTTTCAAAAGCAAAATGATGGGTTTGATTATTTTGTAGGGTTGAGATTGAGCGGCAGACGAGCAAGCTGATGAGTACATGTTGAAATGAAGGCAGAGAAAGCTGTCAGGGGAAATGGTCTGTGGGGGTAATCAAATTGTCTTCAAAACCCATCAGAAATGATTAAACCTCAGATCCAGTGAAATTCATTAGACGTGCTTTTGCATTCCAAAAAGCTATCTTCTCCAAACTATCAATTTAGATCAATATCAATATTTGGATACTTGCATTATTTATAGTAAACCAATTATATTCCACATCTTCCACTAGATCTGTGTTTCCAACCTCATCAGTTCATCACAGAAGAATATACTGTATACAGTTCTCTTAAACCTGTGTGTCTTTAATATTTCTCATTTTGTTCCTTTGAGTTTGCATGTCCCTATACATTTATCTAAAATAATATGAGAGAACTTGTGTTTCCAGAGTGATTAGTTGCATGGCATTTGTGGTTAAGGCGATGAACAAATCAATTCGATTATATATTTTAAAATTTTATTTATTTATTGTTTTAATTTACATGCAATTATGCATCACTTGTGATGTAGGTGATAAACAAACAAACAAATAAATAAATAAATATAATGTGTGATTTGTAGTTTAGGTGATAAATAAATGTAATTATTTATTGTTTTAATTTACATGCAATTATGCATCATTTGTGGTTTAGTTGATAAATCATTTTATTTGTTTATTTATTTAAATTACATGCAGTTATGTGTCATTTGTGGTTTAGGTGATAAACAAACACAAATAAATAAATGAAGTGTCATTTGTGGTTTAAGTGAAAAAATAAATTTATTTATTTATTTATTTATTTATTGTTTTAATTTACATTACATTACATTATGCATCATTTGTAGTTTAGGTGATAAACAAACACATAAATAAATAAATGAAGTGTCATTTGTGGTTTAAGTGATAAATACATGTATTTATTTATTTATTGTTTTTTTTTTACATGTAATTATGCATCATTTGTGGTTTAGGTGATAAATAAATAAATTTTAAAAAATGTGTTATTTGTGGTTTATGTGATAAATACATGTATTTATTTATTGTTTTATTTTACATGTAATTATGCATCATTTGTGGTTTAGGTGATAAATAAACAAACAAACAAATAAATAAATAATGTTTGATTTGTGGTTAATGTGATAAATACATGTATTTATTTATTGTTTTAATTTACATGCAATTATGCATAATTTGTGGTTTAGTTGATAAATAATTTTGTTTATTTATTTATTGTTTAAATTACATGCAATTGTGTGTCATTTGTGTTTTAGGTGATAATAAATGTTTATTTATTGTTTTGATTTACATGGAATTATGCATGATTTGTGGTTTAGTCATAATATTATTCATTTATTTATTGTTTGTTTGTTTGTTTTAAATTGCATGCAATTATGTGTCATTTGCGGTTTAGGTATAAATAAATGTATGTATTTATTTATTTATTTAGTTATTGTTTTAAATTACATGCAATTATGTGTCATTTGTGGTTTAGGTGACAAACAAACAAATAAATACATTTATTTATTGTTTAAATTACATGTAATTATGTGTCATTTGTGGTTTAGGTGATTTATTTATTCATTTATTTATTTACATGCAATTATGCGTCAATAAGACCACAAGTGTGTATTACTATTAAGAAATGAAAACGAGTCCATTTTAATTCCCTATTGAAAGCGAATGGAGAAGGTAAAAGCTTTTCTTGAGGTCACAGTGAACAACCTTCATTACCTCTGCTTTATAGAAACAAAACTGTCTAATGTAGGATTTGAGTCTCTCTTACCTCAGATTCTGAAGCACTTAGTACAGTCTGCTTCACTCTGGTAAATCACACTGCTAATAGCTTTCACTGGGGTCATTATGTTGAATCTACATATCTAACAGACTGAATGAAATCTAACAGACTGAGTCAAGGACATTTTCATTCACAATAACTTTTGCATTCTGCACCACATCTGTTGTAGCACCTGAAACAGTGAGATGCCACTAATGTTCAGGTAATTATATCTACCTCTTGTTTCTTTGTGTTTGAGTCTAATGCACTGAATCAGTGCAGCCCCACACAAGGTTTGCTTTGTGTGTACATCTATAGATCATTGTGTACTTTGTGACAGCTGAAATGGAGATTATTGATGAGGTGACCAAACAGGTAGAAAAGAGCTTTTATTATCTTGACTACTGCACTATTATGGGCACCCTCGGAGGGCAACATATGGTATTATGTTTGCATGCAACTTCTGCATATCATTCAAAAATGATATATGATGATCATAAAATATGCATGCTTGTCCCAGACCATTCCATGGCCCATTTCATCCATAAAGATATTACAAAACATCAATTATTTTGCATATTTATTTTGTTTCTATGCTGAGCTGTGTGCTATAATGCACTGCAAGTTGCTTTGGATAAAAGTATGTGCCAGATGCATTATTGTAAATGTCTATATACACAGGGGTGCACATAAGTTTTTCAGTCTGGTTCTCATGAGAGCACCTGGAGATTCGGGTTGGTGCTCACACTGCACAATGTGTGATCCATTAAATATAACCGAAAAAATAAAATGATTAATAATAGCAATATTGCACTTTATTTAGTTAGTTTTTTAAATAAAATAAAATAAATAAAGTGATAATAATATTATATTTTAAAATAAAAAAATTAGTATTAAATAAAAATACAATTATTCTATTGTACGCTTAAAAATACAATGCTAATATTTACTTTTTTATTTTATATATGAATTTGAAACATTTTCAAACCTAAAATCAGCAAGCTTTTATTTTGGCGGGTTGTCAGGAAGTAAGGATGTAAGAATGTTAATAATGAAACTTTATTGTAAAGTGTTAACATCATTTCTTAATATCATCAATGTTCAAAGCTTTAGCCGGGTTTTAGCCAAGCGTGCCACACGAGTCCTGAAAAGTGAAGCCAAAGCGTCTCAGTCGCCCCCAGGTGGCTGGATGCAGTATAGGTCATAAACCCCGCCCTCTCCATGTAATGTAATGGGACGTGAGACAAACAAAACCATCAATTTGTTTTCTGCAAAGATGTTTTTTGTTGTTTTAGGCAGTTTTCATCACACTGATGTTAGTTAAAGTGTTCGTTCTTTAAATAAGTTTGGTTTTAGTCAGTTATTTGACTTCTTTGAGTTTTGCATCATGATTGACAGCTCCTCTGAGCGAAGTAGTCACCAATGGACTTTTTTCTGGATCTTTGGGAGGAAATTGGAGCTTTAACTTTAATTTCTACATTTCCAGAACTTTTTATTTCACACCGACATAATGAGTTGTTCTGCTTTATTAACCGATTCTGCGGGAGTGTGGGCGGGACCTTGATATCGCGGCTCCAATTCGGGCTCCAAGTTCACTACTGAGCAGACTTGAGACTCAAGATGTCAGCGCCATATTGGCACATTGGCGGCTTCACTTACTACAATGGAAGAGTGTGAAGGTGCTTCGTCCATCTTTTTTTTACAGTTTTAGCACTGCCGAGTGAAGCATGTCAGTGAATGTCGCAGTTTTGCGTTTTGCTCTGAAACCAACAGATTTCATATGCATTCAGTTCAAATGGAAATCTTATACAGTGTTACAGTTAGTCAATCTAAAACGGTGATTGTGCATTAACAGCTGTCAACCATGTTGGTGTGCAAATGAGCAGCCTGAACATATTTACCCAGCGCATTTTTTATTTTGGTCGCACATGTGCACCACTTATGTGCACCCCTGTATATAAGCAAGGAAGTGCACTAAACCACAAATGTACTTCTGTGTTCAAGGACACATTTTTGAAATTACACTATGGGTCTTGTTTTATTGATAAGTAACACTTTACAATAAGGTTATTGTAACCTTATTGTAACCTGCTCCACATGTGAGTAACATTGGTTTTGCTGTTTCACAGAACCAAGATATGCTGTTGTTGTAATGTTAGCTATAGTAACAGGACTGTTTTGAGTGTCATTGTTTGTCTGGAAATGGTGTGCTGCTGACAATATGGCCGTTTCCACCTGGCGTTAAGATGCGTTTTAGTCAATCGGATCACAAGTGGATGACGCTAAATACAGGCATAGTCGAAAACGCATTCGATCGAATTGCTTTCATGGTGTAAACACTCATGTGGCTGAATGTGTTCAAACAGCCACAAAAAACTGCCTACTCTCCGCCTACTGACCTAATGCATAAACATTGTGGAAAGCACGCTACCCAGACAGGATTTAAACTTTGTCGACTGAAGACCTTAGTTTGGTTTGAAGACGGGTATGCGTCTCCCCCCATCCACTTATGATCCAATCGACCAAAACACATCTTAATAACAGGGCCTATAACAACAAACTCTTATACTGTATATACTCTTGTGTACTGAATGATCCTTGTCATTTGTTCACTGTCTTCTCTTTATTTTCTGCAAAACATTATTATGCTTGATAAATAGCTATGATAAAGACATGATGAGACACCAACTCTTTTCATGTTAATGCATTTTGGGGGCGGAGCAATGAAGGAATTTTGTTTGGGTTGATCTCAAATATCAACAGTGTTTCTCAGAAAACGCTTACTGCAACTTTAAAAGACATTAACTTGATTATGAGCTTTATGTACACTGACTTCATTTAATCAGCCAATACAAAATCAAAATTGGCCCTATTTACAAAATGAATACACATTCCTGATCTCATTATGAATGATTTTTCTGTGCATGCCATTTCAAAAGGGAAAAAAGTCTGTCTTTGTAATTGTTCATCAAAAGGTACTTGCTCTGCCTCTATCCACATTTATTTCAATATTCATTAGATATTCATAAGGAACATGCATTCAAATGATCAGTTCAGGTTTTGACTTTATTATTCCGACACTCTCTTCATTTTTACTGATAACTTACTGATCCCTCGGTGGTGTGAGCTGCATGGTTTGTGATATTTGCAGTGCGAATGTGATCATAATGTTTTTTATTTTTTTATTTATTTTTTTTAATTCAGATTGCAATTTTTTGATAGAATTCATCTAATAATGGTGAACTGTAGATGACACCCATCATGGATCAGCTCAGGACTTTTACCTCCAACCCAGATGGCCAGAGTAATTCATTAATCAGTAATTAATCAGTAATTCATATCATTCAGTCATATATGAACATCTGCTCAAATATGGCCCGAGCTTTACAAAACACTTAAAATTAGGTTTGTTGATTACTATAATTAATTAATGATTTTTTTTACTTTTTTTTTTTTTTTTTTTTTGCATTAAGCAATTAATCTCAAATTTGAAAATATATAGTTCAATGTATTCAGATCATATTTAATTATGGAGTACTATAAAGTAGCAATGTTTTTTTTTTTTTTTTAGACCATTTCACTCATAAGATTCCTTTTAAAGCTTTGCAAGCTAAATTTCATAATACAAAAATTGTAAATTACTTTTGTTGAAGTTAATTTGTAAAAAAATTGCTACATTTATTTTAATTGAATATGCTCTTTCTGGAATCATTACAAAATGGGTTGTGAACAAAACTTAATTTTGACTTTAAAGGTGCAATGTGTAAATTTTAGGGCGATCTATTGACAGAAATGCAATATAATATACATAACTATGTTTTCAGTTGTGTATAAAGACCTTACATAATGAACCGTTATGTTTTTATTACCTTAGAATGAACCATTTCTATCTCATACACCGCGGGCCCCCTTACATGTTAAGTCGCCATTTTGCGCCGGCATGTTTCTGCAGTAGCCCTAAACAGACAAACTGCTCTAAAGATCGTGTTTGCTTGACTGGTTTCTCTCTGCTGTCTCAGACAACGACATCTTTGTCCTGTGTTGGCCAAGGTAGCTTCTCTACATTGCAATTCGCAACCTCACCACTAGATGCCGCTAAATTTTCACACTGCACCTTTAACGGTACTCTAAGTAACTTGTTTTTGTTCAAAATTAACAACATTTAAATGAGTCAATTCTTCTTTCAAAATGTATTTTTGTCTTACCCTGATTCACTATGGTAAACTATTATGTCTTTACATTTTCCTGACGGTATGGTTTTCGCTGGAAATTGCGTACATGTGTCACTCGTGTGTGTCTTGTCATATCCATAATAGAGAACAGTTGCTCCGGCTACTTTGAGGCGTGTCTGGTGTGGGAGTGGCATAGGTTAGTTGTCACAACGAGTGAGAAAGGAGCTAAATCCCCAATCACTCATTTAAAAAAAAAAAAAAAAAACGCAGAACAGAGGAGAGTCTGCTTGCAAAAACAAAACAAGACAGAGCTCGTAATAAAACAAGAATCAACATTGGCTTGGATTTTCAGAGATGGCGATGTTTGTAATGTTGTAAAAGTGACACAGAGATGCCATTTTTATTACTCAACAGTTATTGTACAGATAAATTGCCATGTGTAGCTGTTTAACAGAGTTCATTGTAAAGCATTATCTATTGTGAAGGGTCATTTCATTATAGTTGTTGTAGCGCTGTGCTGGAATTTATTTTCAAGGAAGTACCGTGTCTATTAATGGGTAAAGCTACAGGTACGTCTTCAGCTAGTCAGCTTGAGATCCTTTCCATCTAAACTGGTTATATCTCTTAATCCTAGTAGTGAATGTTTTGTGAGAAGTATGATAACCATATTCATCCACACAGTCACACAGAGCTGAAACACAACCAAAACAATGTTCTTCTGCAAAGTGCATGCGGTTTTGTTTTTTAACCGCTAGAGGGCCAAAAGTTACATAGTGTACCTTTAAGTTTATTAAAACTGATTGGTCTTAAACATTTATTAACCCAAAAAGTTGGCAACCTTACTTTTAACATAATCCACAGAAAGAATATCCAGCATTATTAGTCTACAATGAATGAGTGTTCATTAAACAATCAGTCAGACAACAAGCAAACAAACAGATTAATATGCATCTGAGCAGAATTTGCATTGCTATTGTGCTGTTTACTGTAAATGTTTAAACAGGAAGAGTCTCAAAACACTCAATAAATATTGGGTCTATCATTCCTGTTATGCTTCTGTCTTGCAGTGTGACAGATACAATGTTTAACCTGTAAATTTTTCATACAACCACTGCAGTGACACATACTGAGTCATATCTGAACGACTCGCAGGGCTGCTGCTGGAAAACTTCTCTGTGTTATTCACCAGTCCATCCAATTACAGGCAGCGCTACTTTGACACGTAGGGCTACAGAAAGCCCAGGTGCAGATGTGTTCCATTACTTTAAAATGACACTTTTGAATGTCTCATCCTTGCTAGCCTTGAAATAACATTTCCGATCATTGCTGTGAACTTTCCCGAATTGTTTTAAAACATACCAGAGGAGGAAAATGAATTGCTTTTCAGTTAGCTCTTCAATGTGCTTTAGTTCCAGAGTGCTGCAGTAATGCTTTGCAACAGAACACTAATTGTTGGTCCTTGTGTTCCTCACATTCATGTCTAAGCCGTTGGTAAGCACAGAGGGATTAGTTCTGGGTGAGAGGGTCTGGGGAGAGCAGAAACCTTTACAAACACTCTTCTCAACATCACTGCATGTGTTGTTTACCTTATGATGTGAAACTAGATGGTGGATGGAATATTAATGCTTGGTAACTCAATTAAAGGGGTCATATAATGCTATTTTAAAAGTTCATTAGGTGTAATAGAATGGGATAACATGCTTTAATGCTCAAAAACACATTATTTTTCACATACCGTACATTATTGCAGTTCCTCTATTCCCAGTCTGTCTGAAACACCCTGATTTCTACAAGGCCCCTCCTTCTGAAAAGCCCCAGAGTGCTCTGATTGGCCAGCTGACCCAGTGTGTTGTGATTGGCTAAACACCTCAAGAGTGTTTGTTGAAAATGTAACGCCTCTTTCCATAATCATGAGCTTAAAGCCCTGGGTATACTTCATTTTTTCCGTTTTTTTCAGTTGAACGCGCAGCCTTGCAAAGTATACTTCACTTGACTCATGCGCAGTTTTGACAACCCATGTAAATATATTTGTATTCTTTCATGCTAGAGTTGTACAAATGAGGGTACTTTCTAACCTCTTCACACAATCTGTCTATATAGGCCTCCATTGTCGCTGTAGCTTGAATGCGTTCCGGTCTGTTCTGTTTATGCAGGTTTTCTTCGACTACCTTGTGAATCGACAACACCAGGGCACGGTTGCCACCTTGTGGATAAACTAATTACTGCAAAAAAATTAAATGTGCATGTGCGACCTGCGCGTACACAGTAGGTTACAAAAATTCGGCGGTTTGCGTACAGTACGCGCATACTCTTCTGATGACAAAATTCTCATCACGTGCACTGTACCCTGACCCTCGCGTACTGTATGTGTAAAGTGAAGTATACTTTGGGCTTCAGCTTCCAAGGCTTCTAAAGCAATTGTAAACACAGTTAATAATGTCAGCGGTTTTACCGTATCAGTTCAAGCCAATGTGAGATTCTGAAAATGCGAATGATCATGCAGATAGATTGGAACACAATTTAAATATAATATAAAAATAAAATATGAATACAAGTAGTATATGTACAGAGAGTTATTATACATATGTGCTAAGGAGAATCAGAAGGGATAAGGTCAGTACAAGTAGTTAATAATTAAAAATGAAAATAATAATTTAAATAGTGGATTGAATATTGCACAAATGAGTTTGTATGAATTTACAAACATAAAAAATCACCAGATTCAGACTGGATACTTGGGTAGTTTACATATCCTTGACGTTAGTAAATATAAAGACTTTAGCTTACAATTTCTATGAAAGTAATAGGGAATGTTTGAATGTTAGGTGCTGAAACTGGTGGTGACTCTTTCATTTAAGCTAATCATCATGTTTAATCACATTTTTGCCTTTACTAGGTCATTTTAAATGGTCCTGACTCCTGTGGTGTGACAAATGAAAGTATTCCATATAGTCTCTCAATAAATAAATAATGTAAAATGTTGTTTTAATTAGTTTTAGATGAAGTACCTTGTGTCACATTGCAGAACATTTCAACTTCTCCAAAGTATTTCATGCCAACTATCCATTCATAATGCATTGTAATGCTTTGTAGTACACTTTATTATCAACTCAGTGTTATTATAATTATAACCACAGCTATCATTGCTCTATTTAAAATGATAGTTCACCCAAAAATGAAAATTCTGTCATCATTTACTCGCTTTCAAATTGTTCCCAACCTGTATGAATTTTTTTCTTCAAAATATCTTCTTTTGTGTTCAGCAGACAAAAGACATTCATACAGGTTTGGAACAACTTGAGGGTGAGTAAATGATAACAGAATTTTCATTTTTTGAGTGAACTATCCTTTTAAATGTATAATGATTTTAAAATGCATGTTTTACATTATTATATCTATTATAATGCATTGTACTCTTTAAATGTGTAAACATGAATAGTCAAGAATAATTTTTATTTAAAGCATAATGTATTATAACTGTGGATGCAATTGTCTCTCTCTCTCTCTCTCTCTCTCTCTCTCTCTCTCTATCTATCTATCTATCTATCTATATATATATATATATATATATATATTTACTAGTGGGTGCAGGACACTATAGTTCATTTCTGTAAGTGAGGATAGCAAAATAAAGTAAACTGTGACATATTATACCCAAAAATTCTTCATACAGTGGACTACCAGTAAAACTGGTAACCAAATTTGGAACCAAAAATTATTCAGACACTTTGACCATGTTTTCCTTGAGCGTTATCTGACATAATTAAGATAATTTTTTTCTGACAGTTTAACTCTGAGATCTTGTCATATTTTATTAGCCTTTTTTTAAACTATAGTGAATAAACTGTATTAATGAATGAAATGTTCAAGGTGTCTGAATACATTTTGGACTGTGTATATATATATATAGCCTAAAATCTAAACAAGGTAAATGTACTTGGCAAATATATATATATATATATATATATATATATATTGGGCAAGAAAAATAAAAAAAAATTCTGAAGTAAATTAATCTTGGATATTCAGATATTTTTAGTGGAAAACAAGACAAAACACTGTAAGAAAATAAAGGTTGCAGTGTAGCTATAGACCAATAGGCTTCATAATAAGTGTTGCCGTTATTTATTAATCTGACTAAGTAGCATAAATGTTAATTAAATATGCCAAACACACTCTTAAGCGTGATCCCTGTAATTCTTCCTCATAGCAGTTTAACCGTGTTCAGGCCCACCACAGACAGGAGAGGGATTATGCCACTTTGAAAGAGGCCTGTCGACTGAAAGCTGTAATTAAGTTCCAAACCTTCATTGATCTTCTTCTCTTTCTCTCCTCCTCCTCCTCTTCAGTGCTAAATAAATAATGTAGCTCCACTGAGCTAGTATTAATTGGACTTCTCTTACGAGTCTGTGGGGCTCGGGTTGACCTTTGGAGGAATCTGTACGGATCAGTCCCATGGAGCTTGCTGAGATACACACCCCGGGCAATTAAGCGGGAAGAGGGTTTGACAGGGAGTCTGTGAGGGGTCCAGACAGACTTTTGCACTGTTGGTCAGTAAACACATTCGATATTTGACTATGGCCAGGGCAGGCATGTGTGTATACTGGTTTAACCTTCAGTAAAACTCTAATTTTCAAACAACAACACAATTCTCAGTTATTATTATTATTATTACAAAAATGTACTATTTTTATGTCATTTTTCTATTTTTATTTATTATATATTTATGCAAAGATAAATAAAACAGGTTTTTCTTATGTTTCTTATATATATGTGTGTGTGTGTGTGTGTGTGTGTGTGTGTGTGTGTGTGTGTGTGTGTATGTGTGTACCAGGGATTTTTCAGCTATCTGGCAAATTCAAATATTATTTTTCTTGCGTAAAAAATAAAGTCAAGTAATTTCTTATTATTAAGTAACATGTTTGTCTGTGCCATGATGCCTTTTAGATATGGTTGAAATATCTCCAATGACTGAAGGGTCAAGGGACATGCTTATCGCCATATTTTGAGAATAACGAAGGTCCTAGCATGTATCTAGAACAGGAAGTGGCAACATAGAATGTTTTCTGCCATGCTGTTGTATTTCCCTGCGATGAACTGAAAGAGAAATATATGACAGTGGGCAGAGTGAAGGGCACCGCTGTCACACCCGCGCTCCGTTCATCACTGGCTGCTTAGAGATTAATGGAGGCATCTTAAATGACACTTTAAAGAGGTTATCCTCTGGCAGGTCCATCTTCCTCTGCTGTGAGTCACACACAGAACCGCTCTGTGGTGAAAGCAGTGGAGCGTCTCTCTGAGCCCTAATGCTGACTGTTGGTGTCAGTTATCTTTGTTTTTTTGGAGTTTTACTATCAGTGGGGTTTAGATTACATGAGCACAGGGGTACAATTCCTGCAGTCTCACCGTTTAAGTCATTTTCGGGGTTGTAGCTCCCAGATGAGAAAATCCTGGCTTATATTTATCCTGGGACACTTCAGCTGACCACTATCTTTGTACCCTAGAGTAAGATACGAAATGAAGGGAAGTGTAAAAAAAATACATTCTCTGAAACTTTTATTAACTCAAACTGAGTGAAACTCTCCAAAAACTTGCTCAGGTCACATTTCATACCAAAGACAAAAAAAAAGAAAAGAAAAAAAAAGTAGAAACTGCATGAATAAAATAAAAAAAAATTTTGTATTGTGACTGTATTTTCAAGACAATTCCCATTGTCATTATCATAATCCATTCAAGAATTATTTTACACTTTGCATAATTATGCAAACTTACAGTCAAATATTATTATTATTACTATTATTATTGCTAATAATAATAATTATTATAATAATAATATATTTAATATTTATGTAATATTAACTGTTTTTTAAAATTATTATATTTTTATGGAAAGACTCTTGATGGTCCTAAAATCAAGACAATTTCCCTCATAACCATAATATGCATTCAGACATCATTTTTTTATTTATTTATTTATTTATTTTTTATTTGAGTTTTACTTCTGAGAAATTGTATAATTCTCAATGATGATTCTCATTCATTTCTCATTACTGTAGTATATTTTAAAATTGTTATTATCATAAATATAATATATTTCAATGTTATATATACACAATTTTCATGCCCTAAAATAGGCTTTTCTTTATATAAAATAATAATCTCTCATGGAAAAAAAGAATTGTTGGTTTAACTTAAAAAAAGTAAGTTACCTGGTTGCCTTAAAATTTTGAGTTCATTGAAATTAAAATTTGAGTTATACAATAAAGGCGATTGGTTTAATCATCAGAAACTGAAAATATTATGTTATCTGAACCACATTAATTATTAAAGTTGATTTGACAAAAGACAAACACGTGAAAATATTTTTTACAGTGCATATTTGCTTTTGATTTTGGCGTGAAATATAACTTGAACATTTTTTTGACAAGTTTCTGAGATTTACAAGTAATCATGAAGCAACAGAAAAGTGTATTTCTAATTTTAAAATGTATAAAATATGGCCCTTTAATGTTTTTTGTTTGTTTGTTTTGTGATATTGATTTCTTGTGATATTGCTATCAGGGAAAGATATTAGAAAAAGCCGATTAATAGAGGCTGTATGGTTGTATTTTATAATGTTTCATTCATTTAATGCTCGCAATTTAATCAGTTCACTGCATAGAGTAACATTTACACACTTTATGAGTCTTTATTTGTAACAAGTACACTCTTCGTCTTCTTTATTTGACTGTATCACACAATGAGTATATTGTCTTGAAGACTAAATGTACTTTTGCTACAGCCACAATTGGTACATCTCTCTGGACATTAAACTTTATTGAATTTGCATTGTTGAGCTGCTGCTGAGACGGATATTCAGATATTATTCAGATTTGACACTTGACATTACACTCACATTTTCACTCAGCCATTTGCCTGCTATAAGAGGCTTAGAACAGATTGTACTGTCTCCATGTAAACACAAATGCTGTGTTCTTCAGGTCTCTGCTTGTTGTTCTTAGATGTAATCATAAAATCCTTAAGCAATCCCCGGTGACCTCACATCAACGTCTTATGTAAAGCCGGGGAAAGAATAGCAAGAGCTTCTCTGACCCCCAACATCGTTTTCATAGAATTCAAATGGGTTTTAGCATGTAAGAATTTCACTTTTAAGTGTCCTGATGTAATCTAAACATCCGCTTAACACCCCAATTACTGTATATATTCATACACGCTTTGTATTACATGCTAAGAAGCTTTAGGCTTTAGCGTTGAAAAATGAAGCCGGAAAACAAAAGAGTTATATAACAATCAGTAACAGCACAGCACATATCGGAAGTACAGTGCGTGTAAATATGATCTTTCACATTGTTCTCTTAAAAAAACAACAACTGACATTTGGCATGTAAGGATAAACAGGGCCTCTTATTCAAAAGATGATTGAGTGTCAATAGGATTTTCATGACTTGGAGAGTTAAATTGCAGTTATGGAGAATAAAAATAGTGAAATTATGCTTTTATTGAAAGCCCTGCATGTTTGTGCATCAGTGGTTGTCTTTGCCGTTTTTTCACTGCTGTGATGTGGGAAAGCATTGATTTTATGTACGGCTGGCTGGGTGACCTTTTTTGTGTCGTCCTATGAAACATTTAATCAAAATACTGAAATCACTTGTTTACTGTATGGTGTTCGACTGCAGCAGTTGCTGCTATGATGCTATGTTGTTGAGGGTGGCTGCTAGGGCATTGCTATGAGGTTGCTAAGGTGTTGTGAATTTTTTTTTTTTTTTCAATTAATTTTTTAAATATTGCTAGGGTATTTTGGGTTCTCGCTATAGCTTTCTTAAACGGATAGTTCACCCAAAAATGAAAATTATGATTTACTCACCCTCAAGCCATCCTAGGTGTATATGACTTTCTTCTTTCAGCCAAACACAATCGCAGTTATATTAAAAAATATCCTGGCTCTTCCAAGCTTTATAATGGTAGTGAATGGGGCTCGAAATTTTGAAGCCCAAAAAAAGTGCATCTATCCATCATAAAATATATCCACATGGCTCCATAAAGGCCTTCTGAAGTGAAGCGATGGGTTTTTGTAAGAAAAAATATCCATATTTAAAACTTTCAGAGGTCATTCTTCCACCTGAACTAGACTCACGTACGGTGGTAGCCAGAAGCCAGTTATTATAGTTTATAAAGTTTTAAATATGGATATTTTTCTTACAAAAACCCATCGCTTCGCTTCAGAAGTCCTTTAATAACCCCCTGGAGCCGTGTGGATTCCTTTTATGATGGATGGATGCCCTTTTTTTGGGGGCTTCAAAAAAAATGTGCATCCTAAAACCCCCTTAGCTGTTATAAATTCACTGTAAACCACGGCTTCACTGGGCTTATTGCTTTTATAAAACGGTTACCACACAATACAAATATTAACGCCAAAAAAATGTATCAATGCAACTTTCGTGAAGTAAAATCATTAAAAGGCTTCCTTCTGCTGGAAAAAAATAGTCCCTGACCGTGAACAGAAACAGAAGTTACATTAGTACGCCATTAGATGGCGGCAAAGATTGTCTTTATGAATGAGTCTCTCAGTCGCAAAGACTTTTATATTGAAATTTGTTGTGAACACGGAACAAGACGCAAATGTCAATGCTTCGACTAGCGCTGTCTAGCGGGAAAACCCATTAAATGTTAAAAGGACAAGATCGCAGCGGACATTCAAACGGATTTTTAATTTGAACATAGGACTGACCTGAAGGAAAATGCTAAATCTGAATGCAGGTAATACACTCGTGATATAATGCAGTAAGCTTTAATGTACGAAATCAATAGAGAACAAACATATGTTTACGTTGCTAAGACTGACGCAGCAGCATACACATTCAGTGGCACAGCGATACTTATGTAATGAGGTCAACTGTATGTTTTCAGGAAATGTACAACAGCTTCGAACGCGGCTCAACCAATCAGAATCAAGGGCCGGAGCTATCCGTTTTATAATGACCAATTTACACAATTAGTTGATTTGTTATTATGTTGATTTCAAGCAAGTGAGTGAGCTTTACTTATAGAATTGAACTCATCCCCAGTATCTGAAATGTTCCTTCACTCGATCAGCCCTGTCCAAATAAAACCGGAGCTCATTTCTTGTCATGTGTCATTGTGTGTCCAGCAATGAGCAGTGGAGAATAGAACGGAAAATAGAATTATCTGAGCCGGTCAGACACAAGATTGTAGCCAAAGGAAAGCTAGAAAGAACACTTTCCCTAGTGCCAATGAGGAGGAAAGTTCGCTGATGTCTTTGGATTGTTTTGCTGCCTCTGGCATTGGATGACGTGAATGTGTGCATGGCATCGTGAAATCAGATGAATACAAAGCCAATTTAGAGCATTAGGTTTGTCATGGGTCACCCAGCAGGACAATGACATCGAAGAATTTAAAAACACAAACGTGCATTTCATGACATAGATAGACTACTTTGGGGGGCAGCAATGAATAAATATCTAAATCCCATAAAAATAATAAAAAAAAGTCAGTAAATATAAAAATCGCAGATTTAATGTGCACCTTTCCAATCTCATCATTGGAAGTGTTTGATGGGGGTGACAAATATTAAAGTCTTAAGTGTGAATGACTGCTTTTGTCTAACTATAGTTTATTAATATGCAGTTTTTTTTTGTTTTTTTTTGATAAAATGGTATAGAGAACATAACAGACACACAGTAATACTCTAGAGGTAAAACAAGTTTAGCCTAAAAGCTGTCAGTCAATAAGGGAAAGCTAATGTTGGTTTGTGGTTATTGATAATATTATATTATTATATTTATATTTCATAATTCTGAAAAATATTTTTGATAACTTGGGTAAAATTGGATTTGGAATTAGATTATTTAGTTGGTATTTTACCATAGTGTATAGAAAACATTTGAAAAAATTATTAGTGTTACATATTTTGTAATGTTTTATACATTCAAGAATGTCGAGACAGGTCAAAATCACATTTTAAGGAGGGAAACAGTCATTTGGTGTGTTTTTATAACTATAACAAACTATAACTATAACACTGTTTAATGCTAGGTTAACTGTATGTTAGATAATATTTTATCAAACATTATTCAGTGTGTTGACATAATTTCCACTGAAACAGGAAGACAGGGCGGGACATATAGAGCAGCTCCTCCCTTTAAAAAAATAAAAAAATAAAAAATAGCCAATAGTTTTTTGTTTTTATCACAGCTCAGCCAAAGCCATTGAGGTTGGCAAAGCCGCATTTGACAGATTATGACAGCCACAGTCTAAAAGATTCAACTTTTAGATTTAATATGAAACTGTTACTAAAGCAAAACAGTGAAAATTATCATGCTGAGGATGTGTAGTTTGAAAAGAGCGTTATTTATGTTGGTGCATGGCACCAGTGTTATCTCTTTTACTCGTCAGTGCTGTTTATAATGCCGAGTCATTTGATGTGTTTAAAACTATAGCGCTGTTTAATGCTAGGTTAACTTTATATTATATCAAACATATCTGATAGGACTCACAAACAAAAACAATGGAATTTATGCCTCTAATGCTTAAAAAATAAGCAACGAGACACAAAAGTGTATCATTCATAAGACATTAATCACAATGAAGGAAACTGTGCGGACATCGTTGTTTCATTCATCTAGTCCTTTATCTAGACCAACAGCAACTCCAAGAAACTCTATCCACAGAAAAATACAATATAAATGAAGAAATATTGGTAGAGCATAAATCACATAATATAAAATATGCAACAGTTTTTGAAACTCTTGAGTTCAGTGTATTTTTACCCATTTTCTTTTAGAGTAATGCAAAAGTGTAAAAATGGTGACTTTGTGGTGCTTTCATCATTGCTTAGTTTAAGTAAATTAAAGTGATTCAGTCAATGAGGTGTGTAAGACCTGGGGCCTGTACCATGATGGTAGTTGAACAAACTCAGGGTTGTAGGATTAGTTTCGAGTTGACAAAACCAAACCACTCCAATCCGGCTTTGTTGGTACCATGATGCTGATCATCAACTTTCTCTGTCAACTCGGGCTTTGATCCTGAGTTTGTGGAGCGCGTGCACATGAATGCGTGACATCAGCGGTCAATAGCCAATCACATGCCTTGCAACAGAGAGAAACTGTGATTCACTTCTTGCGAGAGAGCCAGCGCGATTCAAAACTCTTTTGCTGAAGGTTAAGAGATTAAAGAAAATGAAGTATTTAAACTCATTTACACTGACGAAAATACTTGTCCATGAAAGAGGACAAATAAAAGAAATGATCTTGCTCTATCAGTACAAGTAAAACTGACGTTAGTTTATATAGTTGATAATAGCAATAGACTCATGTAAGGTCACATCATATTTAAAGTTTATTTACAGCTTATTTATATTACATATGATCTGTATATATTAATATTCATTAATACTAAGTGCTTAATAATAACTGCTAAACTAAAATCTTGTGTGATCGCTAAAATCGCTTGTGTGTAATGTATAATAATATATATCATATAATAATCATATAAATCATATATAAATCATAAAATAATTCTAAGTAATTATCATTAAAGCCAGACAATTTTATTGTTAAATATTTTTTTGCTATATAATGATCTTTAATTTGGAGGAAGAGAAACTGGGGGAGTGACTTTATTGTGTTGGATGTGTCAGTGTCAGTTTGCTCACATCTGATTGGCTTCGAGATCTCTAAACCAGAACATAACCTGCCCAGGAGCAGGTTAGCTGTGAAGTGTAAGTTACTATGGTGATGAACGCCGCTAAAAGCCAAGTCACTTTCATGATACCTAAAACCCAGGATTGGCGCAAACTAATCTAATACCTACCTGGCTAACCAGCTAATCCGCCTTCATGGTACAAGCCCCTGGAGAAAACTATAGAGTGCAACAATCGGGTTCCGGAAGTAAAAACCTACATTACCCAGGATGCTGTACAGAAAATTACACCAATCAGAGAGTCGAAAAAAGCAACACGCGGCAAAAGATTTTGTTAGCTCCACCCACCCCCATAAAGCACATAGATGCGTCATTAGTGGCTGTTTCTATGTCCCGCTATACATATACTGTCCGCCATATTGGAACGGTCAAAACCGCTCCGTGAACATTCAAGTTGACTGAGCGTCTGTAACTGTAGTTAGACGCTTGCATGAATATGTATATCTGCAATACTTTAGCAGATGATTTTGCTAAACTAACACAATATCCACGTGTAACCCCTCTACCCAGGTCCTACTCGCCCCGCTCTGCGCAGGCCTCGAACCCGGGTCTCTGGCGTGGGAGTCGGACACTCTAACAAGGAGGCTAAAGGCTACAGCCTCTAGTGTCAGTTGCAAGAGCATCTCGTGAGATCAGAGGAGTGAGGTTTACTCGCACAGCGTTACACTTGCTCAAAATACTTTAATGTGTGTAGGCTATATATATATATATATTTTGCAATAAACTTAAGTATATTGTTTTTTATATATAATCAACATTTGTAAATGAATAATTTCATATTTCCCCATTGTTTTTAATTTGATTATGCTGTTTGCAAAGCTTCGTGCGACTGTAGTTCTTTCTCTCACTGAAGCCGTTAAGTACCTTTGTCTTTTTGTGCCAGAAATCAGGTTTCGTGACATTTATATGTGCATGATTTTGGGGAAATACATAAAGCTAAACCTGTGAACGCTTTATCTGCTAAACAATATAAATACAATAGGCCTTTAGGTTTATCTAAATCCAGATGATCACTTATATTATTGTTATATCATCATATCACCCAACCCTAAAACTTCATATCATCATATCACCCAGCCCTAAAGCAATAGGTCTATACAGTATAAGGCATTATAGACATAACATTATGACTTTCTGTTAAGCTGCTTGGAAACAATGTGTATTGTAAAGCTGTAATAAATTTTATTTGACATTTGGTCGTACATCAAGATGGGATAAAAGTCAACACAACACTGCAAATCTACATTCGCTGCCTGTATTCCAGTTGTTTCTGTAAATTGTAGCAATCCATTTGCTTTTCTTTCCTGTAGCTTTCGGCAGTCTGTAAAATTATACCTCCGATTTCTCATTGAATCTATTTGTACAGTCGATCGCAAAGCTCTTTCTCATTTAATTTAACACCAACGCGGCCACTCAGTGGGTGTAACCTCAGTGACTCCCGCCTGTGATGTCACGTGCATACGTTCTATTCCAGTATTTAGTTAGCATTTCATTTATCTCAGTGGGAACTGCTGTTTACGAGACCTGTTTGGAAACCGTCATTCTATTTATAGCTTTGTTTGTTGCCGCTAATGGCAAAAAAATTGCAAACTGCACAAATAAGTGTAATTTTGACGATCAAATATTTGTGATATTTGTGTTTTTGACCAAAAAGCAATGAATACCGCTCAGCGCTTATCTCATGTATCTTTCATTATCCATGTTTCAGTCTTTCAGTTATGCATATTTGTAGATTTGCCTTCTTTGTGTTTGCATTGCTGTGTATTTAGTGATTGCAGGTGAAACCATAATTGCTGTTCTGTGTTGTGGTCTGATGTATAGAGCTATAATTTTCCACCTGCTCCAAGCACAAAGTGTTTCTGTGATGGAAAAGATTTAATAAGCATTTATTTTGCACTTCCACATCAGTGTCACCACACGTTTCGTTGTGACTGAATATGTGTTGCAATGCTTTCCGTAGCAGAACAGTGAAAATGAGGGCTTTTTGTGTTCCATCTATTTTTCAGTCTATGTATTTGCATTGGTTTTTGGCCATTGCATCAAGCATTTAAGCTTAAATTGCTTCTGTGGTTGGAAAATCCCTTATTACGGAATTTATGTACGGGTCAGGGGGCATGATTAATTGCACTTTTTTTTTTTTTTTATTGTATAATTAATCTCACTAAATTAATGCGTTAAAGTGACAGCCCTAGTAAACATTCAGATGAATCTAATTCTCTTCCTAGAAACATAGTTTAATCTAATGGATACTAATACTGGAGAACACTATCTGGGAAGAGAAAGAGAAAAGACGAGTAAACAAGACAGAAGGAAGGTGAGGAGAGGCTGTTCTTGTCCTCACTTTATTCTAAGTCCTGAGATGTCAGAATAATCCCAGATGGAAAAATGGACCTTATTTTACCTTTAAAAAGATTATTTTCTCGGTCAGGAGATTTATGCACTAATTCTAGGAAATCTGTATGTGATACTATTACAGCAAGGCTGTCTTGGCTTGATTTCGTTGACATGCAATAGTAAAGTAAAAGATTAAAATGAACTCATTACTTTAATATTCATTGGATACTTTGTTCTAAGACTCTGAAAAAAATTATAGTTAAAGCCATGACCTTGCTTTTTGGGCACTGGGCAATGGCGAGAAGCTATATTTTTTATTCTCTATTCTCAGAAAAAAAGGTACAAAAGCTGTCACTGGAGTGGAGTGGTATTCACTCCTTAAGGGTGCATATTAGTACCTTAAATGTACATATTAGTACCTACAGTCAAACCAAAAATTATTCAGACATTTTTTATATTTTTGATATATTTTTACTAGTGGGTGCAGGACATTATATTTCATTTATGTAAGTGAGGGTGGCAAAATAAAGTAAACTGTGGCATATTATACCCAAAAATTCTTCATACAGTGGACTACCAATAAAATTTATAAAAATTTGGAACCAAAAATTATTCAGACACTTTGACCTGACCATGTTTTGCTTGAGTGTTATCTGACATAATTAAGATTATTTTTTTCTGACACAGTTTAACTCTAAGATCTTGTCATATTTTATTACCATTTTTTTAAACTATAGTGAATAAACTGTAATAATGAATAAAATGTGCAAGGTGTCTGAATAAATTTTGGTTTGACTGTAAATGGTTCATATTAGTACCTTTTGAAAGGGTACCACCCCAGTGGTTCTTAAAGCAGAACATAACTAGGAGGTCGTAAGCGCTAGAGTTACAATTCAACTAAGTTAAAGGGGTCAAGAACTACATTGTTTTATTGTTTTAGAATGTTTCCTGTGGTACACTTATACTGTTAGTATGATTTTTACATCAAAAATGGTCATCATTTAGAAATAAAAGGCATTTTCCCTACCTGATTTTCAGTGACTTCAGTGTAAACGCCCACTGCTGTGATTGGCTAACATCTTTGCATATGAAATAGCTAAGTATTACATGTTTAACTTTATCGAAAAGTTTTAGCACATTTTTACTATTACAGCTCTCAAGGTTAACTAATCGTGAAAAGTGTTGATTACATTTAGATCTATGGCATTATATTTAGATCGTGGCATGAAAGGTTGCAGTGATGAACATTGTAGCCAATCAGTTGAGCACATGAATGCAGCGATCTCATCACTGCAACTCGATTTCTGCACATAACAAATGCTTTCATAACTAACAAACACACTGCAAATAAGAGATTTGTTGATTATTATGGGAGTTTTGGCGCCAGTCCAGAACTCAGTCACCGATAAACTCGCGCTGTTTGATTGACAGCTCCAGCGATTGCAAAGGGAGCGTTCTTTGATCGCTTTCTATTTATAATTTAATCACAGTTTAAACAACAGATTATTTTCATCCTACTAAGAGAAACAATGTGAAGTTGACGGTTAAGTCATCACTGGTTTGATTTACTGGCACATAGACAAAGAACATCTGACTGTACATGAATCATTACAAATCAGAAATCACTGGTCACAGATCAGGCATTAGAATTAACACAGTTACTTACATGTTGTTGCATTACTGTTGAGACCATATCGTAAACGTCTGTTTGCAAAAGCCTGCTCCAAAATTGTGACTGGTTTACCAAAGAATCCACATTGAAATACTGAATACAAATAAATTAAACTCAACTGAGACATTCATATTGTTAAAAATAAATAAAATAACCACATTCCGAGCATTTGGAAGGTGTTATTTTTAGTCCAGTGAGTGATCCTGTGCTCTTCTCTCTTCCTCATCTCACTAACGCCAGTGGGCGGGGCCAAAGTTGCAATAGTGAAGTATTACCATTGCAACTAAATAGGCACATTCCAGGATGAGTCGTTCGCTGGGCTTGGTAAAATTAAAAGCTGTTTTTGGACTAACAAGGAAGTTTTCAGTTCTGAAAATGTGGTTTCTCAGTTCATGACCCTTTAATGGTGCAATACAAATATATGTCAACTACTCACAACTAGTCTAAGTTGTAACTTAGGCACAGCTGGTGCAACCGTCCCCTGGAGTATATAATGTGCATATGTAAGATACAAAGTGTCCAATCTGTCTGATACTTAGTTCATTATAAAAGAACTTTTGAAGCGTGCAGTGGACGAAGGCAGGCCATTTTTCTCAAGGTAAGCTAATTTATACAGCAGCAATTGAAAATCTAATTAAAAAGACAAAATTAAAAGGAGAGAAAGGGAGCGAGCGTGGAAGACAGGGGCGGTGTAATTTCAACTTAATGTGAACAAGACTACATTGTCTTTATTTCAATGTGTTAATGAGTTTTGGACAGCAACACGGGGCAGTTCCATCATGGATATTGTCTTTCTAGGCCGCTGAGGAGAATGAGCTGTCACAGGCTTTTAACGGTAACACTGTCACTGTGCAGGAGGATGTATATCTGGGCATGGACTTAGTGCAGAGGTCACAGCGCACAGTAAGCCATGACAGTGGAGCTTTGCGTGGCGGATCTGTGACATGTCGACAAACGATGGGGGATGGGATTGTCTCGTCTGATTGTGTGTGAATGCTTGTTAAACAAAAAGGATTGCAGTGGAGGAACAGAGCCTATAATTATTGCAGAAACGCTCACGATTGATCCTGCATTTCCTGTCGTAAGAGCTTTATGTCATATGAGTGTTATTGGAAGAGCTTTTTAAAGGACAGTGGAAAGAGCTTAAAATATGTGAGTCAGCATGTCAGAATTTGAGGTATTACTGACAGCTGCCTGAATGGAACAAAACAACAATAAAACACAATCTGCCTATTCTGTCAATCCATCCATTCATCTATCTATCTATCTATCTATCTATCTATCTATCTATCTATCTATCTATCTATCTGTCTGTCTGTCTGTCTGTCTGTCTGTCTATCTATAGATAGTTCTTTCGTTCGTTTGTTCGGTCTGTCTTGTTCGCTTTGTCTATCTAATTCTGTCTGTTTATTTGTGTCTGTTTGTCTTTCGTTCATTTGTTCTGTTTATTTGTCTTTCATTCTTTCATATATGTCTGTCTATCTGTCTGTAGGTAGTTCTTTTGTTTGTTTGTTTGTTTGGTCTGTCTGTTGTTCATTCTGTCTGTCTATCTATCTGTCTGTCTGTCATTCGTTTGTTTGTTACTATGTCTATTTCTCTTATTCATTTGTTCTATCTATCTATCTATCTATCTATCTATCTATCTATCTATCTATCTGTCTGTCTGTCTGTCTGTCTATAGATAGTTCTTTTGTTCATTTGTTTGTTCTTTCGGTCTGTCTGTTGTTAGTTTTGTCTATCTACCATTCTGTCTGTCTATTTGTTTGTCTTTAGTTCATTTGTTCTGTCTGTCTGTCTGTCTGTCTTGTCTGTATGTCTGTCTGTCTGTAGGTAGTTCTTTCGTTTGATCGTTCGGTCTGTCTGTTGTTCATTCTGTCTATCTATCATTCTGTCTGTCTATTTGTCTGTCTGTTGTTCGTTCATTCGTTACTATCTCTATTTGTCTTGTTCATTTGTTCTATCTATCATTCTTTCATTCTAACTGTCTTTCTATCTATTGTTCTATCTATCTATCCACTGTTTTAATCTGTCTGTCTGTCTTTCTGTCTGTCTGTACTGCATAAAAATCTGTTAGTTTTTATAATACTTTATAACTGATGTCATGTGATATATATATATATATATATAAAAACTACAAAAGCTGCGTGATTGGATAAATGGAGCTCCCTTGAGGAATTTGCAGTTGGACGAGAGCTTCAGAAGCACTATAAAGCATGATTCACAGAGCATATATTGACCAACCCTGATTTCTTCACACGTCACCACGCAGGAAGATCCCTAACTAATACAATTTGATTCGTGATTCGACATAAAAAAAAACCAGCCTGCAGGAAGTTCTGGACGTGGCTGATGGAAATGGTTAAAAACAGCTCCCAGCATGAAAGCTCTCTCTCTGTCATCTTAAAACCATTTCATCACTTCAACTCTTTAAGACTTGAGAAGGGATTAGTTTGAAATTGTGGCCATCATAAATAATTTATGTTTGCGTTTAAAACAATCTTTAAGAAGTCATTTAGCATGCGGTGCATATTTGATGCTCTTTTCTAAATCCTTTCTGCAGTATGAAAAATTATTTCTCTCAAGGGGAGACCTGGCTTGTCACAATAGAATGTTGTCACAAAGGTTATAACTCTTCACTTTTTTTTTTTTTTTGGTGAATTCTATGCCCAAATTAAAATATATTAATATCATGGAAATATACTAGTGACTAAAAATAGTATTGTGACTAGTGAACAAAACAAAGACACAAGGACATACATTCAGGAAAGGGTCAAATAAATAATTGAAGTAGACTGTAACAGAGTTTGAACTTTGTTCTTTGTTCTCAGAACAAGGTGTATAAATATTTAAATATTTTTCATAAATATTAAATTGCACTTTATATGTTGCAATTTTATGATTTATTAAGTGCAGTTTGATATTTTTGTATATTACTTTTTCATCGTTTATAATTGTTTTCTTCTGCTTAAATATATAGCTAAAAAGTGATTTAATCACCCATAATTTTAAATACAGAAATGTTGAAAGATGGCATTTCAAGGCAATATTTCATATTTCAAAGGCATCAATTTCAAAGCTGGGTCATTATAGTGTGACAACATGCCCCACTACAGGACATATCATCACACACAATAAGTGAGAGAGAATCAGCATCCAAAACTGACTTCTCCATTTTCTTTGGTCACTGGGGGGCGTCTTCTGCCTAAAACAATATTCCTGATTAATTTTTTTCTTTGTGAATTAACATGCTAATTTCATCCACTGTTCAAGTTTACATACTGTATTGCATCCACGATCTGGTAAAGCTCATTACACTCCAGCACTAATTTGTTAGTGCAAAATGTGTTTGGTAGCCACAGGCTCAATTATTGCTCAGTATTAAAGGCTATCTCAAATACAGCACAAACAACACCTTCGGAGAATCCTCAAGGTAATGTGTATAGATAAAATTAGTTGGATTCTGAGTTATTGCATGATGGGAGCCACATTTAAATGAATGCATATAAATGTTAAACAACTGGAAATTGAATGCAACTATTTGTGCACTGTTAAAGGAAACGTTCACCTGAAATGAAAGTACTTGTATATTCATTCTCATGCCATTTCAAGTCTTTCTGGTGGGAAACACTAAAGGAGACATTTGCAGAAAGTCTGAGCTCCTCTTTTCATTATTAAGATGTCAGTGTTTACTATTTATTTTTAATGTAGGGCCTATTATTTTTTTAAATCTAGTATTTTTGTTGTTATACATTATGAAACAAATGCATATATAAACGTATATAAGCTGTATGTTTACAGTGCTTTGGCGATACTTTACCCCAACAGAAATGCAAGTGAAAGTGAACTGATCAGCCTGATTAGCAATAGTTTTTGTTCTTTTGCACCTCTTGCATGTTGATTTTCTTTTGCTGTGCTCATTGGAGATGTCCAATCAGTGGATAATTCATATCATTAGTCTGTGAGGTGAGAAAACAGATCTATGGATAGCCAAAAATCTTTTCGTATGACTGTAACACGAGAGGCCTTCAAAGTCATCAAACTCAAATGTCATCTTTCTGGTTCAAACATCTCATATTTCACATCTGTACATTTTTCCAACAGAGACAGTTGATTTATGGAGCAGTGTGTTAAATGAAGGCAGACGAATTTAGTGTTATATTTGTTTTATTTGTTATTTAGCTGTTATTATGGTGTTTAAAACCAGTCAGTCAAAGATGTTCAGGTCAAATGAATGCAGGAGCAATTTCTAAAAGTTTACATGTCCTCAGGCATCTGTGTTTATAATTCTGTGTATATATGTGCAGGAATGCTTTCGTTTTATACAAATGGATTCTCTGCACGTCAAAGCATCTGAAATCTATAAAAGATTCATTAGCGCTCTATTCCTGCTCCTGTGCTATAAAACATTCATCTCTCTCTCTCTCTCTCTCTCTCTCCATCTTTCACTAAGAAACCCCACAATACCCTCTCATAGTCGCAGCCTCAGACGTCACACCCACGGACCGTTGTCTGAACGTCTGATGCAGATGGCACACAAAATTGGAAACACTTAAGGAGTTTCGAAGTCGTCATCTGATTGGTTGAATTCTACAGGATTTCCGGGAGATGTGTGTGTTGCGTTCTTTCACAGTCCACCTGGAAACAAAGATGCTGTGATGCCAAACCCCCTCATGGAAGAAGAAAGCCGTCATGTTTACAACTGTGACAATGAGCGCTTATCAGGATTAACTAAATGTTGGATTTTCAAAAGTAGCCTATGAAGCATGTAAAGTTCACGCATAGGCTCTTTAAAATACGTCCAAGAGTTTTACACACCGGTCTGTCATTGTATGGACATCGGCGTTACATTTTCACACCCCTAAACATGACGCGGAACAAAACGAACTGTGATTGGTTGATTTACATGTCAGTCATACGGCCTCTGGGCGGTTCTTGGCCAATGAAAGCTGCTATGGAGTCCCGATCTTATGCTGTCAGTCAGAAGGTCTGGCTATGCAAGATTACACCAAAGTCCCTTTCAAGGAAAGTCTGTTCACTCGGCGGCCATATTTGCAACGCCTCTGGGCAGCTATTTCGGGCATCCAAGACCAAGTTCTATCTATTTGAATGGGGGAATCCTGAAATCTCAAAAACTGCTTGGCGAACTCACAATTAAATAACATATTTCAAATCAACAATGAAATCTGACATGAACTGTTACATAAATGTTGTTTCTTATGCTCAAGTAGTGTTTAAAAAAGCTTATTTTTGTGCAGTCCTAAGCGTGAGTCTCAGGTTTCTATGTGAACCGGAGCTTCTAACTGCACCTGCAGTGACGCAATGACTTTATCAATCAGCGATTGGCTCTATTACTTAGAAAGCGGGACGTACTCCGCCATATTGCGCGTTGCTCCTTCTCCCATTCATAACTCATAGGAGTGAACTGTCTTTCTATATCTGTAGTCTTTGACTACACTCTCCCTTTATAATTTTTTATTTTCATTTTTTTTTAAGTTAATTCATTCGAACTTAAGTTAAGTCAAGTATTAAAATGTATAGAAAACAACAATACTAGATGGATAATTATAAAAAAACAAAAAAAAAAACAAAGTGAGAGTGATGTCCTGATGTCATTATTTAGCATTTATTTATTAAATATCTTATTTCTGCAAAAAATGGGAAATATGGTTAAAAAAGTTCGACCCAAACTGGAGGCACAAAAAAGACTCTTCCATATAATTTGTTTTCGTCAAAATTTTGGATAATTTTTGCTGATGTGTTTAAAAAAATTCTGGAAAAATGACCTGTATCTCTAAGCCGCCCCACCTAACCTCTCTCTCTCTCTCTCTCTCTCTCTCTCTCTCTCTCCTCACACTCCACACACACACATACACACACGCACCTCACTCTCTCTCTCACACACACACGCACGGCGCCACAGCCTCTTTCCGTTCCTCCCGCGCGGCTGCACGCGGACACTCGGATCGTTGGAATACTTCTGCTTTCACCGGAAATGTGGCATACAGCCTATTTGGATTCATCCCGACAGTAGTTTATCCCCTCTTCCAGTGTGACTTTCGCCAGGTCTCGGCATTCCTCCGGGCTGGTCCGCCTGGGCAGAAGCAGATATTTGAGTTTGGATATTACTGTGATTGTGTCTCTGCCCAAATGACTGAGAGAGGAACCACCGGGAGACGCTGCTCTCCGTCCCGCGCCTGTACGGCGACCGTCGGGTAAAGTTTGAACGGCAGGGATGATGGTGGTTCATCTTCCGTGAGGTTTGCAAATTGTTAAAATTTACCACAGCGAGGAAAAACACCGTCTTCTCCATTCCAACGGGGACCTCTTTCTGGGATTACTCATTTACTGGATTTATTCATAAAACATGAAGAGTTTAATTGTTGAGGGTAAGTCACGGAAATTATTTTAAAAAGTTATATTTGTTGAATTCGTTATTGTTTATTTCATATACATAGTTTAACTGCCGCATTTATACGCCTCGCGCATCCCCAAATGTCTGTAACGGACGAGAAGGGTGTTATATGCTTGTATCCCGGTACATATTGTAAATATTGAATCGGTTTTGTCAGAACTCTCCATAGAAAACGATAATTTTCTATTGCCGTAGACTTCGAGAGACACGACGCGACGCTTCGTTTATAACGCATCCTAGTTTGACGCGTCAGTCTGTCCCACTGAAAACAGTCTGTCAGAAAGAATCACAATTGCTTTGGCTTGCCACGAGCTGCTATATCTCGTCCAGTTATGAATGTTTCTCAACTCGTTAATGCGCGTTCATGAAGGGATGCGCGAGCTTCGCGTCCGGGGGTATCTGGATAGGTTTATGCAGGGTAGTTTGCCCATGGTCGAGGTTGGTTAGTAGTTCCTACCGTTGTTGGTGCAGTGAGAAAATTGAAGTAAATTATTTTTATTTCGGCATTTTTCTTTATTTGAGAATGCTTTACATTTTAATAATAAAGGGGTTTAACATATACGCACTGTGTTTTAAGTCAATCTGAGATGTTTCAGTTGCGGTCCCGTCTGCTTATTTGCATATGGTGTTTGGGGGAGTGGCCATTGGCTTTTACACCTGAATATTTAATTACGTATAGGCCTGGACAATGAATGGGAGCTTATGAGGATTGCAAGTAGTTGTTGTTGGTAATTGATAGTTGCGCGTACAGTTCTGTTGACGCTGTTTTGCGTTCATTTTTTGATCTACAGTATTATAGAAGTTATCAAATGTGCAATAGGTATTTGAGCACATTCAGTTCAAGTATCTGAAGAAATTAAAAAATCATAAAAAATCATGTAAAATCAGGTTGAAGTTTGGGTTTATATAAAAAATATTATTTGACAGTCTTGTGTGTGGATTTGTATAAAGTAAAATTAGCATGGTGTGGATGGATATGCTGACTTTAGTCATTAGAATTGAGCTTATATAACTAAAAATGAGTATGCTCAGCTCAATATATCTGGTAAATATAGATAAATCAATTTAATTCACTTATTACAAAAAAGTAAAATCAAAAAGTGTAATATTCTGTATTTTTCCATTCTATTCATTGACAAATAAGTCAAAGGGGATCACACATAAACATTTACTGACTAAATTTGTTCTATTAAGTTTTATCAGTATTAAGTCTTACATTTGGTCTACATTCTACATCAGACATTAATACAGAAAGACGCTGTCCATGGTCCTGAAATCAACAACATAAAGACTTGAGCTGAGTTCAGCTTCCTGTTTTGCTGTTTTCAACCCAAAGAGGACAGCAGAGCTTTATTAGGGCACAGTAGAAAATGGTTGAAACACATTTGTTCTGCATTATCCATGGTCTAATTAGGATTTAACAAAGAACTTGATAGTGTTTGTTGTTGTTCTTGCACCTGTGAGTTCGTGAGAAGATCTAACTAAAGATCACATCACAAGATCACAAGAAGCTCTCTGAGGTGGTGAAACGCAGCAGTGCTCCACCCTATACAGCAGTGACTAAATCCGTAAAGCTCAAAGGATGGAAGCAGCTCACTGCACAACTCTCGTCCAGCAAGCGCAATGCACTCTAGATTCATTCTTTGCCACAATGCAAAAGGTACTGCATTAATTAAAGTAAAAAAAAAAAGGTTATGCAGTGCTTCACGCATGACCATCTTGTGTGTTTCCTAACGGTGTGCTTTCTCACAGGAGTTGTGATGTTGTTTAGCATGCCAGATGGACACGTACTTCTCACTGTTTAGACCCATTGGGTATCCGCGGCCCCTCCCGTCTTGCTGAGCTAACCTGATTGAACTGAAAACACATTAAATATTCCATCATTGAGAGACGGAGAGCGTTAAGGATGAGAAAGAGGGGTAGTCTAGTCGCGCAGATGGTTTTTCTGGGGTAGGGAGAGGGAAGAGGAGAGGAAAATGAATAAGATGTCTTCATTTCCGTACTGTGTTGTGTGAAGGTATTGATATTTGGATGATAAATGACATATGTTTTTGTTTTTGCTGTGAATCCTGTAATTAAAGCAAGAGCAATAATGTGTTGAGTGGTGACAGCCCACTCAAAAAGCTTTTTCTCTTTGTTTGTCTGATTTTAAACTCTTTCAAGCAGTAGTCAACTATACAGTAATTAATTTCATTTATGAGTGAACAATAGTATGTTTAAATGTCCTCTATCTTGCTTAAGGGGAAAAAAAAAATGTTATTATTATTATTATACTTTATTATTTAGTCACCCTTATGTCATGCTGTTATCTTTTTGGTAGGTATCTTTTTGAATGTTTATGCTTTATGAATGTTTTCCAACTCATAATTTAGTGATTAAAATTGTTCTGCCTTGAAACGGTGGACAAAATATATATTTATTGTATGATTTTATATTGTAATGTGCATTGTAGCTAGATCTATAATGTGCGCATCTATCTTTTAATTTTTATAGACTTTAGTTTGCACATTGGTGTTGTACATCGGCAGAATATTAAATTATATATTTAATTAATATATAGTCCCGAGTTCGAGTCCTGGTTTGTGGACCTTTTTCTGATCCCGTCCCCCTCTCTCTCTCCCACTTCGCTTCCTGTCTGCTTACTATCCTGTCATAATAAAGGCAAAAAATGCCAAAAATGCCAAAAATAAATCTTTAAAAAAGAAAAAAAAAAGAAAATGAAAATTAAATATTTAATTAAAAACACAGATTTTTTATCTGATTAGTCAAAGAAATAGTTGATAATTTAATCAGTTATCAAAATAGTCATTAGTTGATGCCCAAGTTAATGATGGCATGACTGCCAAGCTCCAAAATAAAGACAAAAAACACCATGAAGTCATAAACAGACCAAAAAAAAAAAAATGTCCCCTGAAAATCTTCCCATCTGCTAAAACTCACAAATTCAATTTGTCCTTGCTCTCAAATTCAAATATGGGATATTTTGATACCACCCACCAGGTTTGATATCATTAACACCAATGCCATTGATTCTCGCCTGAAGAAGAATTGAGATTTGAGAGCTGCAGGATTGGGGAAGATTTTCATGTAGGCTTGGATGAGGGTGAGTTCATCGATTTGTGTTGTAATCTTTCTGTAAAGTAGGTGGCAAATTATACAAATCAACACCAAAGACAAAAGCAGAAACCTGATGAACATAGTTCTCTAAAGAAAGGGCAGTCAGTTTAGGTGCACTTCAGTCAGTAGGCATGGTTAACAGAGACGTGTGTGTTTTAAGCTTGTAGCCAGTGGCTCTGCAGTCCTGCTTGTGTTTTGAGCCAATATCTAAATAGTGTTTTTCTACAAGAGGTTTTTGCTTCAGCTTCAGAAAGGCAGTTGTAAACATTCCATTCCCTCCGAGTCAGTCGAAAAACGTATTTAAAGTGCGGAAAGCATTCGCGCCTGCAGCTCTCCAGCAGAAATTGGGGAAGCTAATTCATTGTGGTGAGCTTTTAGAAGAAGGCTTTGTCTTATAACTTTCCTTCAGACTGTCACTCTCAACAAGACCCTCTTCAGAGGCATTCATATTTACACAGACAGCATGCAAGTCATTTCCACTCCAGTCTCCTATTATCCAACCAAATGATGAGGATGATCAGAATACATGGCAGACTCACAGAGAGCGCTCTGTTGGAGGGAGGCTCATTCTGCTGAGAGGTCTCTCTGATACAGAGCTTCATCTGCTGCTCGCAGGTGTGAAAAAAGACTATCAGCTGTTATGAAGTCGCATTGGGTTGACGTAGGATGAATCAGGCTAGCTGTGGTCTGGATAGTGTGCTGGGATTTTAAACATTATGGTAGGGCTTGGTGATATTTTTTCAATTGTGTGCAATGACGTGTGCACTCTGTTTGTTGAGAGGTTTCATTTTGAAACCATCACAGTCAACCAATCAACCAATTCCTGGTATTTCACTGGATTTTCATCTGCCATTTATACTGTGTAGTTTGAATCAGTGTTATTTTATATATATATATATATATAAAAATAATAGAGCATCCCCTCCCTACGGAGACTGGGCCGCAGGGCAGTATTCCAACATGATAACGACCCCAAACGCACCTCCAAGACGACCACTGCCTTGCTAAAGAAGCTGAGGGTAAAGGTGATGGACTGTCCAAGCATGTCTCCAGACCTAAACTCTATTGAGTATCTGTGGGGCATCTTCAGACGGAAGGTGGAGGAGCGCAAGGTCTCTAACATCCACCAGCTCCATGATGTCGTCATGGAGGAGTGGAAGAGGACTGCAGTGGCAACCTGTGAAGCTCTGGTGAACTCCATGCCCAAGAGGGTTAAGGCAGTGCTGGAAAATAATGATGGCCACACAAAATATTGACACTTTGGGCCCAGTTTGGACATTTTCACTTAGGGGTGTACTCACTTTTGTGGTCAGCGGTTTAGACATTAATGGCTGTGTGTTGAGTTATTCTGCGGGGACAGCAAATTTACACTGTACTTTATACAAGCTGTACACTCACTACTTTACATTGTAGCAAAGTGTCATTTCTTCAGTGTTGTCACATGAAAAGATATAATAAAATATTTACAAAAATGTGAGGGGTGTACTCACTTCTGTGAGATACTGTATATATTTTTTAGAATATACCAGTTGTTTTCAAGAGAGTTTGGAAGGCAAAACATTGGTTCTTGCACAGAAAACAGCTTAATGCTCCCGCTGTGTATTTTAGTGAAGTTATCAGGGTCAGTGGTCTTTCCATGTTTCTGCCAAATAGCCTTCTGAGTGATGGCTGACCTCAAACTGGCAGCTAAATATTGCATTTAAAGTGTAGAAACAACAGAAGCAATAAGCTGTTGCAAGGTATAATCAAGATTATTTCACAATGTCGTTATTCAGTTTACTTTGGATCATGTAAACAAAAAACAAATCAACCTTTTGGCTCTTGACAGCAATATAAAGCAGGCCATTATTAGAGAGATTGCTTCTAATTATTATCACTCTTTAAGTGTAAACTTGGTTTACTCAGAGTCATTTTGTTTGGCAGCATTATCAACCATCAACAAAAGGAGAGACAGGAAAACCCCACCTTATTGAATAGATAGGAAACATGAATGATTCATTAGGGCTTTTCACACTGTGCTAAACCTAGGGTTATCGTCGTTCTAAACGCCGCTTTTAACCCCGGGTAAAGGAACGTTTCACACTTGTAATTTAGAAGTGGGGTTAGCACTGTTTTTTACCAGGGGTTATGAAACCCTGCTCTAGAGCAGAGTTAGCACAGCTTTTGCGGTGTTAACCCCGCATTGCGATGCCAAACTTGTACAGTGTGAAATGATGCGGTGTTAGAATGTTACAGCTAGACGCTTAGCAACAGACAACCAATCACATACTCGTATTTGCCTGCTTTAGACAGTCACGGAAACACTGCGCATTGTGTATAAACAGTAAATTCAGCGTTTGAGGGGAAAAATGTCAAATACTGACAAAATACATGACAATTTGACTGAAGAATAGACCGTTTCATTCTTACCTTTATAGTCCGATATATCCATTCAGTATAAACTCGATAGAACAGTCAGCAATATGAGGATGCGCAATGCTGGAGCTAGCTAGCCTATGTAAACAGGTCGCGTGCTGCGTTTATTCAATCAATGACATTAACAACACCAAAAAATGCAAATAAGAATGTTAACCCAGGGTTTAGGAATGTACAATGTGAAATGTCAGCTTATGAATGCCCAGGTTTAATTGTTAACCCTGGATAAATTATGTGCGGTGTGAAACGTGAAGCCAGATATCCCTGGATTCCGTTTACCTGGTTTACCTGGTTTAGGCCCCGTTTACACTAGTAAGTTTTCGTTTTAAAACGCATAACTTTTGCTAGGGTTATGCCTGTCATTTACACTACTCCTGTGTTTTCGACCTTGAAAACGCTGCAGAGCCCGTTTTAGTTTGAAAATGCCGGGGTTGCGTTTCAGTGTAAATGGACCAAAATGGAGACTTTTGAAAACGATGGCGTGGCTGCCCATGTTTGCTCTGCGTATCCTTGACAACCGGGTAAAAAATGACATGGAGACTGAACTGCAATCTTTGCTGGCTTTGTTGTCATTTTTAGCAGCCATTGTGCAGTTAAACTCTGCATTTTTTAATACTGCAGCTACCTACATGCACAAAAGGCAATGTTTACACTTGTACGCGCATGCCCAGAGTGCATGAACGGTCATGTGACATGCGTTTTCAGGTCGTGTAGTGTAGACGGAGATCGTTTCTGAAACGCTGTGCAAACGCCAGTGTAGGCGAGGATCGTTTTCATTTTAAAACGCTGTTTTAAAATGAAAACACACTAGTGTAAACGGGGCTTAAGAACAGGGCCTATCACCAAATATAAAACCAATATGTCTTTCAGTTTGGTGACTTCCTAAAGGAAATAAAATCTTCTCAAAAGTAAGATCAAATAGACATTTGCTCCTGTGTCTCAGATTTTTTTCCTGAGAAAAAGACCCCAGCAGTCTCACATGTGTGAGTTTCTGAAGTGATCTCAATATCTCAAAATGAGATCTGATTGAAATGAGATTTCAACACGAACTCAACTTGCGACTTTGATTTTATTGGCCTATACTCTACATTCGTACTGTGTGTTAACAATTGACTTGTGTGTCTTTTTTTTTAATTTCATTTTAGGATTTTTTAAGGAACATCGTTGATACTTAATGGAATTCTCAAAATATGTTTAACTTAAGCCTCATGAGCTATGAAAGAGCAACCTTAGAGCAATTTTCGTGTGGGTTTGTCCTTGACACTGACACATTATGTAATTGTATGGATTCCAGGTTGATGGAAACACATTGAAGAATATAATAAGAATACTGAAAATACCAGCTTCCTGTATCTTGTGGGCTTCAAACTGTCAAAGCTGTATGTGGCTGATGCTGCGCTATGCAACATTTGTGGAATCAATTTTGCCCTCAAAAATTAATAAATAATTCTATCACATATAGTGAGAAAAGTATTGCAGGTGTGGTGAGAGACTCAATATGAGCTCATCTAATCCCTCTAAATGAACTGAATCCACTGCAATAGGTTCATTTATTCAGGTAATCTCACATACTATTGCATCAGACAAGCTCTGTGTTCAACTGAATGACCAAACCGCATCTATCAAGTGACCTTTAGAATGCAGTTTAATGATGCTTTGCAGTCTTTCATCAACACGGGATGTATTGTGTATGACGAAATGAAGATATTGTTAAATTTGAAGTTATTCTTAGCAAAATAAGCTTAACAGTTATAGTTGAAGGTGTGAAATTGTTACCAGCTGCTATAACTTCTCGTCTTTGGCAGCGTTTGACTATTAAAATGCTTTGAGCTAAAGCGTGGGATGAAACTGGAACAACTTTTGCATGATTTCAATTTGAAATTGGGGAGAAATTAAATCTTTGAGGATCGTCATAATGGTTTTGGACCATTATGACCGACCATTATGACACCATTTTATGTAAATCCATTGCACAGTTTTTAATATCAGTTCCAAACATTATTATTCTGTGCAAAAATGGATTTTATATTTCCTATATTATAAGGCAGTATGATCAAAATCACAGTATGTGTAATTTTATTCCATTTTATATTAGTATTCGGCTAGTTTTTTATTAGCCTTATAAAACTTTTATCAATCGTTAAAACAAAACATCACAACTAGTGGAGCCAAAAACATATTTAAACATATGTGTAACAACAAACACACATACCAAACCATATCAGTTAAACTCTGGTATCCTAACAAGGCAAAATACTTAATTGAATTACTTATAAAATAAATAAATATTAAACAAATTAAATGTAAAACAAATAAAATAAATAGGAAATAAAAACCTCACAGATATCACAGGTGTTTATGTAGCTAATTAACATATAGCAAAAATATAATACTAAAAACATTAAACTTACTTGGCCTAAATTACTCCAGATTGCTATGGAGGAAGAGAATGTTACCGATCGACTGCGGTGAACTTCATTTGTTTACTCCTTTCTTGTTACGCGCCAAATCGCTGTATTGTTACGCTGTGACTGCCCACTCCCACCCGCAGAAAAGGTAAAACTATAGAAGCTTGTTTCTGCCACAAAATAGAACAATTTAAAAGTTAATTGCGACTTTTTATCTCACAATTCTGACTTTTTTCTCACTTTTGCGAGTTTATGTCTCATAATTCTGAGAAAAGAAGTCAGAATTGTGAGATATAAACTCAAAATTGCGAGAAAAGAAGTCAGAATTGCGAGTTAATATCTTTACTTTATGACTTTATATCACACAATTCTGACTTTATAAATTCAGAATTATGAGATGTAAACTCGCAATGGCAAGAAAAAAAGTCAGAATTGTGAGATAAAAAGTTTATTTTTTATTCAGTGGCAGAAACGAGCTTCCATAAAAACCGCAATATTTGCACTGGGTCCCGCGGGATCCCAATCCCAATGTAGCCCTCTAACGCCCTATAAATTAGACAGCGAAACTAATTTGTTAGTTCTCACTGTAACTTCTTGTTTGGTCTTCCTCATCCTTTGTCCTCCTTTTTGTGCATTTCAACATGTACCTTGCAGTCATCTGTAAATAACATAAAGCATATGCCTGCATACTGATAACCACATAAATATATCTATCACATTATAAATGGTCAAAATTGGCACATTTCCTCCATTACATGCTATATATGTTGTACCGTCCAGCTCTGTTCTACATAATTAGTGCTCCTCCTGGGCAGGTACGTTTGATCAACAACTTTTGTCGACATTAAATTCTGCATAAACAATTATATGTAAATGTATTTCAGATATTGCCTGGGAGGGGATCTAATTGCCGTGAACACGGCGCCTTGGAACTCACAGAGTAATTGACAAGAGGTGGACATGCAGTAAAGCATCCCTCTGAGGATCAGCTCCGACTCTATCTCCAGACAAACACCACTTTCTCCCTTTCAAAGCAAACACGCAAAGCTTTAAGCTAACAAGTGAGCCTGTGCTCCTCTTTCAAGCTGCGGTAGCCATTCTCTTTTCTTAGGAAAAACAATAACATTGATTCAACCATTTTTTTTTTCTCTCATTACAAAACTCGAATATGAATGCTACAGCTAGCAACCATTTTTAGCTGAACACACGCCCATGGTAATGAAACATTTATCCTTTAATCTGGAGAGGAGAGGTCTCTGTAAGAAGCTGAATAGAGCTCATGATAGATGAGCTGGTAAATAGTTAATTAGACAGAGCACAGGACGACCTTAAATTAGGTGCATGACTGGAGCCTTTGTCTGGTCGATAAGTCAGTGTCGTCCCTCCTTCTCTCGCCCCTCTCACCGTTTTTCTCTTTGTGTGTCTTTGTTTGGTCCTCTCCAGCCACATTTACACTCTGTTTCTCTCTGCTCGCTGTCACTTTTTCTCTTCATCACTCCGGCAACCGTGATTTTTTTTCAGACCTTTAACACCAAAGATCCATTAGTGACAATCTTTTAGCATGTCTTTTAGAAATCAGCACAATTAGAGTGTGAGAGCCACAAGGCTTTGGATTCATGCTCTGACAGAAAGTCGTTATGATATAGATTTATTCATCTGGTTTTGAGCATTGTCGTTAAATCAAATACAATTAGAGAACCACAGTGTGTGTACATTTATGTTTTCTAATCAAAACAAAACTGACTTTGGGAAATGACCCACTAGATAATGGGTACAATGGAAACAGAGTTTTACAACCGTTTTGAATATGTTTTACAAACTTATGTCTGGATCATATACGGTAGTACACCAAAATGACAAGAAAAAAATAAGAAAACATTTATTTATTTTAAAGGCACAGTATGTAAGTTTTGCCACTAGAGGTCGCCTATTCAAAACAATAGCTGCATCTCATTTCGGAGGCTGTGTCCTCCGGAGGTCGCATTTGAAGGCTGCATACGTCATCAAGGATGTCTTATTTAAGAAAAGTAACCGTAATAAAATGTACTGTTATTCCTCGTGATGTTAAAATACTGTAATTTCGTTCTTACTTTGCAATGTAACGGTTACATTTCTTCTTATGAGACCGTCTCGATTATGTATGCAGCCTTCAAATGCGACCTCCGAAGGAAGCAGCCTTCGAAATGAGACGCAGCTTATAACAAAGACGTAGCTTGACGACGCCGTGAATGAGCGTGGAAACATGGGAGTTGTCGTCTTCACCTCCACAGCTGATGGAAAGCAATCCGACGGGACTAGGGCAGAAATCATGTTCATGAGCTTATGTATTAAAGTTTCATTAATGTTACTGTGGTATAAAGCAGGGTGGGGCCAAGAGCGGAACAAGGCCGGTGGAGCGGATGAGCTCCGGAAGGATATAAGAAGGATATAAGGATGAGCTCCGGAAGGATATAAGAAGCAATGATGGCAGTGAAGGGTGAGAGAGGACCAGGCCTGCTTATATTATGCATTTTATTATGCTTATATGCCGCAGTCGGCACTCCTTTCGTTATTGTTGTTTATTTCTATTACAAAAAAAGTTATGTTTAACGTTTGCTGGTTCCTGCCTCCTCCTTCCCTGAACATTGTTACATTTGATCACTTAAATTCAGATTATTTTATCTCTTTCTAATAAAGCCGTGAGTGCTGAATTACTGCTCATACAGGTGACTTTATTTGACGAATTAAAATGGTGGGGTAATGACTGAATTATTATTAAAATTATCTGATAATTATATTACAGTACTGTGAATCTGAGAATCACTATTTGTTTTTGGGGTTTTTTTTTTATTTTTTTTTTATTTAAAATCTTTATCTGGCTGTATTCCAATTATCACAATTTGTGGGGGAAATTATCCATGTTTAATCGTCATGAAAAATAATCATCCAAAAAATCTTAATGGATCTAAATAGGCATAATTTTCTTTATGTAAAATATAATTTCTTATTTGTTGTCTTTTGGTTTTGGTGACGTTTTTTTTTCCAATGAGATTCACTGAAACTCTAGAAGGCGCAGGCTGATCCTGGTCCTTAACTCAATCTGCGTGTAATCACATCATTCTCTACAGGGTGTAGCTGACTGGTTCTTTCTATATCAGTAGCCAATGAGCTCGCTGCTCAACCTTCAAATACTTGGTTAGCATTTGCTCTAGCAGTCACAGCGTGCTTTTAGAAACCCTCCACCTTCCCCAGCTCCACCCGTATAGATCTGCTATGGGTAATTCATTTATGCTATATTGTACAGCAGCAGCATGTCTTACTTGTTCACAGCAGTTTGTCGTGTATGTATTGGCTGTAGCAAGTCCTGTACTTGCTCTGCAGCAGCAGCAGCAGCAGACCAAAACATATCAACATTGTCATATCCTTTACCATCCCAAACACTCCAAGAGTTCTCATGACAGAAATATATTAATCTGGACCTCATGGGTGCGAGGGAGATAAGGCACAATCAAACACAGTATCATTTTACATGAGACTATTGTTGCTAACGAATTGGCTCTTGTTTGGATCTGAGACTAGCATATGTTTCAAATTTATAGCTAAACAAACTCACTTGAGATATCACATAAAACCTTAGCGTATCACACTGATATTGATTCTTTCTGTGTTAACTGATACTGTTGAATAACACTGAGGACTTAATCAAATATGAACAAAGGGTACATTTAAGAACTGTGTTTATCTTTTTTGCTTCTTTATTCTGGCTTTAAATAAGTATATCTCTTTAGTTGGGGAACAAAACATTCTCCAAAGCTTGGTTGAAGAAACAGCCCTTATAAACAGAATTTTTATCCAGAACAACAACAAAATACTGATTCCTTTTACACTACTTCTTTATAAAATTCAGAAGTGCAAGTATTGCTCATCTTAAACATTTTTTTTTCCTTTGAGGAAAGAAAAATCAATGAGTAAGATAGAGAAAGAATCACAGACGGATCGACAGAGATAGAGACAGACGGATGCCTAGACAGAGAAACAAAGGCACAAAGTGAATAGTTGATATACCCATCGGAGAAAAAAAACACTGTAATAAAATGAAACAACAAAAAAGTGTGAAACAGAATAGAAGACAAAAGATCTTGTATTTCATCATAAGTATAGTTTGAAACAAGCAATGTATCTACATTAGGAGTCAGGCCTGCATGGAAAAAGATATTTATTCGTCTAGTTGGAGAGGACCGAAGTGTGGCAGATGAGAAGGCAACGTCTGACAGTGAGAAACAACATGGATATTTCACTGGATCCGAACAAATGACTTACACATGATTATGGAGATAACCACATTGATAGAACAAAGAGCATCATTGTTATGGGTGATTTTTCATACACTGTTTGCATAGTGAATTGTGCTTATGAGGAGTGAATGAGATGAACTCAATGCAGATATTCTGGAACATGGTGATCGAGTTTTCTGGGCAATTTGAAATTTATCAGTCCAGACATAAGATTGAATGAAAAAGAATGAAAAATCTAACTCTAAAAGTCAAAACAATTCCAAGCTTCTGATAAAAACAAAAGTTTTCTTTCTTAGACCCCTGCCAAACTCACAAACACAATTCTACAGTGTTTTGGGAGGTTGTTATTGCTGCTATGCTGTTGCTAGGGTGTTCTGGGTGGTTGCTAGGTAGTTGTTAGGGTATTCTGGGTGGTTGTTAGCACTGCTATGCTGTTGCTAGGTTGTTTTGAGTGGTTGCTAGGGCTGATTGGTTACTTAGAGCCAATAGAACCAACCCAATGGATGAAAATTCTGCACAAAACAGTCGACTAGAATTCTATCTTTCATTAAATAGAGAATGCACAGTGGAGAAGCTGTCTGCTGTCACCAGCCTTGAACCAAGAAAAGCCTTGACAGTGTACAGACTCTACCAACACGGCCTTGGCGCAGAGACAGACAGGTACAGACAGACACGGACAGGCTGTGCTCTTTACTGCACACAAAATAAGGTAGAAACAGAACTAGACTTTCTGACCTTATGCCCTAACCACACACAAATTAAAAACACATTGTTTCCCAGTTTGTCTCAGAATCTCATGTCTGCTGCTTGAATGCGAGGTTCGAATGTGAAGTCTTTCTTACTGAGAACCAGTGGGACACAAATGTCAAGCTGAAAGTGACCTGCTTATTAGATAAAATACACTTTGACCTGGTTTGAAAAATAAACTACAATGGATTAATCTAACAGCCTATAACACAGCAGAAATAAACACGACAACAGCCAGTCAGTGCATGCCGCTAATAAGTGATTTCCGCGTGTCTCTGTGTGAAATAACGGCGCAGTTTCATCCAGGTAGGTACAACTGCAGACCGGAAATCTCCAGAATTGGGCGTGAACTCCAAAAGTAGTCAGAACCACCAAAAGGGGGCAAGGGTCTCAAGACTTTCGCCATCTGCCCTGGTTTCAGCCATTTGACTTTCATTTCAAAATAAAAGTTTGTAAATTAAACATCATTTTTAGTTGATCTAAAATAAAAAGTTATAAAATATGCTATATAAATAATATATATATATATATATATATATATATATATATATATATATTAGAGATGCACAATACTAAATTTCTCTGCCGATACCGATAGCTGATTATTCAGAATGATATCGGCTGATACCGATTCCAATACCGATAGTTTGGTTTTTCTTAAGGAAAAAAAAATCTCTCCCAAATAATGTTGCAAACTATACAGGGAACCCTCTCATTTGGTACACTTCAATATTAGAGGTTACAGTTAACAGCAGAGGTATTATATTCAGCTGCTGTTTATTTTCAGCTGCTGTTTATTTTGCTGTTTATTTAATAATTACACTCAAATAAGAACTGAAATGCATAAAACTTAGTATCACATAAGGTAGTTTTCATAAGCACTTGTCTTCATGGCAAATTTTGCACAAACATATAATTAACAGTAAATAATATATATATGATGCATTGTTTTGTTGTAAATTAATTGTTATATTTTCATTTGATTACATTTTAAAAGCTTGATTAAATTGTTAAAGTTTATATAAATTTGTATTAAATCATAAAACACAGAATCCCCCAAACAGAATTTAGGGAAAAATAAAAAGGATTTCATGGGGCCCTAAATTAAAAGGTAGCTACTCTGTGGAGTTTTCACTAGTTGTCACTTCTTGTTTGAGAGAGTCACTCTGCACTGCACAAATGTGTGTCAACCGTGTGTTGCGTGTTTTCATGTGTGGTTTTGGTAACTTACAGTGACGGAGATATGAGCTGTGTGTCATCTGAAGGTTTTGGATCCAGTCACTGTTCTCCACCGGAGCTGCTCCCATCAGTTTTGTGTTCTACATGTGACTCAAACGCTCCGCTCTCCACCCAGATATAAAAGCTGCTGTCGGTTAATGAAGATTTGAGGCCTGACTTTTCAGTTTTATGGACATCGCCATCTTTGATATTATTTTTTGTCACTGTCGCTTTGGTTACTGGTAAGAATATTGGCTTGGCTCCCATTGCCCATTCATACAGACAGTATTCAAGACGCTACTGTAAGTTGCTGTGTGAACGGGACATTTCGAGACTTAACACCTGTTAAGTAAATAAATGCGGTTGTCAATCCCAAAAACTGCCAGTGTGAATGTAGCTTTTGTGTAGCCCAGGTAATTTGGTAAATATTTTAGTTCATATTAAAATCTCTGACCTATGATTTGATTGCAGAGTTTGGCATCTTGGCAAACCTGAGCACCGTATGAGACCTTGAGATCTTTTCTAAAACTGCGAGGAGACACTTGTGAGGTTACTGTTTTTTTCCTCAGGAGAACATTTAATCTGATTTCTATTTAGGAGAAACAACTGATATATTCAGGAGATCTCATCTGTGGTTTTCTTGGTGCCTGAATCTCAAGACAGAGTAAAAGACAGCTCATTTACAAAAGTACCATTAAGCCGGAGATAAACATGACAAATATCTAATAAATGAAACACTGGCATGTTTTATTCCATTAACGAACCCTCTGAACTCACCATCAGATACTTCATAAGTCCTTTTTAATGAAACACACACATACACATACATACTCACAGACTCACTAAAAAAGCCAGATAATTGCAGTGTTGAAAAACATCACGTAGACTTCCAGTAATTAGGAGATTATATCCACATAGCCGGAGAGGGGAGGTGAAATCGCTCAGCTCTTCTCAAACCTCTAATGGGGTCAAAAACAGCTCGATAAATCCAGTGCTTGGCTTTCAAATCCACTGCAAGCGGGGTGAAAGGGAGAGATGTAGGGGCAGGTGAAGTAGTCGATAAGGGTACCGATGTTAAAGTCAACAAGAAATCAAAACTGACCACATTGACTTTCTTATTACATGTTCCTGATGTTTTTTGAATCTTTCATCATTTCAATGAATGTGATCATGATTAATTACAGAAAAAGGTGCGATTAATTAGTTAATTTATCGATAATTAATCGATTGATAGCACTAACTTATATATGCACACACAACAAATATACATATATTTAAAAAAATATTTTATTATTTTATATTTCATTTTTAAGACCTTTTAAAGAAATATATATATATAAATAAAATATATAAAAATATATTAGTATATATTAGTATTTTCATGAATATTAATATATTTGTATTTTTGTATTATATATTACTATTGTATATCTCACCATTTTGTATTACATATTTAATAATAATATTTTATTTATTAGTATATAAATAATAAAATAAAATAATTAATATTATATAACATTATATAACAATATTTTGCTGTGTGCCATTCTTTTTCTAAAAAAAAAAATAAATAAAAAAAATCCTGTCCTACATATTTATGGGTTGCGAATTTTTAATGCTGACAGTAATAGGCAGGTCTGGGTGTGGTTTGTGCAGATTATTATTGTATATATATCATAACATGGCAAATTAAATGTGACCATACTCTCCCTGGTGGAATGTCTGATAATGTTATCGCCAATCGCTTATGTTTCACGAGGGCAGGCGAGGAGGTGGTGGCAGGACAGGATATAGATCTGTCTCTAAAAACTTGGCATTGGTACAGTTTTATGGATTTTCCAACAGTGAATGACATTGTTTGTCCACACATCACAAAAGGAAGCTGGTGCAATTGTGTGAGCTTTAGAGTATGATTTTGTTTGTTTTTTTGTTTGTTAATTCAGTGTGTGTTTTTAAGCTTGAAGGTCATCCATTCTTCTAAATGTACTGACGAAAGGAAAGGTATGCTGCCGGCATTTCTCTTTCTATATAATTGTCTGTTCAAGTTTCGAAGAAACACAATTATTTCGATAATCAACATCAGAGAACGACATCAGAGACATGTCCACTGTCAACACAGTGTGAACAATCTGCCATTGTTATTCAAAGTAGAATTATTCTAGAATGAATCCATTTCATTCTCATCATGCCTAAACAGCTTTGTGGACAGATTTTATATATTTATTTGTTTATTTCTTTTTAAATAGCCAGAATGGTTCCTCAGGCAGCTATTATTATTTACCAGCTTCAGCCTGGGCCAATACATAAAATACCACCTTCCATAGTTGTTGTTGTATTTCTGTGCCTTTTGTGATACCTGCTATATCTTAGAAGTCTAAACCTTTACCTTATATATAGTACTGATTTTAAGTCTCAGATTGTGTGAATGCACAGGAATGTTTCTGCAATGTACAGTAGAGTACAAGTAGTCTAGAGCATTTGCTGTGATACTGAACTGTGATCAGGCAAGATATTTGAGTTAAAAAAAAAAAAAACGGCTTTTGTCACTTCTGGCATGTTTACGCTTCAGTCACTTCATGCATCTTGATCAATCAAATTTCTATCTGATTAGATATGCATATTTCATTTATACTTGGCAACACTGGCCAGATTTGCTATGTGACTTGAATGCGTCTTGGACTTGATATTTTCAGAACTGGATAATTGTTTTTGAAGTGTACACTCTTAGAAAAAAAAAGGTTAAATACGGTTCTAAATAGAACCCTAGGGTTCTCAAAACAATGTTAAAGACTGTTCATGCCAAAAAGGTTCTTTATACAGAGAAAAGTCTTAAATGATTGCATGATACTTTCATGTTTAACAGGTTATTTACATTGTTTCTAGTGATTTAAGTTTAAGTGTTTAAGAGATAACATTTTATTACAATAAAAATGAATTTAAACAAAATCAATTAATTAAAACTAAATCCATAAAATGATCCCATGATGGGATGCCATTAAAAGTTATAAATATGAAGTACCTGACGGAACCCTTTAAGGTTTTTACCCTTTGTAAAGGGTAAAAACCTTAACCCTTACCCTTTACTGCTGTTGTGGCTAGCACCCATTTTATCCGCCTTTTTTTCTTGGTAAATGTTACATAATCAATATTCAAGAGCCAGATTTTATAGATTTCATAATCTGTTCCTCAAATTCTGTTAGCACAAATAAAATTTGTCCTAACATTAAAATGAACATGTGCACCTTCTATATACTAGTATTTACCTCAGCTTGTGGAAAAGCTACGTGTGATTAACTCTTTAGCGTACGCTGAGTTCGGTTGATCGGTAACAGTCATTTTAACAGAAGGCTAGGGAACACTTCAGTATAGGGAACATGTATTCATTATTAACTACAACTTTTGCCTCAATTACCTCCTAATTTACTGCTTATTAATAGTTAGTAAGGTAGTTTTTGTTGCGTTTAAATTTAGGTATTGGGATGTAGAGTAAGGTCATGCTGAATAAAGCATTAATATGTGCTTTATAAGTACTAATAAACAACCAATATACTAGTAATATGCAAGCTAATAAGCAACTAGTTAAAAGTGAGAATTGAACCCTAAAATAAAGTGTTACCGAAGGCTAAAAATTATATATTTTGTAAAATTTTGGATGGATTCCAACAACCACCTGCATGCAAATTCTTGATGGTTCTGCATGAATTGCATTTTTATAGTGGATGTCAGTATATGTTAAAATTTCAAAACAGATTTAGGTAGCAACATGGCCTTGCTAATTCAGCAGAAAAGGGCTGTTGGATTTACTGTTTTTTTTTTTTTTTTTTTTTTTTTTCTACAGTGAATGCTATGCAAGTAAGACCTTTTTTTCCCCCATAAACTGTTTCCACAATATCAAGGAAAGTAACAAAATCACAATTTCTCACTTCAGAGGTCAAGATAGAATCTCACACACTGTATGCACGAGTACACATGGAAACACAAATCCCACACACCAGCAGCATGCATGTTGGCATGAACACACACACTCTCCCCCCTCATTTCCTCTGAAGCACACTAGACTGAGGGTGTAATCGCCAGTTAATTACTCTGCTCTTGACCTGTGAGCGAAATGAGTCGCTTTGGTGCTGCTATCTGTATAAAATGCATTAGTTCAAGCTTTCTCTAATTGCTTTAATTAGTCATGAAGGAAGGCCTGATCTGCTGCTAATTGATAACGATTTAAATAGAACGGCAAATGGTTTGATAATAATGAGATTTCCTAACAAATTTGGTGAAGTACTGCAAATTACTTGGAAATCCAAATTTTGTCTGTCTATCTATCTATCTGTCTATCTATTTATCATCTGTCTGTCATCTATCTATCTAGAAAAAAAAGGTGTTGTTGATTTTTTTTTTACACAGCTCATATCAGGATGAACAGCCGAAAAAATAAACTGCAGAGAACAAGGGAGCCTGGAAAAAAGGAAATGTGTGATGACTAAGAACATCTGAGCTTCACAGTCGTAGGTGTTCTTGTTTGCATATACAATATTTCTCACCTCATTTTCTACTCGCACCTCTCTCTCTCCCTTTTTCTCTGTAGCAAGGTCTCTAGGGAGAGGGTGTGTGTGTGTGTAACTGTGGGTGTATGTTCACCTGTCTGATGTGGGCCAGGTGTTCACTGGCCTCATGTGTTTGCGGCTCTCAGTCTGTTAAAAACGCAGTGGGATGCAGCTCTGCTGTGCTGCTCAAATTCAATCTGCTTAAACCTTTTTTTTTGCTGGGAGATATCAGACACAGCAAGCCAAAAAACACAAAACCTGTCAATTAAACATCACACTGCTATAATTAAATATTAACTTTAATTGGCAGAACTCATTCGAGACTAAACAATCAAAAGACATTATTTAAACTTTGCTACAGATGTCTGTATATTGCTTGTTTTTAAAGGGTTAGATCATCCGAAAATGAAAATTCTGTTATTAATTACTCACCCTCATGTCGTTCCAGACCTGTAAGACTTTTATTCATCTTCAGAACACAAATGAATATCTTTTTGATGAAATCTGAGAGCTTTCTGTCCATCCAGACAGCCTACGCAACTACCACTTTGACGCTTCAAAAAGTACATAAAGAGATCGTAAAACTAATCCATATGAAATGAGTGGTTTAGTCCAAATTTTCTGAAGAGAAAATATGATGAACAGATTGAATTTAGACTTTTATTCACATATAAACATTGATCAGCGAACATAAACAGCTCAACCGAAACTGACGTGCGAGAACAAACCTCATTGGTTCTTGCAGAAGCTCAAACATGCTGCGTAACACAAGAATGAACCTCACTGGTTCTCGCACGTCAATCAGACATGCTTGAGCTTCCATTTATCACAACTGATGTGTGAGTTGATGAATGTTTATATGTGAATAAAAGCCTAAATTCAATCTGTTCATCATATAAAGCAATTGAGTCTTCAGAAAATTTGGACTAAACCACTCAGTTCATATGGATTAGTTTTACGATCTCTTTATGAATTTTTTTAAGTGTCAAAGTGGTAGTTATAACTGTCTATGGAGGAACAGAAAGCTCTCAGATTTCATCAAAAAGATCTTCATTTGTGTTCAGAAGATGAATGAAAGTCTTATGGGTTTGAAACGACATGAGGTCGACATGAGTTCAGTTCAAGGGCCCTTAAAAAAATATCTTTGGAAAGTATGTGGGCGAGAAATAAAATTGTCTTTTGAGTTGTATCAGTGAAAGTCATTTTTAATGGTTCTGCTATTTATCCTGATTTATATGAAGTCAGTTTATTAGTTGTTCCTCTCTGTAATGATTGTGCGATACTAGAAACATTGTCCATCAAATTCTAAATTAAAAGTAAAAATGATCAAATTAGATGAAGTACCTTTAATTTCTGAATACCTTTCCGAGGTCCTCTAAGTTATCTGAAAAAAAATATATACATTACTAAACGTCTATTTAATATACAGTAAAAATATTTTTTTTCTTTATTAAATTATCAGCACAAATAACTATATCATCATGATATACAGTATATGCCATGATATAAAGCCACTCGCAGTGTGATTGAGGTCATACCACCCATCCCTATACCAACCAGTCTGAAATACTTAAATGGTGCTAATTATAGCCACTCTCAAGATAAGTAAAACTGAATGTGTGAATCCCAGGGAGGGCTGAATTCATCTCATGTCTTAGAAATAGACTGTCAATTATTGATGCCGCCCATGCTTTTGTCATGTTAAATGTAAAAAGCTGTACACCGTGCTCTGACATGTTGAGGTTTTCTTCTGGGGTTTCTCGTCTCACATTGATCTCCTTGTGTCAGGCTGTTCATCAGGACGGAGCGGTACAGAGGCGCAGCGATAAACAAGCACATCTGATAAGACAAGATTAGTAAACGCAGACAGAAGCTCTTTTCTAACGCTTGAGATCTGCCTATCTAGACAGCATTTTTAGGCATGCTTCTGACATGAAGACTGTTTCGAATGATAGATACTGTACCTGGTTCATGCAAAATTCAGAATTGAAGAACTGGCATCTGTTCATTAAAAGAGTGTGAATTTGAATTGAATTGACAACACACACAGAAAATTGAACTGGATTTTGAATTGGAATGACTAGACGAGGAATTGCAATTCAAAGAAATTAGCACAGGTAATGCATTCTGGGAAATTAAGTGTTCTTCCACCCTGTTCCACAAAAGGTAATGTATTAAATATGAAAAAAAGAAATAAATACATTTTGTAGGTGTCATTTCAAATATCTATCTATCTTGACCAAATTTGCTTTTCTAGTTGAATTTCAGCACCCTGTTTGATACTTCAGCTGAAATTGAAATCAGAATCGGGAATTGAATTGAAAGGGTACATTTACACAAAAACAATGGAAATGTTTTTCCTTTGCATTTTGGAAAAGTTTTGCATATAGCAAAAACAATCCAATCCCTGTTCACACGGATCCACAAAAACAACTAATAACTCTGTAATATGCATGCCAGACCAGTAGTTGGCGATGTCACTTTGTAAAGAAACACTACACACCTATAAAATTAACACGCCATATTGTTTTCAAAAACTTTCACTTTGAAACCCGTTTGCATTTTCAGTTTGCATTTTCAGGCCCGCAAAACGCTGTTGTTGTCTGAATCAACGGCCAAAATGCATAAAAAGTTTACCATTTTCACTTGAAAATGGTGTCGTGTAAACGCACCCTATGGCATTATTGCATGTTTACTTTATGTAGAACAGGATTCCGTGGAGTTGATGAAAATATACTAATTAATTTAAAAATAAAACACTTTAAAGTATTAAATATATTTAAAGCTGCAGTCCATACGTTTTGACTCTTTGTCGCCATCTCTGTTTGAAACCTGTAATTGCAGTTATTTGTGGAATTATCATCTTTAAGTGGGTTGTGCATCTGCACGGCTCCTCAGCACGGAGGATGTTTTGAGGAGAATGTGTGGTTGTCAGTCACCGCACTGGATACTGTAAAAGTACTTTGGACTACAGATTGTAGTGTTGGAAGTATGACCAAAATAAGAATCTTAAATGGAAAATGTCTTCTGAACAAGTAACAAATCTGTCACTTTTGTTCTGACCAACTGAGAAAAAAGCATTACAATAAATTGCGCTAGCAATGGTGATTAAATCTAATGATGGCTTAGCTCATATCACATCAAACATGCAAATTATTATTATTGTTATAAATTGTTAATGTTAACAACATTGTTAACAGCATTGCGTGACTATGTGTATTTAGTGAATATTAGCGTTACCTGTAGATTTCAATTTATGTACAGTCTAATCTCTTACATTATTTTGTCATACCATACTGCCATCGAAATGATAAGTTTAATTATTCCAGCTGCTGTGAGAAAAGGTTATAAATTATCCATCACCTGCAGCATCCTCACATGCCATATAGCCTACTAGCTGGGACTCCTTCTTTATGTAAACAGACATGATGTAATGACACAAAGACGAACGGCGGCAAGCTTGAATTTCCTGAGGAAACCCACCAGTAGCACTCGAATTAGAAAACATTATTACAAGCTTACCGTTGTGAATCGGGCTGAGGTAAGGAGATAGTTTTGAACACTGGCTGGTTATGTACTTGCTCAAAAATAGATTTTGGATATTTTTTAACCAAAAAGTTACAGACTGCAGCTTTAATAAAAGATTTTATTTGTTAAAATAAATACTGGGATTATTATGCTTATTAGACATTCGCACTGCTAGTTTAGTAACATGCCAACATCAATTTTGAGCCGAGTCTCCTGTGGGCATCGCGTGAGGAGTATATATGTGCCATGCTGAGTCGCTGCCTAGAGCGTTTCAAATCAGTCACTTATGAGGTTCCATTTCAGTTAGGATGCAGACAGCTCACAAATTTTGGAATAGATCAAGAGTGTCAGAAGGAGAGACAGAGAAGAAATGAGCGATTGTGTGTTTGAGACGGATAGAAAGAAAGGGTGGAGGAGAACTCGATGTCAGGAATCTGATCAAAGACTGTAGCAGCGTGAATATTCATGCATGTCTTGTTAAAGTCCAGTATGTGTCGGCCTATTTACCAGAGAAGTGCAGAGATCTGGCTCCAGGGTTTATTTTCAAATATCTCATGGCCATTAAGAAGTAATGGGGCTTAAGACGGTAAACCATCACATCGCACACCGACCCGAGTGACACGCAAGGACAGGGAAGATCTACGAATCGAAGCAGGCAGGCAGAAAGAGAGGCGCCTTTGTAGAAAAGTCGAGGTAATTTGACACAAGGGTAAATAAATAAAGGAGCCACATGATGGATAGATGGATGGAGGGAGAGAGGGGCTGTTTTCATGTTTGCGTCTCGACGCAGCTGACGAGGCAGGATCGCCTCATTCGGTATTCCGCTCATGAGGAGAAAAGCCAGGGATTCTACGGCCAACTCGACTCATCTTCAAAGAGATATTAACATAGCACTGGGTCTCTTTTATCTCTCCTCTAATTTCAAGGATGCCAGCTGAAATTAAAGCACTGCGCGATTGAAACAAGACTAAAAATATACAAAGTAAGAGAGAGTAGGAAAACAGGTCGAGGACAGGCAGCCCATGGTGCACAGGAAGCAAACGTGCTCTTAATGAGGTCTGCTTTATTACGACCCCCGCCACAGTCAGAGTGGAAGCGGCAGGTGGGATTCGGCATTAGCGGGATCGTGGTTCGCGCCCGATGGAGATTATGATCATTAAGAGTTCAGATCGCAGGAGTGACTCAGTTCTTAACTCTACCTAGGAAAGAGTAAAGTAAAATGCCTGAAGAAGAAATGACATGACAATACTCAGCTTCAGATGGGATTCCTACAGTTCATGTCATGTATATAGAGTGCAACAGTTAAGTTTTGGAAGTAAAAATCCCTATTCGTTTCCTCCATGGAGACATTGGTTTTTAACAATTCTGTAGAAACGGTTACAGGTTCTGTACCGCAAGCTCTTCAGTTGTTAGTTGATGGTATAGGCTTCAGTTAAAAACATTAGTAATAATTTTCAAATGCTTTTGAAAGAAGTATCTTATTTATTTGCATTTATTTGACAAAAATACAGTAAAACAGTAATATTGCGAAATAACTGTTTTCTATTTTAATATATTTTTAAATGTAATTTATTCCTGTGATGCAAAGCTGAATTTTCAGCATCATTACTCCAGTCTTCAGTGTCACATGATCCTTCAGAAATCATTCTAATATGCTGATTTTTTATTTATTTATTTATTTTTTCATTCATTCACAATGCTTCATGGGCTGTTTTCATTAATTATTGTGAATGGCATAATCAGTGTTGGGGGGTAACGCATTACAAATAACGCGAGTTTCGTAATAAGATTACTTTTTTCAAGTAACTAGTAAAGTAACGCAGTACTTTTAGATTTACAACAAAATATCTGAGTTACTTTTTCAAAAAAGTAACCCAAGTTACTTTATTTTACAGACTGACACCTCTTCTATCCCCATGTTGAGAGAAATTGGAAGTAAGGTTGCACTTCCTTAAGTCTGAGGCTTATTAATTCATTTTTGGTGTGAAAGGGTCTTTATATTTGCCAAAAATACAACTTTTTTTTTTTTTTTTTGTTAAAAATCAAACAAGCTCAGCCCAGGTGAGAAAAAGTAAAGCAAAAGTAACAGAATGCATTACTTTCCATAAAAAAGTAACTAAGTAACACAATTAGTTAATTTTTTAAGGGAGTAACGCAATATCGTAACACATTACTTTTAAAAGTAACTTTCCCCAACACTGGGCATAATGAATGAGTTCATTCCCTCATAAAAGACGTTAAAGTGCCCCTATTATGGCATTTGAAGGTTCCTATTTTTGTTTTGGGAGTCCCCAACAGCAGGTTTACATGCATACAAGGTCAAAAAACATTTTCATTGTCTTATAATATGCATTTATTTTTACCTTATTTGCTCAACGACTCCCAAATGATTCGCTCAATGATTCATTTTTCCAAACCCCTCCTTTGTGTGACGCTAATCTGCGGTGATTGGTCAGATGACTTCTGCTGGTTAACACGGAGTACAGTATACAGTGCTTGCATCACTTACATTGTATGATAATAATGATGGTGCTCCACTCTGTTATAAAAATAAAGACTCAGAGAGGAAATAAGTTGTTTTATGTTTATGTTAGCGAACATAGCCCACAGCTCGGTGGTAAACACACAAACAGTCATGGTATATGCATTAGCCCAATGCAGAAACGTATTGATAAAGCACTGCAGTTGTACACCAACGCATTGCTCTATTCTTTATCATAACTCCAAGTAATAACAACGACAAACATTTGACACATTTCCAGACAATTGCGAGCGAACACATATTGCTGTTAGCTTGTTAGCCGGAGACCTACAAGCTGCACGGAGCATACACAACTAAATACTTATTGTGCATGCTACAGAGAACATAACAGCAACAATTATTAATCATACTTACAGGTTGTAATTCGGAGGAGGAAGAAGCTGGTCCAAATAAACTGGGTACTGACCCATCCTTCAATAACAACCGGCTTGCGAATCCCTCGTTGAACGCATTTAGGTTGAAGAAGCAGTGGTCAGTAAAATGACGGGAACACAGCACAAAGTTCGGGCTGTACTGCTGTGGTATTGTTGTAAAGATGAACTTAAACCACTGATTCTTCATGTATTGGCAGTGTTTGAGGGGTTTCAAGTTTTACCTGGTGTCTGTGCATACAATAAGTGGGTGGACAATATGCTAATATGTTGTGACGTCACAACAAAACGGCTTGGGATTTATTTTACAAACGACTTGTTTAATTGACACTTACTTTTGAGAGACAATAATTTTATATACGGTTTTCATTCACTTAGAGCTATGTTACACACTACATGAAAGGCACTTTAAGTACACAGCCTTGAACATTTGTCATTTTCCCTGGTTTTCATATACCTTTTTTTTTTTTTTGCTTCAAATTAAAGTCAAATGTTCAAAACTGGTTGGTGTGGTTCATGACTCATTAGTAATTTATTCAATATTTTTTTTGAAGAACTTGTGGAGAAAATGAAAATGGGAAAAATGCTTTGAGGAAATACCAAGAACGCTGAAAAAAATCACTGTTGTGCTCTATTGCCTAACAGTTGGCAAGCACAAGCTGAAATTGCCAACTTTTGAGCACATATGAGACCTGCCTAGTTACTGGATTTGGCAAAGTTTGTGATATCAAATCTTTTGAAAGAAAGAGTTTTGTTTGAGGTACTACTTGGAGCTTGTTAAATAGATGTGCATGAGCAGAACTGTTTGTAGAAAGTGTGTATGATCAGAATTTCTTAGTAGATTATTTTGGTTATGGATGCAGCATATACTGTTTTACTAGTGGATATCTTTTACTTGATACTAATTGATTCTAAGTAGACAACTTAAAGGAATAGATCACCCAAAAAATGAAAATTGAAAAATGAAATGAAAATGAAGATGTTGTTAACCAGACAATTGACAGTAGCCAATGAAGGGAAGGAAAAAATACTGTCTGGTTACCAACATTCTTCAAAATATCTTCTTTTGTGTTCAGCAGAAGAGAGAAATTCATACAGGTTTGAAACAACTTGAGGGTGAGTCATGACAAAATTTTCACTTTTGGGTGAACTATCAATTTAATTGATTAGCGTTCTAGTTTTGTCGTGCTGCTAACTTTCAGTGTAGACTGTGTTTTAGAGATAAATAATATTCTATTTTAGTGAAGTCTATGTGTATGCCGCACACGGTTGTGTAACAGCCACAACATAACCCAAATACCAGCTGCACTCACAGACGGCTTGCATTTTCAAACACACATTTATATTTTATAGCAGCTTTTCTTTTAAGTTAGAATGCTGTATTAGACTGTTTTTGACCTTTGACTTGCTCTTTCTTTGACACTGCATGCATGTACATGTACATCTAGTGCACTTGTAAACATCTATGGATTTTTATTGTATAACTTTGGCTCTGCACACTAGGCATCTTTTGGCATTTATATTTTAGTGAAGACAATGGCCTATTTATTTTTGCAGCAAAGACTATTCCAAATGTTACAAATTGCATTTATGTAAATCGTGATTATTAAATAATTAAACAAATGTCCTTGATTGACAATAGAGCAGAGCAGTGCCTTATTTATTATTATTCAAAATACCTTAAAAAATACAGTGGAAGTACCACGGTAAAGTGATGTATCAGATAGTTATACAATTGTTCTTTGATGCTGTGGAGTTCACACTGACAATTATAATGTAGAAGTCTGAAAATACCATAGTATTTTCATGGTAAATGTCCTAAAAAACATCAAATGTTATTTGAAGTATATTGAAAGACCATGGCATTAAGTAGTAAACGTTCAAAACTTTAAATAATACCATAGTATTACCATGGTAAATGTCCATAAAAATGGTTCCTCAAGGTATTTCAAATAATATTGCACTATTGCTATAGTAAATGTTTATAATAGCATTGGTTCTTTAAGGTGCTTCAAATAATGTGGTATTACTATAGTAAGTGTTCAAAGGTAAATAATATCATGATTTTACCATAGTAACTGTCAAAATAGCCTTCTTACTCCAAGATACTTCAAATAATAACATGGTATTATTATGGTAAATGTCAAAAAAATAAATAAAAAAATGCTATAGTAAGTGTTCAAAATATTATTGTTTTTACTTCCAGTAATATTATGATTTTACCATGGTAACTGTCAAGCTAGCCTTCTTATTCCAAGATACTTGAAATAATACCATGGTATTATTATGGTAAATGTCTAAAAACATGGTTCTTCAAGGTATTTGAAATAATACTGTACTTTTACTTTACTACATGTTCAAAATAACATTTTTAAGGTACTTCAAATAATATTGTGTTTTACTTACCATGGTAACTGTCAAGCTAGCCTTCTTATTTACAGGCATGCCAAATAAAACCATAGTATTATCAAGGTAAATGTGCAAAAAAAATAAAATAAAATAAATAATAATAATACTGTGGTTTTAATATAGTAAATGTTCAAAATAACATTGTTTGTAAGGTAAAATATCATCTTGAATTAACATGCTAACTGTCAAAATAGCCTTCTTATTCACAGGAACTTCAAATAAAACCATAGTAATAAAAAACCCTGATTCTTCAAGGTACTTCAAATAATACTTTGATTTTACTATAGTAAATGTTCAAAATAACATTGTTTTTAAGGTACTTCAAATCATATCATGATTTTACTATGGTAACTGTCAAAATAACTTTCATATTCCAAGATACTTATACTTACATATAAAACCATGGTATTATCATGGTAAATGCGCAGAAAACCATATAAATACTTTTTTTGAAGTAATTGAAAGATGCAAAGATTATGTGAACAGTACTGAAACGAGAGAGAGAGAGAGAGAGAGAGAGAGAGAGGAGGAGCAGGTGTGTGTGTGTGTGTGTGTGTTTGTGTTACATGTGTGTGCTCAGGTCCAGAGGAGAAATTCTCAAAAGAGGATTCTCCAGAGCCCATTGAATATTGATGTTCCACTCCTTCATGCAACACTCGGCTTTTATCTCTCCCTCTCTCTCTGTACACCACCTTTAAAAGTCTTATCCATCTATTGATACCATGCAGTCTTAACCACCATTACAGCTCACATTCACTGCGCAGCACTGCGGCGAACATATAGAGAAAGCCGTTCTCCGGCTAATTACTGATCTATTTAGCCTGTAGCACTGAAGGGGACCATTAAATGCACAGGAAATGCAACTGAGAATGCAGCATTCATTTATAAGAGGCACATACACATTCACGCATAGTCAAGTCTTTTATCAGGGCTCTAAGAGTTTATTTGTTGTTCTTCGATGCAACAATCCCAGTTAAAGCTGTAATACAGCTCCGGATTAATTAGAAATTCCTTGAGAGTGTCCTTGCATAATAAATGTTGTCAATGCGTGAGCACAGAACCCATTGTTTATCCATCAAGCAGCAGAATTATTAAAGGGGAAAAAGCAGCCTCGTAGAAGGTGAAAGTATTCAGAGGCAGCAGTTTCACTTACTAAAGAGAGTGGAGTTGAAGTTTTAGCTTACTACAATAAAACACCCCAGTACATTAGATAAACGTCAGAGATGCTGGAAGGTTCAGGATATTCACCATTAGCCGAGACTGCGCATCTCCTCACTGTTTGGGCTGATGCACTTCACTGACGCCATTATAATGGGTGAATCTCTTCCATTGTAACATAAAATTCACCGGATTGAATTCTGAGTGTTTTTAATTGAGTTGTGAGGACCTGATGTTGTGGACTGGTCTTTCTTCTGTGTGGTGGTTTAATGTGAAGGTAATGATCTGGTGGTGAATAGAGCTTGATGATTAAGAACAGATTGCCTGGCTGGAGATCACAGTGTCTAAGTGTTGTGTATTTCAAGGCTGTGTTGTGTATTTCTGGGTTGTGTTTTTCACAGTGTTGTGTATTTCAAGGTAGGTGTGAAGTATCTCTGATGCTGCTAGCAATGCCAAAGTTGTGGATTTGATTCCGAGGAAACAGACATATTGATAAAATTAAGCATCTGCTAAATGCAAAAAAGTACTTCATTATATATTCGGTCAGATAACGTATGTACTATTTTAGCTAGAATAGAATATCTGCTCATACAATTCAGATTGCAGGAGTACAGTTCACGCAGTTTCTTTACTCATTTGTTTAAAGGAAAAAAATACATGTTCTTGGACATGACAATAGTGCAAACTTTTAGTTTTTCAATGCAACATACAGTGCATTCAGAATATGAACTGGGGGAATACACTACCTGTCAAAAGTTTGGAATAATTATAGGTGATGATACATGGGGCAACTTTTTGAGCAATGTTGCCGGGCAATGCATTTTCCCATTGAGAATGAGCGACAAATTTCTATCTGGTCACTTTAGATCGGTTGTGGGCAATGTTTTGAGATCCTCCAATCAGAATGCTAGCAGCCGATCACGTGACCAGCTTGGAGATTTCAGAAAAAAATACAAACAAGAAGATGGCGGCCTCTCAGCAACAGTGGAGCGAAGAAAAGGAGCGTGAACTTATATCTTTTTACGCTGGTAAGTTGTCATCTGTCAACCCAAAACCTCATTTAATGCTTAAAATACCAAACAGATATCCAATTTAATGTACCAAGTTCTATAAGAACATCTGCAGTGGCGTAGGCCGTAGGGACGTGATGAGAGTAGCTTTTTTACTGCAATCGACCCGGGTTCGAAACCACCTTTTGCCAAACACGCTCTTCTCCCTTTCCCATCACAAATCAGATCGGAAAAGCATTTATATTTAATAAAAATGAAGAAAATATTTGAAAAGTTGAAATAAAGTGCCTAACAAGTCTTTCATAATAAAGTATTTATTAGGTTGGCAATAGATTTGCTCCTCTCTGATTAGTGGCTGCCAACTGTATGTTGCCGTCACCAGGTTGCCCGTTGACAGCAACATTGCTCACAAAATTGCCCCGTGTATCATCACCTTAAGAGTTTAAAGTCTCTTATGCTTACCAAGGCTGCATTTATTTGATGACAAATACAGTAAAATTGTAATATTTTGAAATATTATTACAAAACTGTTTTCCGTTTTAATATATTATATAAATGTAATTTATTCCTGTGATGCAAAGCTGAATTTTCAGCGTCATTATTGTCACATGATCCTTCAGAAATCATTCTAATATCATATGCTGAACAGTTGTGCTGTTTTATATTTTTGTGGAAACCTTGTTACACTACCATTAAACATGTAAGTACATTTTTTAAAGAAATGAATACTTTTATTCAACAAAGACAGATTAAATTGTGACAATAAAGACATTTATATAGTCACAAAAGAATTTTCTTTTGAACTTTCTTTTCATCAAATAATGTACACATAAAAATATTAAGCAACAAAAACTGTTTTTAACATTGATAATAATAAGAACCATTATTAATAATTAAGCAAAAATAATAACTGAGCACCAAATAGGCATATTAGAATGATTTCCTAAGAGTCATGTGACACTGAAGACTGGAGTAATGATGCTCAGCTTTTCCATCACAGGAATGAAGTATATGAAGATGCAAAAGTCACTAAACGCCACCTCCGTCAAAAATGAGATCATGATATTGAGTGAATGCTCTCCGCACATAGTATATGTTCATCAAATACTTTCGCTTCAAATCCACTGAATCCCAGCATCAGCCCATTCAGAAATACTGGTTCGTTGGCATTTCCCTTTGTCAGCAAAAGCCTTAAGTCCATAGAAGAACCAATCAGAAGACGCAAATCGAATCATATGACTTCAAGATGAATGACGGTGTGCATATGAGCCGGCTTTCAATTGCCGAGCTACAAGTTTTTATCATGTTTCGTCCATCATTACAGTGGCAATGACAGGATTTGTTCCTTTTGCTGCTGTAAAACTGTCAGAAACTTATGTTTTACTATGTCTTGCTGTCCAAAGAGGTGGACTTAGAGGTTTTTACAAAAAAAGCACACATGGACTTTGCTGGTTTTGCAAAATTAACAAATTTGTTAAATACCAATGAATTGACTAAAGTGACATTTTTTAAAATAAGGCATTTCAATAACTGACTAATTATAAGCCATTAAAGTGAAATTACTGAACCTAAACATAGGAGCCTGGTAAAAAAAAAAAAAAAAATGCTCATTTAAAAGAAAACATGTCAGACGGACTTAGAGGTTTTTGCATCTGAACTCTTCAATGTAGTATGTTATATTAACCCATGTAGTATATAGTATATTATGATAGTAACCCATGGCCTTAGTGTTTTTAACATCATGCTTTATCAGTTGAGCTACAAGAGCTATCCCTCATGAGAAGCTGTAAAGTATTACAGGCCACTCTAACAGGCGAAATGTAGTTAAACTCGTCTACCAGTACCAAAATTAATTCCCTTTAGGACAAAAATCTCAATTTGGCCAGGATCAATGTGACAGAGTCTGCCTATGGAGAACCACTGCTCTGTGATTTCTACAATTCTTCAATTAGAGATCCTTAATTGCTAACTGACTTTCCTTGTGTCGCTCTCTATCCATTCCTATCAAAGCTTCCAGGCACGTACTGCACTCACCCTGACTTTGCTGTGTCTTAGGATGGTCTTATCTCGCCCTCCCATGCGAAATTGTCTTTTTTCTGTGAAAGTGTGAAGAGTTTGCAAGAAATGGATGTGCATTATTGATCCCTGATGGGAAATTCAGAGCAAAATAGCAGAAACATCAAATGCAAAACACACAGCTCAGTCTTCCTTCTTGTGCAAGACATCACAGAGTGAGATAAAAGAGACACGTGCGATGTTACTTCAGGCCCGGTTGACAGCTCAAAGTAATGTGAGGGCGGGCACAACTGGGAGATAAGTAAGTGCTGTATCGTCTGATGGCAACAGGCAGAAAAGTTCCCCAGTAGTGCTTTTTATTTTTTATAACACTGTTGTCGAACAAGCCAGTGGCTAAAGTCCTCCAGGATGGAGCTCTGTGGGTAGGACGTTGTGAATTTTCCAGGATGGACTCCAATTTCACCAGCATCATCTTCTGTGCCATTGCTTCCGGAGAGCCCAGGTGAGGTCTGATAACACAGCCAGCCTTCTTCATCACTTTGTTCGGATTCTCGACTGAACTGGTGTTGCTCCCTCTGCACTATATAAAGTACGCTGGCTCTTACAAACCGATAGAACATCTCTAACAGGCTGCTGCACACATTAAATGGCCCGAGTCTTCTCAGGCAGTAGAGTCTGTTCAGCTCTTTCCTCTATAGAAAACTAAAGAGCAGCAAGTGGATATTTAATTGCTTTTAAGCAACAGAGATGATTTTGCTTCAAATAATTTTGCTTCAGTATAGTAGCAAAAACTGTTTGTACAAAAAATGTCCTTCACAATCAGACATTCAATATATTACCATAAATTGCATAGACACTCCATTATGCTAAATAATTAACATGACATTATTTTATTTATAAATATCTATTGAACTTTCATTTTCATGGTCTTGGCAGGCAGAAATTGATCGACACAAACTGATTTTGTCCTCATATTTACCTTGCATATTTTTGTTCTTGGTTTTCTTTTTCTTTTTTGTTCAAGGTTACACAACCTGAATCTGGTCATGTTGGCATCCATTTTGTTTAGTAAATTTGCACCAATTGGACAGTAAGCTAAAACAACAAAAGAGGTGAAGTGTTTTCTCCATTCTAGAAGCTGTTAAGTCTCTTTATTTCTCTATCCTTCTAATTATGCAAAATACTATCATTCCAAAGTTTTGGGTCAGTAAGATTTTTTTTAAAATGTTTTTGAAAGAAGCCTCTTATGCTCTTATTTATTTGATCAAAAATACAGTAAGAGCAGCAATATTCTGAATCTATCTCCATCCATCCATCCATCCATCCATCCATCCACGTCCCTATTAGAACCCACTTTACCTATTTTTTGAGACATGACCCATGGAGAAATTAGTAATTTTCTTATGAATGTTCACTCTTACAGTGATTTAATTAGTTGCTAGTAAGTATTTCTACTTTTATATATGTCTAGTTGACTGGTGGTGGATCAGGTGAGCTCATTTGCATAAAGTTAAATTCATCTCATCTTTGGTACGTCGCCAGCACTTATTGTTGCTCATGTCTCCTTGAATCTCCTTCAACATTCATTGAAAATGAATGACAACCATTTGCTTTGTTGCCACAAATCACTGTCGGTGTGAACTCCGTTATATTGTTTTTCAGGTATGCAAAAAACACGGGGCTGGACACACACCTCCTTCCTTTAGTCTTCAGAGGGCTGATTTATACACTTAAGGTGTTGATGATAAAGAGGGTTTAGCCTCTGATAGCATCTCAACCATTTAAAGAGGGTTTGTTCCGCCCCAAAGCTCTGATGTTACCGACTCCTCAAAATCTCACACAAACAGGATCTCAATTTGTTTACAACACAGAAATAGCATTGACAATAAAGCTAAAAGAATTACATCTCAGTATTTTTAGCCCTTTGACAATGTTCAGTAAGTATCTTAATATTTAAATGTTTTCTCTGTAATGACTTGAAAGAGTGATTTGTTTTTCCAGTTAGAGGATCTACTATTTCATCCATTATTGACCAATAGATATATAATGTAAGTAAAACAGTAAGAATATAGTTAAAATAATCAAGGCATGTTTTTAATGTTTTTCATTGAAATGAAATTAAATAATTTTTATTTATACACAAATTAAAATTATATTCTGGTTCTCGAATCTGATTGGCTGAGAGGTCTTTCCAGCCATGTGATATTCTACCAGTATTGCCACGGGAACTGTTTCACGGTTTGAATCACTCCGCTGTCAGCATTCTCACAGCGAGTGTCATGGCGGACGAAAAAACCCACCATATTTTTATAGATACTACTGTTATTTTGTAACGTAATGTAGTTTTAAGAGTTTTTTAGGTGAGAATATAGTTGTTAAGACCTCAGATATGTGATTTATATGTAAACAGTGCCTATTTGACAGTGCTCCAGGCCGTCAGTGACCGTTCAGCACTTAGGTACCCGCAGAGAACAGCTTCATCTTGGCCGGTCCTTCGGGAATTTGCCGCTGGCTCTTATGTAGATAGTGTTTAAACATGAGGTATAATTCGTTTTGGGTATATCAAATGGGCAATCTTTGGTCTTATTAATCTATTACTTGTTCCAGAGCTTATAGATTTGGCTTAAAGGCTATTTTAAGTTTCATAACTTTATATTTACATTTAAATTAAATCCTATACTAACTAGAGCGCTGCTTTTGTATGTTTGACTGAACTGCAGCCTTGTGCCTAAAGCCGAATCATATATATATATATATATATATATAATATTATTGTTTTTACTGTTTATTGTTTACTGTATCTTTACTATTATTTTTTTGTTTGAATACTTTTATACGAGTAGCAAGACAAGGAAAATTTGTCTTTAGAAAAGTAAAAACTGATTAAAGTCATCACAATATTCATGATGTTGCTTAATTTTATTTTGCTAGTAAAATCATTATGAATATATCATGAACATTTTGAGATATTTACCAACCCTAAGCGTTGCTCTCTACAATTTCTTTCTATCCATCTATCTCTGGTCCACCTGGTGTCTTTGCAAAAAACATCGACCACAATGATGCAAATCCCTTGTCGCACACACTCATGCACCTGCAGCAGGGCAAACAAATAGGTCTGTTTATCTTCATGCTGCACTTTCATAAATCATGCAATTGTTGTCTGGATTATCAGGTTCGCTCCTCTCTTTTCCGATGTGCATGTGTGAAGTGGATTAGTTGCGCTCAGGCGTGAATCGTAACTTGACCTAATAGCCTAATTGGCCTTCTGAAATCTGTGAAAGGGCAGGTAATCACGTTAAGTTTGTGAACTGGATTTAGTTCCCATTCAAACAGAAGGCAAGTCTAGTGTGAAAGCGGCTTGAGCCTTCATGTATGAGATTAATTAAAGTGCTTATTTCAGGATGGACTGTATTAGGGCTTTTTCAGATCGATGCCAGTGTTCTGCAGTAGTGCAGCATCCATTTAGCATAAAAGAAAAGAAAAGACTATAGTGTGCCTTTCAATAGTCTCTGATTTTGCCATTCAAGTTTATCAAATAGGATTGATGGTGATTTGCATGATCTCTTCGGATTAAAGAACCGTTGAATAAAACAATCATTTTAAACCGAAGTTTGCTAAAGCCTTGTTGACCAGATGCACTTTATTTGATGCTTATTCTTACACTATAGCCTTTCTGGAATATTTTCCCTTCCTTTTTCAGCTGAACCAATTTGTCACGGCAGAGATGCTGAGATAATAGGTTTAGGTATCATGAAGGGAATCTCAGCCTTTGTTTGCTATGCTTTATTGAATCATAATGAGAAGAAGAGGATGAGGACTAGAGAAGGAGAACGATGGCTGAGCGCCCATTAATAACCGCTGATCAAAAATCACTCACTTCCTAGTGGAGGAGAATCAAAAACAGCCAAGTTTGGCAAGCATTTCCCTTGATATCTAATTATAGACCTAACCCTAATACTATCCGAGCATCTCAGACCTGAAAAAGTCATCAATTCTCACTTTGCACATCACGATCCGAAAGAACGAGAACTGGAATCTCCTATGGTAAATAAATAGTTCAGAAAAGACCAGCTTGACAATTTAATTGTTTCAGAAAGTGCACAAATCAATCAGGTTTGCAGGGTACCAGGTGCATACGAGTGCTTCTGAGGGTGAAATAATCGTTAGATTTTCCAACATTTTGCAGGTTATTAGCATTAAATCTCTGAAAAACATTTTTTTTTTTTTTTTCATATTTGTTTAAGGCAAGTTGTAGCAGTATAGTTGGCAAGTAAACAAGAGATAGATAGATAGATAGATAGTTAGTTAGTTAGTTAGTTAGTCAGTCACAGGCAATCCACACTCCAATCCATAAGGGGGTGTATGCAGTAATGCAACACTGATTGCTAACCACCACAACAGGAAAAAGCGCAGAAGAAGAAGAACAGACAATCTATAAACAGATATGTTTATGTGTAATCTTTAAACCAGTGTTTCAATCGTGGAAAATCATCAATAAAACGGCTTTAGAATAATATCTCATGTAGCATTACATTTACATCAGGCAAGTCATTTAGTGCCCACAGCATGTTAGTTCACTAGAGAAATGAACTCTAGAGGGGAGCATTTCACTAAATATATGCACTTTATTATCTTATATATGCTTTAAATTTACTTTCCCTGTTAGTAATGTCTTAATTATTTAATATATGCTTAAATAAATTTGTCATGAAAACAAGTTTTGACAGCAAATGTGTAAATGATTATATTTCAAAAATTAATTGGAGCAGAAAAATAATTTATAATTAGATTTAGAAGTTAATGCAAAACCTGCACCTTTACATGTTTTTTTTTTGTTTGTTTGTTTTTTTGTTTGTTTGTTTGTTTGTTTTATTATTTGAGTGCTGATTATTAAATCTAAAAATAAATAGCAACTGAATGTAATAGTTTAGGCTCTGTTGTTCATTGTAACCTTTAGTTTTATAGTAATGTGCGAGAAAAGGCTCCCTGTATATAGTTTACAGCATTAGCTGAGATAAATGTTTTTATCCTTACGAAAATGTTGATTATAATTGATTTTATTTAAAGAAAGACACAATTTGTTCAATAAATCTCTGTTTAATAAAGAAGAAGAAAAAAATTAGCTATTTTATGTTTAGTTCCCTCCCCCTTGCTGTACTGAACCGTGCCTTTAATACCAACGTACATACAGAACCATAATGTTTGTGTAGTGTTACACCCCTAATAGATACATTATTGTTGTGTAATCTATAGTATTTTGATTTGTCGACCCCAAAATTGCACATAAAAACAAATTGAACTGTCCTTGTACCTGTTGGTCAGATGGTCTCTTTTTGTGTACTGTAAGTGGGTGACAATGTAATAATATGTGATATATGTTTTTAATTCTTCAGAAATTACTTTGGAGATGAACGGGTTACGTGTTATGAGTTTTCCCTGTCCTGTTTATGGGGTTCTGAGTGTCTTTCCGTAGGGACGGTAGATCTGTTTCTCCACTTAGGAAAAACAACAGTGGAACAGATGAAGCTGTCAGTGAAAAATCAACAGATATCCCACTGTTCAAAACACAATTACGGACAGAATTTTTCCAGGGACATTCATATTCATAGTACCGGTTGAGGTTTTCAAGACTGATTCACAAAGAAATTATGAATTATTGACTGAGAACATTTGCTAGGTGATATACGACTCCACTGAAGCGCAGAGGCTCAGTACCCCATTATTGAAAACAAGTGCTCATCCTCCAATATATCTCTTCAGAAATTTATAACAGTTTATAATAGAATTCATTTTCTTGCATTTGAGGCATATCTTTTTGATTCCTTTATTATATTAGGATACAAGGATCCACAAAGGAAATTAACAGCTAGCCACATTCATCTCCTTATTACAAAGACTTCTGACAGCTTGAAGAGTCAGCCACGGTAAAATTGCCTGGTAAAATTCAGTCCAGCGAGCTAAAAGTGGAGTTTTTGCTTCATTTTAGCTTGTGAAACTTCCTATTAGTTATAGAATTAATGCTTTGTGGCCATATTCTTCTGAGAAATGTGATGATTGATCACATCGTATTTTGTTTACCAGCATATTGATTTTGTTAAGCATCGATTGACAACTCTTTGTAAGGTCAAGGAAAGCCCTTTTTATGTAGACAAGTCTGGATTACATGTTTGTCTATTGGCATGCGAGATTAAGGTTGTTACGGGTCTTTAAGCACGGACAAAACAACTGACACGCAACACCGGACACTTTCTCTATTGCGCACACCTTTTTCTTACTGACCCAACCACTGACCCACAAGTTGTCCTGGACGTGAGGCCTCGCTACAATGAATAAACCATAAAGAAGGTGTTTATTACCTCTAGATCAAAGCCAGTGGCAGGGTATAATGATGAATGGGCGAGGGAAGTCAGTGGATGTGCTTGGCGTGGCCCTCCTTGGTAAAAACGACACCAGTCATTAGTTAGATGGCTACAGCACAGAGACTGGTCCTAAAGCATGCGAGACAGGCATTAGTGGGCTTTGAAGCTTTTGTTTTTTAACCGTAACTCAGAGCATGACTCAGTTAAGCCTCTGCGATAGATACGGATTCATCATTATAATTAGCATAGCAGGAATGGGGCTGCAGCTTTCACACTACGCATAAGGATTGCTGTATCACTCTTTTGATGTGTAACCGCTAGTTTAGTCTCACATAGCCACATTTCTGACTAACAATAACGCTTATCACTTAGACAGGAAAAGACCACCTGAATGACATTTAAAGGGGACCTATAATTAGGGGACCTAGGAGACCTAACCCCTTTTACAAGATGTACTGAAAGTCTCTGGTGTCCCCAGAATGTGTCTGTGAAGTTTCAGCTCAAAATACCCCACAGATTATTTATTATAGCTTGTCAAATTTGCCTCTATTTGGGTGTGAGCAAAAACACACTTTTTGTGTGTGTCTTAAAATGCAAATGAGCTGCTGCTCCCGGCCCCCTTTCTCAAAGAGGGCGGAGCTTTAACAGCTCATGCTTCGGTTGCTCAACAACAACAAAGCTGGAGAATCTCACGCTTCCAAAATGACGATTGTTCAGCCTTACATTGTCGGACACTGATGGAGAGACTCAGGAAGAAGTTACAACAAAAGTGGGCGGATTCATCTGAAATAATTGATGCCACATTAAAGGGTTAGTTCACCCAAAAATGAAAATTCTGTCATTTATTACTCACCCTCATGCCGTTCCACACATGTAAGACCGTCGTTAATCTTAGGAACACAAATTAAGATATTTTAGTTGAAATCCGATGACTCTGTGAGGCCTTCATAAAGAGCAATGACATTTCCTCTCTCAAGATCCATAAAGACACTAAAAACATATTTAAATCAGTTCATGTGAGTACATGAACATATTTTATATGTTCTATATTTTATATTTTATATCATACTCACATAATTTTCATTTTTGGGTAAACTAACCCTTTAATAGGTCATGATCTCATTCAAATAAATTTTGCATAATTTGGTTTGCAATCAAATATATACAGAAAACTGTTGGAAATGTTTTTTAACTCAATCTTTATCTCTCTGAAGGTAATATATACACGACTATTCAACCATTATTTATTTATTTATTTATTTATTTTTTTGAAAGAAAGAAATGTATATTTTTATTCAGCAAGGATGTCTTAAATTAAACAAAAGTGACGGTAATGACTATTTCAAATAAATAAATTTCTTTTTCACTTTCTATTCATCAAAGAATCCTCAACAATGTTTTCGCTAAAATGTTAAGCAGTACAACTGTTTTCAACACTGATAATAATTGTTTCTTGAGCAGCAAATCAGCATATTAGAATGATTTCTGAAGGATCATGTGACACTGAAGACTGGAGTAATGATGCTGAAAATTCAGCTTTGATCACAGGAATAAATTACATTAGGCATTTCATGTTTTCATGTGCTGGTAAATATTGTGATGTCCATGCTGTAGTCATGGCCGAAATCTTTGGGCATAGGCCTACTGTTTAAATACCGGATGAATACTTAAAGCATTTCTGTCATGAGTTTTGACATTATCGTTGTGTCGCATTAAGAGTGACGCTCTGACTGCTCAAATTTAAAATCCAATTTTAGCAGCCAGAGCATCCAGAATGTATCTGTAAAAATCTGATTGGAATCACATTTCAAACCATCTCCAAATGTGGTTTAAATCAGATTTGAAAAAATCAGTAGGCAGCCATTTTTGCTGCAGCGCCCGGGAAGCGATTGAGGGGTTTGGTGCCTTGCTCAGGGGCGCCTCAGTTGTGGGTAATGAGAGTGGAAAAGAACGCTGTTCATTCAATCCCCCCACCTACATTTCCTGCCGTTACTGAGACTCAAACCTGCAGCCTTCAGGCTATAAGTCCGACTGTCTAACCAACTGCCCCAACTGAAATCCCTTCGCCCGAGCGAAGGACTTGAACCATGGACCCTCAGATTAAAAGACTGATGCTCTAACGACTGAGCTATCCAGGCTCTGAACATAGCCTTGCCTCAAACAAAACTCTTTTCAAACACTTGATGCCACTAACCTGGTAAACTTTGGTAAAATCCAGTGATTAGTTCTTCCTCTAACTCAGTAACTTGTAAGAATGACGTCATTTTTAAGTGGATTGGTTCACCCCCAACTCCCAGAAGTTGTGTAGCACCAGCCAGTCAGATAGGAACTATTGATTTTTTTTTCCATTCTTGCCATTTTTGTGTGCAAAATGCATCAGACGGTCAGTGAATGGATTGAGGTCTTAGAATACCCCTAGTTAGACTCTGAACCTGACAGTCACAAGCATTGAGAATATCTATGTAAAGAAATTTTAACGTTTGCACCAGGCTGAAGAAGTCACTAATAAGCAGCTACGGGCGAGTCAGAAATGGGCCCGTCATCCACCGCAGGCCATTTTGCTTCCCTTGACACCATCTTGCCAATAGAAAAACAGAGGAAGTGCAGATAAAATCCATAAGCTTCAGCTCACACTGCAGAATGTGTCAGAAATGTGATGGGAGTGATTTTCACACTGCGTCTAATTGCATCAAGATATGAACAGAGCACATCTTAAATATGTGAATGTTAGGTCTGCAATGTGATGTGCTGTCGGTTGTCTTCTGTTGTCGACTATAAATACAGGTAGATAGGTAAGTAGATAGATAGATAGATAGTACTACACTCGTATCGTATCGGTTGCTAGAAGCATAATCACATTATCTGTGGTCGTAGATTCCATGTTGGTCTGCTAATGAGCTCTAGTCCATCTTGCTACAGATCCACTGGAGTCTCTACCCACTTCCAGCTCCTGCTGCTCAACACAGTGGTACTGCTACAACTCAGTGAAAAATTACCCACACTGCACCTTTAACGTGCATGTGCGCAACGACGAGTTTCAATTTTATTTGTGCCATATTTTTTTGCTAATGCTTTATAATAAGATTCTAAATGTGAAAAATTGTTAATGTAGTGCCTAACATGAACTAACAATGAACAATACTTTTACAGCATTTATTAATCTTGGTTAATGTTAATTTCTACATATACTAATACTTTTTTTACATATTAAGTTGTGTAAGTTGCGTATTATGAAAGAACATGAATTAACAGTGAACCATTTTTTTAAAAAAAACAAAAAGATTAGCATATTCTATAGAATTCTATAGAAAATTTTTCATTGTTAGGTCATAATACAGTACCTAATGCTTTAACTTTTTTATTTTATTTATTTATTTTTGCAGTATTATGAGGCCCACTGTGGTTAAGGTGTGATAAATGTTAAACGCAGGAAGAGATATTAAGTCAAAAATTGTACGAATCAGATATAAGCTGAACAGGTATGAGTTTGTCATTCTTTGCATATTAACTCTCGTCCATGTGTCACTAGACATATAAAAGCAAGTTTTCCTCAAGCAACGTTTTGCATTAAGTGGCTTAGATTCTGCTGATGTAAAGGGATAGAGTGACTGCATATTAAACCACTAACTCACCAACTCAAAGGTGTTACATAATTCATAGGCACAAAATCATATGATCAGGCATGTTGAGCAGAGGGAAAGTTATCTGCAGGATATTGCAGTGCGGGGGAAGGGGGTCATTTATATTTGAACTGAAGTCCTCTGGGGAATAACGTGAACACTAGGGGGCAAACTTGAGCTTCATGTACACAATTAGAACGGCAGCAGAAAGAAATGGAGAAGCCACTTACAGAACATCTCTCACACACTGTCTGTCTGTCCTTTGTTTAATTTGTGGCTCTACCTGCAATAGATTCACATTGATAACCTCTTTCTGTGTTCTGCTTCTTTAGGTCTTCCTTGTATTCTCAGTAGTAGTCTTTCTCAACAGAATGTGTGTGTAACTCTAACGCTCCGGGAGAAGTCACTTGGATTTCCCTCCTGCTGCATTATAGATGCATGACGGTTGAAGCCTGACTGAGAGGTCTGCGTTTTCACTGCCTGATTTCATTTGCATTCATCTTGGATGTGCAATGTCAGCTCGGGGCTCTGATCAAAACCTCAACAGACCTTGTCTACTGCACTCTCTGTTTAAAGGTTAAGTGTGTCATTCCTATGCCACTGGTGTCGCCAAACGGATTTGCAAAAAAAATGATTGTTTTCAAACAGGTTTCCCAAGCACTTTTGCTGTAGGTCAAACTAATAGATACTGTCCCAAACCAATTGGTCAAGTCAATAGCTATGTTTTCATCCAAAGTTGCGAATTTAACTTATGCGCAAAATTGGAATATTGCATAAAACTTTTGCGAATAAAGCACAGTTTCCATCCCATGTGTTGAAGAGAACAAAATCATCAGAGCTCGCAGACGAAACACAATAAACGCTGTCATGTTATCTTGTGTTCAGATGCTGGTGTTTGGGAATGCAGATGCGTTTGGGAGGGAATTAAACCAAATCATTTTGATGGCAGACTGGCTCAGGCATTGCAGAATGATCAAGCCAACATTTGACATGATGTGCAATGAAACTGATCCACTGGTTAGTCCAGTTATCCAATCACATCCACTGTTGAGGCAAAGTCACACAAGTTTTTTGAGCATCAAGGGATTTATTTCGTCAATGTGTTTCCATCATATGCGCATGTTGATGCGCATTTTGGCGTTTCCATCCAGCATTTTTTTTTTTTATGCGATAGCTCAAAATGCACTCTTAAAATAGGTTGGATGGAAACAGCTAATGTTGGTGTTTCAGGGTGGCCGAGGCACCTACTAATGACTTTATTAAATTTAATATTAAACTTAGAAAGAAGAAAGTATTTAAAATCTAAAAAAAAAAATCACATTTCACAACTCAACTCACAACTTATACCTGTGCAGCTCACCTATGGCCCATGATTCTTTGCGTTTGGGGCATTCGAGTGTTTTTGTGCCACAGAGGAACCACAGAGATGCAAAAGATCACAATCAATTCTGCTGCTTAACAAATTCTGTCTGTCTTTAGGCCTTGGGAATTCAATTAAACAAAAAGGTACAAGAGGTTGTACTATATTGTGAATATAAAAGATGTTGGGCACATGCAGCAGAGTATATGTAACCGTGTATGCAGACGTGACTATATTCACAAAATAACATGGATATACTCTATAATTCACAATATAACAAGAATTCTTTATTGATTTCATACATCTGTTACCTCATAATGAAAATGGTAAAGAGGTAAATATTAAGAATATTATATCACTATATTGTGTAGAGATTATATTTGGGTCAATGACGTGACGGGTAATTTTTTTGTCCAAAGGCCTTAATAATAATACAAAATAAAAATATGACATCCAAAGTATGTAAGGTAGTACAACTAGATCTCTTTTATTGAATCCAAAAGGTTTTAATTACATTTTGCTCCATATAAAGGTATTTTAAAGATTTTGAAGTGTCAAAAGGTCATTTGGTTTAACCGTCTAAAGGCCAATACAGCCATTTCATTTGTGATTAAAATATCTTGAAATGTAATAAATGTATATATTTTTTATTCTGGCATGATTTTATAACATCATATATCAACATAGTGCAAAATAGTATTAAAATTATCTGTAGAAGTCGTTGCTTTGTTATGAGAAAGAATGTCCACAAAAATGAATTTCATTGATGTCATTCGGACTAACCAACATAAAGGGATCAAGTCATGCAGTCAATATCATGTGACAGGATGTGACACCAGCAAGCTAATTAGCTAGCTAGCTAGATATCAGCCGGTTAACATTGTTTGAAAATATCCAGTATAACCAAAAGTGTCATTCGGTAAAACCAAAATATGGTTAAATCGAATGACTTTTTTGGTGACAAATTTTGTCCATCTTGTAAAAAATGAAAAAATTACAAAAGCAGTGTTAATTGATTATAAAATCCACATAACCTCATTGTTAACACGTAATAAAACTAAAATTAATTATATCTCCATTATGTAAAAAACCTTATTCGTCAATGACCCATACACATTACCATTCAAAAGTTTGGGGTCAGTAAGATTTTTTTAAAGAAATTATTACTTTTATTCAGCAAGGATGAATTAAATTGATCAAAAGTGACAGCAAAGACATTTATAATGTTACAAAAGATTTGTTTCAAATAAATGCTGTTCTTCTGAACTTTCTACTCATCAAATAATTCTGAAAAATATCATCATGGTTTCCAGTAAAATATTAAGCAACACAGTATTAGTTATGTTTCCATCCAAAGTTGCGCATTTAACTAATGTGCAAAAATGGAATATTGCATAAAAAGCAGTGTTTCCATCCCATGTGTTCAAGAGAACAAGATCGTCACTTCCTGGGATATTGGCACAAAATATCTGTAATAAAAATGGGAGGGGAAACCACTGTGACTCTTTTATCCTATATCATAAATGACTTGCATCTTAGAGTGAGCAGACGAAACACAATAAACGCTGTCATGCTATCTTGCATTCGAATGCTGGACTTTGGCTCAGGCATTTCAGAATGATCAAACCAAATTTTTAGATGCTGTGCAATGAAATTGGTCCGTTGGTTAGTCCAGTTATCCAATCACATCCACTGTTGAGGCAAAATCACATGAGTGTTTTGTTGTGCATTGAGGGATTTATTCAGTAAAAGTGTTTCCATCGTAGTTTATCTTTTTATCATGTATCCACTTCAGTTGAGTGCAAACGTTTTTTATGTTCATTTATAGAATGTATGCACATTACATAAAAATGGGTTGATGTAAACAGCTATTGATAATAAGAAATGTTTCTGTTTGTTTTGTTTTTTTATCAAATAATTGCAGCCTTGATGAGCATAAGTGCTTTCTTACCTTAACTCATATATATCCTATTTCACCCCACAGAGTAGGTTGTTGTTTAGTTTTGTAAATTGCTTACAGGATAATTATACATGTTGTGACTGATATTTTGGCTCAGATGGTTAGTCTGGCCTGGCTGGGTATGATTGCACAGTTTAATTGCAGAGAAATGCAAACTTTAAAGCAAATACATCTAATTAAATCACCCACAGCATTGAACGCAGGTTCATTAAACAGAGTCACAGGAGTCGCCCATATCAGAGGCACAGGGGAAGCTTGACTACATTTTAATGGCTCAGAAGATTCGGGGAACTGCTCCCAATGCAAAATAACAAAACGATTACCTAACCTTTCCACTAATCTCTGAATTAATTTACCTATGAATAACAGTATGGAATATTTAAATTAAACCTTAGTCATCCTTGTCTTTATCTGTGGCTTGGTTTCTGTCACTGTAGCTGGTCTAAATGACAGGAAGAAGCTAAATACAGTTAAAGTGGGAATGTCTTTTTACAGTGCTTTTTGTCATATTGGAGCTTGATCGCACCATTGACTTTCATTATATTGAAACGAGACAGAATATTCTTCAAAAATTCATATTTTGTGTTTCACTAATGAAAGAAGGTTTGGAAAGACATGAGGATGAGTAAACAATGGCAAAATTTTCATTTTTTTAGGTGAACTATCCCTTTAAGATTACTATACACTGATATTCAATATCAACAGTGTAAGAGAGAAAACATACAGGGTGGCTGAAGAAATCAATAGTATATAGGTGTTTGCTCTTGTGTGGTGCGATTAAAGACATGGTCGAGAATGTTTGCTAACCTTATGTTCAACCACAGGCGTATTCTAGTTACGCTCTACAAAAAATAAAGGTTATCAAATCTTAAGGTTCAGCAAATGACCAAAGATCTTCAACAAAGGCAATTTTTCACACTGCCTTATAGTAAATCTACTGTAGCTTAAGATGCTTTGTAGCTGGTTTCTTGCTGGTCATTAGCTGGTGAAAGCTGCTAGACCATCTTGGACCAGAAACAAACTGATCATACCAATTTATGGTGGTTCCTTAAAAGCATCAGTACACAGTATTTTCTTTGTCATCAGGCTGTAATACTGTACGTATCTGTTATGTAAGTCAAGACTGTGCAGCAAATTGACTTTCCACTATCAAATTCTGGGTCGAACAAGCGTCCATATTAGTTAGCATAAATCAAACCTAGCCTGCACTTTCCACTGATGCTCATTGCTATTAGAAGCTACACTACACCTAACAGCACTCAGTGGAGCAGCGCATGCTAATGCGAGCTGCAAAAAGCGGACCGTGTCTGCCTTTTTAGTGCTGATTTGCATGTCTGTTTAATTCCATGATGCGGCAGGCTCATTAGAATTAGCTAGTGAAAAGAAGTTTGAGTGTACAGCACTGTACCTTAGAGCACACACCTTTCCCAAGAGAGGAAACTGCTTGGAGATGCTAGATAAAACATGGCAGATTGTTGTTCTCGTGGGCTGAGCTACTCATTAGCGAGACATTAGGGCAGAAAACCTCAGTCATGTGGGTCATTACGAAAACAGGTACTGCATAAACACATGGAAGGATGACAAGGCGAGAAAAGGAACAAACCATTCCTGACAGAGTGAAAGTACGTCCTGTCCACATGCCCTCAGTCTTATTCGAAATATGCAGGTAAACAGTTGCTTGTTGTATTTGGATAAGTACCGTGATGATAACCATAGTTTCTGTCAAAGAAGCCGTTGTTTCTAGACTTATTTTTACTACAATACACTGTGGTGTTAGGCACTACTGTAAAAGAAAATATAGAAAATTAAACTTAATTAAAAACTTGAACAAAATGACAAAAAGACTGGAGATTTTGCACCAGTGACATTATTTTAAATCACAATTAAACATTAAGGATTATATATATATATATATATATATATATATATACACACACACACACACACACATTTATTACAACCATATTAAATATATATTTTATTGTACTGTACTGACTTTATAATCAATTAACACTGCTTTTGTCATTTTTTACAAGAGGGACAAAATTTGTCACCAAAAAAGTAATTCGGTTTAACCAAAATTTCGGTTTTACCGAATGACGATATTTTCGAACAATGCTGACAGGCTGATATCTAGCTAGCTAGCTTGTTAGCTTGCTAGCTATCAGGCAAAAGAACAATTTAACATTTTATATATAATACAAGTGTTTCAATTATTACAACATTTTCCATGTTTTATAGCGGTTGTACCGAATGACCGAATTTTAAGACATGCGTATGAGCAAGTGAATACATGAATTTTTCAAATAGTTAAAAGAGAGTTAGTTACTTTGCTTCATGACCATGTGGTCCTTTGCAGGTGTCTGAATGATGTCACATCCTGTCACATGATACTGACCACATGACTTGATCCAAAATGGTCCTTTTATATTAGTTACTCCGAATGACATCAATGAAATTAATTTTTCTGGACATTCTTTCTCATAACAAAGCAACGACTTCCACACATAATTTTAATACCATTTTGCACTATGTTTATATATATATATATATATATATATATATATGATGTTATAAAATCATGCCAGAATAAAAAAAGGTTAAAATTAAGGCCTTTGGACAAAAAAATGACCCGTCACATCATTGACCCATATATATATATATATATACACGCATATATATAACAACCATATTAAATATATTATTTATTGTACTGGCTGTACTGGCAGCTTAATGTTCTTTAAAAATAGGCTTCATTATCTTTATGCCAAAAATAAATAATGTCATATTTTATTTAGATTTTGACTGTAAAAAATCCCAAGCTTTGTGAGACTCACCCTTTCATATTAATGCATTGTGGCTTAGTAACAATAACTGCTGTAATTTATTTTATTTTGGCAGAAAGTATAGTTACCGTGGTACATTTTTATAGGGCAGTTTTACAATCTATAATATTGTTTAGCTGGCAAATACTTTGCTCTGCAAATGATTCAAAATGTCGAGGTGAAAACGCAATGGGAACGCTAGCAGGATAGTTTACTCGCTTTGTTGAGTAAATACTCAATTAGCAATGAATATTAATAAGACATTGACATGTTCAGCTTTATTTTCACTGCTCTCAGATGAACTAAAATTGCTGCTGCTGCCTGACAACAAGCTGTTTTTGGATTTAAAAACCACATTTAACTTGTGAACACAGCTGAGGGCAGAATGATTGTACATGCTGAGCCGCAGGGAGCTGAAGTCCATGCTAGTGGAGCCAAACAGTGTGAGGTGAGTGCTGAAATCATGACTGGACGGCGAGACTGTTGCACCACCTTGGCATTGCTCACCTTTTTTTTTCTGTATTGTTTTTCTTTATTGGACAGATAAAGTGGAATCAGAATCAACATTTGGTTACACTTTATTTCGATGGCCCACTTTAGGCATTCTACTAACTAGAAGTAACTTTGCAACTACATGTCAACTTACATTAGAGTTTTAGTATAGTTAGGTTAGGGTTAGGTGTTAGGTGTTAGGGTTCAGGTAAGTAGAATAAGTTGACAAGTAGTTACAGTACTTATAGTCAGTAGAATGGGAGCATCAAAATAAAGTGTTAGCAGATATTAGTTAGCAGACAGGTTAGTTTACCCAAAAATGAAAATTCTGTCAATAATTACTCACCCTCGCCCTTCGTTCCACACCTGTAAGACCTTCGTTCATCTTTGGAACACAAATTAAGATATTTTTGAGAAAATCCGAAGGCTCAGTGAGGCCTCCATTTACAGTAAGATAATTAACACTTTCAAACACCCAGAAAAGGTACTATATCTAGTGATGGGCGATTTCAAAACACTGCTTCATGAAGCTTCGAAGCTTTACGAATCTTTTGTTCCGAATCAGTGGTTCAATGGGAAATAATCATGGCCTCTGATGTGAATTATAAAATAATTTTTAATACGACCATTCAAAACCGGAGGTTCAACCATTTTGCATTGTAAAGCGATCACCAACAGAATAGTTTTGGGCGGGTATTAATGTAAACACAGATATCGGATACTAGTTGTGTCTAAAGTGAATGTAAACAGGCGGGACAAAAAAAAAATTGGATATTGTCAAAAGATCAGATCTGCGCATATAGACTTGCAGGGTAAACATTGCCAAAGTGTCACCCAAAACTCTGTTTAACATTAGCAGTTAAACCTACAAGGAATTTGACTCTCATAGCAATTCCTGGTCTTTTTCTTCTCATAAGATAATTGTACCTCAAATCAATATTTCTTTCCAAGTTATTTATTTATTTATTTATTTTCTTGGCAAGTAGTGGTGTAATAATTGAAAAATGTGCAGTCATCTGGTCAGTATCATTAAATAAAACTCTTCAGGATAATACAGTACAACTCTAAAATCTTTATTTCCTAATAAAGATTTTAATTTTTTAGTGAATTTTTGGTGAAAAAAAATATGCAGAAGGATATTTGGATGCCATCTTTCTTGTTTCTTAGTTTTGTATGATCAAAAATGCAGTAAAAACAGTAATATTCTGAAATATTATTACAATATAACTGTTTTCTATTTGAGTATATCTTAAAATGTAATTTATTCCTGTGATGTAAAGCTGAATTTTCAGCATCATTTCTCCAGTCTTCAGTGTCACATGATCCTTCAGAAATCATTCTAATATGCTGATTTGCTGCTCAGGAAACATTTCTTATTATTAACATTGTTGAAAACAGTTGTGCTGCTTAATTTTTTTTTTTTTTTTGGGAAACCATGATACATATTTTTTTCAGGATTCTCCGATGCATGAGCACCACAGCTCATGTCTGCAGCACATGTGCTAACCGTTGTACCACATATCCGGATGGCTTTTCTTTTTTTTCCACTTGCTTCGGAAATGCCACAGACAAAGTGCAGATAGTCCAGCAAGCCGCTATCATCCCCAAATGCTTATATCCCTAACCGATCTGTCTCGCCAGCGTATCGTGCCGCTTATCTGATGGCCACCCTGTAACGCAGTCCCTCTCGATCGTGCTCATCCCTCACCGCATGGACCTATCAGACAGCACATCTGCCTCCACCTCTGTTTCACTGTCACAGCTGAGACAAACACACAGCTTATCAGCTTTCCACGCTGCAGATATGACCTTTAAGAGAAAAGGGTGTGTGATCCATTGAGAGGACTGATAGAGGACGACCACTTCATCAGGGAAAAAGAGAGACAAAGAGGAGGAGGAGGAGGAAATATGCTTAGGAGAAGGGCACTACATTCAGAAACAAGTGCAAGCTGAGATTGTTTAGCTGGAGATTCAAGAGACAGATGTGAAGGAGAGTGGAGAGAGATCAGCAGCACTTTAAGGAGGAGACGGGCCACTCATAGAGAAATTAATGGGACGAATTGCAACTGGCATGATGAGATGTATCGACGGTAAAAATAATATGTCAGTGTAATATGGCAAGGAATCCATTTTCTTGATGCTAAATTTTAAAGTAATAGTCCTTTTCCAATACAAGCAAAGCTCAATATATTGCACTCAGCTCAATTACCACAACAGATTATTTCAACTTGTTTCCTGTTTTGTTTTATTTTATTGTATTTTTTAAATATAAAGCAAAAAATTCTGGGTTACAGTGAGGTTCTTACAATGAAGGTGAATGGAGTCAATTCGTAAACTTTAAAGGTCGCTTATTCAAAACAAAGGTGTAGCTTGATGACGGCGTGAATGAACGTGGAATCATAGGAGTTGTCGTCTTTATATCCACAGCCAATGGAAAGGAATCTGATGGACTCGGGCAGAAATCATGCTCATGGATGAGCTAATGTATTAAAGTTTTATTAATATTATAGTGGTATGAAGTAGGGCTGCGTGATTTATTGTGATTAAATCGCACACGAGTTGGCAAATGCTGTGATTATTTAATGCGCAGCTTGTCAGAGCTGTACGGCTCTGTGATCAGTAGTAAATGCTTCTCCATCTGAAAGCCAGAAGTCGCTTTTGTGCAGAAACTCCAAATATGCCCTGCCGCAGAAGAAGATAAGAAGATACACACCGATCTCGAGTCCAGCGGAGCTTTTATTATGCTTATGCTGCATTCAGCCGCTTCTGCTCTTTTTGTTGCGTATGTGGGGTAACGCACCGCTGTTTTACATGGTTAAAACAATCATACTAAATACATTTGAGTGTGTTGAAATTTATATTATAACGTTACTCTGTGCGTTCACTCTGTGGTTGCTATGAGACACTTGTTGCACTTTGCATTAATCTAGATTGCTTGGAAATCAAGGGTAGTGCTGATACGATGTCATTGACAGGCGACGCAATGACACAGTGTGTGTCCTGGTTAAAATTGCTGATTTCTCTGGATTTAAACATTGTTGGAAACATTTGGAATAATGTAAGTACACAAGTCAACAAAATATATAACATTGTTCTAGTGGTTTTTGGATATTTTAATCTAAAAATCTTACATATTGTGCCTTTAACTTAGGGAAATATCCCTTTAACATTCTACAGGGGAAAGTGCCTGTAGTTAAATTGCAGCAGTGCATAATGTATCACATCATGATTAAGATGAACGATTATCAATGCATGAATCAAAGTCACTGCAGAATGACGATGACGATTTTTTTAATTATGTATCTGGGCAGAGACAAATCAAATAGAACAGTAAAGATGATTACCGTAGCATTAACATCTTGCTTGCACTTTGGCTCACAGCAGACGAATCATGTAAGACAAGTCACTCTTATTGGCAAAAGTTAACACTTGAAACTTTGTCAAGCTGCCAACACCCCCTGTCACACTTAATGACTTCAAGTTGCTCTTTCGCTGTCAGTGCGAACGGAGCTTTTTTGTTATAGACGGTTGGTCATGCAAACTGCACCTAAAAAGGTTCTCACACCCCGTTTTACACCATTAACGGCTTTGTCACTGCATGTTGCTAGACTGGGAAGTCGCTTGTGGGCATTCCTAGTGCTGTCAATTTTTGTTTGATTTCATCAGTGATTTGACATTATATTGCTATATTGATACTGTAAGACTTTAGATTAGGTCTAGTTCTCACTATTAACTAGTTGCTTATTAGCATGCATATTACTAGAATATTGGCTGTTTATGTTTATGAAGCACATATTAATGCCTTAACCTGTTAGCATTCCACTGTACCGCCCTCAGTACACATACCTTTCAAAAGAGACCAAAACCATGCATATACTCCAAATGGCTCATGAACAGCATGCAGTTTACTTTGGGTATGCCTTTTTTAGGCGTTTTAGGCAAATTTTATAGGAATGCTAAGGGGTTATTCTGCATGACCATATTCTACATCCCTTAATCCTACATCATACCTAACCTTAACAACTACCTTACTAACTATTAATAAGCAGTAATTAGGAGTTTTATTGAGTTGTAGTTAATAGTTAATAGTGAGAATTGGACCCTAAACTAAAGTGTGTCCATTGATACATAACTTGGCAAGGAGTTTTGGGCAATTTTGTTCTTTTAACCACAATAACTGTACTTGCATGACTTAAAGGGGCTATATGTAAGAATTTTAATATATGAATAACTTTTTTTTGTATTGCCAATGTGTGAACAGCTTGTAACAAAACTTAAAAAATGAGACCTTCCCTGATTTCCTAGGATGTCTACGAAAGCCTGTATACTTATTTTTATGTGAAGGATTTAGGACGTTTTTGCTGGGAAAATCGAAAGGATGTGACGTTTAAAAGATTAGTTCACTTCAGAATTAAAATTTCATGATAATTTATTCACCCCCATGTCATCCAAGTTGTCTTTCTTTCTTCAGTTGAAAAGAAATTATGGTTTTTGAGGAAAACATTCCAGGATTTTTCTCCATATAGTGGACTTCAATGGCTACCAACGGGTTGAAGGTCCAAAGTGCAGTTTCAATGCAGCTTGAAAGGGCTCTACACAATCCCAGACGAGGAATAAGGCTCTTATCTAGCAAAACGATTTGTCATTTTCTAAAAAAATTTATATACTTTTTAACCACAAATGCTCGTCTTGCACTAGCTCACGTTGGAAAGGTCACGCGTGACGTAGGTGGAAGTACAACGGTAGGGTGAAAAACTCAAAATCGATTCAAAATGGTCCGACATTGTTGTTTTACTTTTTTGTTTTGTTTTTGTTTTTTTGTGAAGGCCGTTTGTCTCAGTCTTTGCACGTTCACTTTGTTAACACACATTTGCTTGGTTACGTCACGCGTGACCTTTCCAACGTGATTATGTAACGCGTGGCGCATCGCAGAGCTAGTGCAAGACAAGCATTCATATAGCCCTTTTAAAATAGCATGCAACAATGAGGCAAAGTGGGCTGACTTGCATTAAAAATGACATTAGAATGAAACAAAAGCTCAGAAGAGGCCTTGCTCAAGCCTCATCTTTTTCTCATCACACTCAGTTCTCTGTTGTTGGTCTTGAGCTTTGTCTGAGCAGTGAAGAGCAGGGGAACGCAGGCAGGTAGTAAATAATGCATATGTTTTTTTTTGTTTTGTTTTTTTTAGCAGAGGCATTCACACGCTCAGCCTCTACACAGCCTCTCTGAAGTGCCCTTATTACAAAAAGTGCAAATTTCTGTCCTTGTTTTCTTGGGGTTTAGTCAGAAGCACATCCCATCTCAAATAAAAAAAAACTATCCCAAGAGATGGGACTGTGCTCTGAACGAGGAGAAAGGAAAAGAACACAGCTACTCAAGTCGCCGTATTTTACACTTGTTTTGGTCTGAACCAGAGTTCTGTTCCTTCCTTTGCCCCCACAGGACCTTTTTCACATTGTACGTTTACATCCAAACCACAGTACTTTGCATCATCAACGTGAGTACCACCGCAAGTACTAGTGACAGCTGTTTACCACTGTAGCTAGGTCACGACTCGGGAGAAGACGCCATTTTCACTCTGTTATTCAAGTATTTTCCCTTTGGATTTGCAACCTGAACTTTGCACAGAAAGGAAAGACATTTGCAGATGCATTGCATGAGATGTGAAGAATATAAGCTGCTCTCAGAAGGTAATTTATTAGGAGACAAACAGCTATGAGAAATACATTATCCCATAATAAGTGTGACTGGAAGCATGCGAAGATGCAAATGGTATGTGATCAGTAGCAGTTCACTTCCATAAGCCAGATTGCTTTCATACTACAATCCGCTCCTAAGTTCTGCAAACAGGTTGAGTTAAATACAGAAGTTTTCTTGACAGGATTTCTTAACTCAAAGTGTGTTCTACTGAATGGTTGAGAGGCCTGTTAAAGGGATAAGAGAAGGGTGGGGGCGGCTCGTCCATGTTCCTATGTCGGCCCAGGCCAGCTTGCTGCTTTGCCTTGTAATTGCTGGCTTACAGCGTGGACGGCAGAAACATCAGAGCAGAGACAGATGGTTGTGCCTCTCACATCCCTCTCTGGAAGGGATTCAGCGCGCAGGCTGATTGAATTCAAGTGTTGGGACTCTAAGCCTGCCTGCTGCCTCCATACCATATTCCAGCAGAGGAAGGAGGGTATTTTCACATGGCCATTTGTTTCTCCCATCCTCTCACTGTTCCCCTCGTTCTCCCTCACCTTTTCACTGTATGTCTTTTGTGCTCTTTATCGTTGTCGTATCCTTGTTTCCACCATTTCTGCCCTCTCTCCACTCCCTTACAACCACTTTTTTCCTTTCCATTGATCATAATAATGGTCATTCAACAAACGATGCCCACCCTGCTTTCTCACCTTTGGTGTCCCTGCAGAACTGAAGCAGGGTGGGCATCATTTGTTGAATGATGCAACTACATGTCAACTAACTCTTATTTAGAGTATTAGTAGACTGTTAGGTTAGGGTTAGTAGAATAAGTTGCAATGTAGTTGCAAAGTTACTTATAGTCAGTAGAATGTCTGTTGGGGGACCATCAAAATACAGTGTTAGCAGATATTATGCAGACAGTCTACTAATACTCTAAATAAGAGTTAGTTGACATGTAGTTGCATAGTTACTTATAGTTAGTAGAAAAGTATGTCCTAATTGAACTAAGGCCTAATCCAGGCTTAAAGGGTTAGTTCACCCAAAAATAATGTCATTTATTACTCACCTCCATGCCTTCCACACCCGTAAGACCTTTGTTAATCTTCGGAACACAAATTAAGATATTTTTGTTGAAATCCGATGGCTCAGCGAGGCCTGCATAGCCAGCAATGACATTTCCTCTCTCAAGATCCATTAATGTACTAAAAACATATTTAAATCAGTTCATGTGAGTACAGTGGTTCAATATTAATATTATACAGCGAAGAGAATATTTTTGGTGCACCAAAAAAACAAAATAACGACTTATATAGTGATGGCCGATTTCAAAACACTGCTTCATGAAGCTTCAGAGCGTTATGAATCAGCGTGTCGAATCAGCGGTTCGGAGCGCCAAAGTCACGTGATTTCAGCAGTTTGGCGGTTTGACACGCGATCTGAATCATGATTCGATACGCTGATTCATAATGCTCCGAAGCAGTATTTTGAAATCAGCCATCACTATATAAGTCGTTATTTTTTTTATTTTGTTTTTGCCGCACCAAAAATATTCTCATTGCTTTATAATATTAATATTGAACCACTGTACTCACATGAACTGATTTAAATATGTTTTTAGTACATTAATGGATCTTGAGAGAGGAAATGTCATTGCTGGCTATGGAGGCCTCACGGAGCCATCAGATTTCAACAAAAATATTTTAATTTGTGTTCTGAAGATTAACAAAAGTCTTACAGGTGTGGAACGGCATGAGGGTGAGTAAATAAATGACAGAATTTTCATTTTTGGGTGAACTAACCCTTTAATCTAAGCCCTCTCTGTGAAACCATGCCAAATTGTTACAAAAAGTAGCCGAGCCTGTCAAATATCACAATTCTAAGTTGTTCTAGGTAGTTGCCAGGTTAATGTTATGTTGTTGCTAAGGTGTTCTTGGTGTTTGCCTGCATGTTGCTAGGATGTTCTGGGTGGTTGTTGTTTTTACTTGCTGGCCCAAGTCAAAAAAGGGTCCAGCCTCACGTTTCTATGAAATTCTGGTCCTAGTTTTATCATCTATTTTATCATCATCTTTATCAAATCGTAACTTTGATTGCTTAAAAAAGTAACATCAGACGTCATCTCAACAAGCTGCATGATTTGAGGAGTCATTCGCATCTGTTGCACAAATGGTTTGCCAAAGTTTGATACTTAAACTTTAAAGGGTTAGTTCACCCAAAAATGTGTCATGTGTCAAAAATTCTGTCATTAATTACTCACCCTGATACTGTTCCAAACCCGTAAGACTTTCGTTCATCTTCAGAACACAAATGAAATCTGAGAGCTTTCTGTCCCTCCATTGACAGCTACACAACTTCACTGTAAAAAAGAATTGATGGTTTAACTTAAAAAAGTAAGTAAGTTACCTGGTTGCCTTAAAATTGAGTTCATTGAAATTAAAAATTTGAGTTAATACAATTTAATGTTAATTTAATTTAATTTAATCAACAGAAACTAAATTATTAAAGTTGATTTGACAAAAGAAAAAATGTGATAAGAAATCATGAAAATAATTTTTTACAGTGTACCACTTTGATGCTTCAAAAAGTTCATAAAGAGATCGTAAAACTAATCCATATGAATTGAGCGGTTTAGTCCAAATTTTCTGAAGACTCGATCACTTTATATGATAAACAGATTGAATTTAGGCTTTTATTCACATATAAACATTGATCAACTCACACATCAGTTGTGGTAAACTGAAGCTCAAGCATGTTTGCTTGACGTGTGCGAGAACCAATGAGGTTCATTCTCGTTACGCAGCACGTTTGAGCTTCTGCAAGAACCAATGAGTTTGTTCTCTCGCATCACACAGGTTCGGTTGAGCTTCTGTTTATGTTCACTGATCAATGTTTATATGTGAATAAAAGCCTCAATCTGTTCATCATATAAAGCTATCATGTCTCTTTAGAAAATTTGGACTAAACTGCTCAATATGGATTAGTTTTATGATCTCTTTATGAACTTTTTGAAGTGTCAAAGTGTCAGTTGTGTAGCTGTCTATGGAGGGACAGAAAGCTCTCAGATTTCATTTGTGTTCTGAAGATGAACAAAAGTCTTAAGGGTTTGGAACAACATGAGGGTGAGTGATGATTTTTGGGTGAACTATCCCTTTAATGTTTTGCCATAGCAAACACCACAATGATCCCAGTGTGCAGACAAATGCATTTGAAATATCCAATTGTAACAATTCAAACTTGGGGCACTGCAACTGCGGCAAAATAGTGCGGAAAAGCACGACCTAGACTTAATGCACCCTGCAGCCTGTGCAGAAAACTGAGAAGAGATGAAAGGAGTTTGCTTTTTTCAGGTCAATTTGCCTCCAGGGTGTTTACGCCTGGTAAAGTGAAATAGATCAGTGAGGGCTGAGCTAGACTCTACGGATGATAACAGTGTTTGGCTTATCTGTGCATCGGTGCTAGCAATTCAACATCCTCAACTGCACAACCAGGGGATCTCTTGACTACTAACACAGATCACTATTACTAGCTGTGATTCACAACTGTTGCCTTTGACTAGTTGTGCACATTCTTTCTTGGGTCTCTTTTTGAGCATTCTTACACCTTGTCCTAGCCAGGCATGATGCTGTAAAGTGACAAGCAATAAATCTCTTGCATGCCGATTTAGCTTTTGCTCTAATCAGACAAGTTTTATAGGTCACTTGGTTTCTATTTCTGTTGCACTGTGCTGTGGAGTCCCGCCCAAAATGTCATTGGTTCAAAATCAAGCTGTATTTCAGTTTTATTTTAAACATCACATTTGTTATGATTGGCTTTGATTTGATTTGGCGCTGCTGCATTTCACAGAAAAACTACTCAAACACTTAGAAAACATTCCCAAATCTCCCTCTTTTATATACTTGTTGTATTTTATTTTGGACATGCTTCTGAATATTTGAACAAACCTCAGAATCATTTATTTAACAGCTGAGTAAAACCCATTCTACCAGGAGTAAATGGCTTCAAACCTGTTTTGTTGAATTTTGATTGATCTTATATCAATTTCCTCTGAATCTGAGCATATTTGAGCCAAATTCATCATCAGATGTAGTCTGAGAAACCTGATCGATCAAAACTATATTTTGTTTTTGTAGGGCAGTGTTGTGTGCCTTTATTTTTAAATGTGGCTTACTTGGTCGCCTGGATAACTTGGCATGAGAGTGAGAGATATGCTGGAATAGTTAGCCTGCCATTTAGCAGTTTTGACAAGTTGAAATTGTTCCTTTATTTAAAGGTGCAGTGTATAAATTTTAGGAGGATCTATTGACAGAAATGCAATATAATATACATAACTATGTTTTCAGTGGTGTATAAAGAATTTATTACCTTAGAATGAGCCATTTCTATCTACATACACCGCGGGTCCCCTTACATGTTAAGTCGCCATTTTGCACCAGCATGTTTCTACAGTAGCCCTAAATGGACAAACTACAGAGCGCGTTTCATCACTATGTTGTTGTTGTTCTTCTTTGTTGGTGTTTTTAGAGGCAGCTTGCATCATCACTACGTTGAATACACACGAAGAAGAAGTAGTAGTAGTAGTAGTCATCTGGTTTATTAGAAGCAGAGACCATTCTTTGTTAGAAGTAAGAAGAAACCTCATTGCTTGACTGGCTACTCTCTTCTGTCTCAGACGACGACATCTTTGTCCTATGTTGGCCACCGTAGCTTCTCTGCTTTGAAAGGGAGGGGTGAGCGGTGGACTGAATAATTTGCAACCTCACCATAAGATGCCTCTAAAATTTACACACTGCACCTTTAAACAGTAAGGAACTGAAGAATGGAAATATCTAATTTTTGCCATAAAAACTGCCTGAACAAAGTATTTGACTAGATAACTGGACTAACCAGCGGACCAATTTCATAGCACATCATCTCAAATATTGATTTGGTCATTCTGAAATGCAAGGAGTAAATAATTTATGATGTACGAAAAAGAGCCACAGTGGCTTCCCCGACTGTTGCAACTTCCATTTTTATTACAGATATTTTGCACCAGGAAGTGCTTGATTTAAAAGAAAGCTGATACCATGTCTAGGTGTTGCTAAAGGCCGTGTGTCATGCTGTTCTGGTGTTACTCATGTTTCCTCTCATCATAATTATGTGTACCAATTGGAAGTAGGAAGCTTAATCTAGATTTTAGGCAAAAAGGAGTTTTTCGTGCCAGATGTGTTGATGGAGAACACGACTTCTAACACATGCTCCGCTCAAGGGCATTTGAGTCAGCCGTGTGGTGTCTGTGCAGTTCTGCTCTAGATCATATTTCAACACGAGCAATGCGATTTGTGTTTTCATCTGAATTTGTTCATATCCAAAGAGAGATGTTTGTTTGAGTTAATATGTCCAAAGTCACCCTGCAGAAAGTCCACGAATCGAACTTTCTAATATACTAATATAACTGAGATTTGAGACTTTTTCTTCTGAACCTTTACTCCATAGTCTAAACAAACATATTGATGTGAAAAACCTCAAAGGAGGATTGGTAAAAAATGAGAGTGAACAGAACAATTTCTTGAGAGATGACTGCAAGTGAAGCATATGGACAGAAGGTTGTTTTTGAGTGTGGGCATGTTTACTTCTGGAACAGAGTTATTAATGGATGCTTGTGGGGATGAATCAACCGCCCACAATTTGGATTCTCATGTAGTTGAGGACGTTTGAAAGGCAGCAGGAAAAAGCATTGTTAAAACATTTAGCATTTGTAATGTGCCATATTTTGAATATTTAGGAGGAAATAATTTAGGATGGGGCTTCATTTTATCCATTAGGATTTAATTGGATTGCTGATTATATTTAGCTATTTTTTCTTAAAGGGTTAGTTCACCCAAAAATGAAATTTCTATCATTAATTACTCACCCTCATGTCATTTCAAACCCTTAAGACTTTTGTTCATCTTCGGAACACAAGTGAAGATTTTTTTTTTTTTTTTTGATGAAATCCAAGAGCTTTCAGTCCCTTCATTGGGAACAAATCAAAATAATATTTTCCAAAGAGCTTTCACCGAACAACTTCGGGTCTTGAGTGAACACAACATGCATGCATCGTAGTTCTCCCCCTACTGGATTTCAGGTCAATATTTTCATAAATAGAGTGGTAAATTATGTTTTTTTTTTTGTGCAAACAAAGCACTTGCGTCTCTTTTTGGTTATTATTCAGGACCTTGAATGTGTAAATTGCATTGCACCCAATGAAGGGACTGAAAGCTCTCAGATTTCATCAAAAATATCTTTATTTGTGTTCATTAGATGAACGAAGGTCTTAAAGGTGTGGAATGACATGAGCGTGAGTAATTAATGACAGAATTTTCATTTTTGGGTGAACTAACCCTTTAAGACCAATTAAAAAAATGGGGGAAATTATTGATTATTTTCATATTATTTTTGCTATAAATATTTTCATCCCCCCAATACACTATAAAAATATATATATATATATTTTTTGAAGTTTTAAATAAAACAAAGATTATTGGAATAAGTATTTCTACTCTAAATTTCACATTTAATTGAATGTGCTATTTGCTGCTGTTTTGTGTGTGAAATTTACTTGCAGTTTCTGAGTGAAATTAGTTTCAAAGTAAATTCCACACCACTGTTTTTCCCTGTGTAGTATTGGATACATAATATGGTTACATTACATTTTGATTAAACATTATGAACAATATTTCTTTAGAATCGTGTGCACGAATGAACTGAATATAAAACTACACGTCCAATGTTTTTTTTAGTCAGAAAGTAAAGTCAATTTTGGTTTCAGGTTGTGTACAGGCTTGAAAACATGATTTGAGTAAACATACTGCCAACACGAACTTGACTCTGCAGGCTGGCCTGAATGTTCCATGGACACACACACACACACACACACACACACACACACACACACACACACACACACACACACACACACACACACACACACACACTCTCACACACAGAAAAACACAATCTCTCTATCCATCTATTTCTCTACACACACCTTTGTCTCATTACTGAGATCACACTTCATTACAACAAAACACTCTCACTCACTGCGTCTCATTAGAGTGTTTTAGGGCAGGGGCCAGCATTACTCAGCTGTTTGTAGATGACACATTTTTGCTGCAGGTCTGCTTCATCAGCACACTGCATTATAGAGCACTTCTGCAAAAGGAGCAGAGAGGAACATAGCTTTCTCCAATACAGTATACGTTACTGTAAACTAGATTTGTTACATTTTCTGAAGGAAGTGTGAGTAGTGCATGACCTTTTACTGTATTTTTCATCAAATAAATACAGCTTTGGTGAGGAATTATTTCAAAAACATAAAAAAAAAAATAATAATAATAATTACCAACCCCAAAACTTTTTAATGAAAGTGTTAAAGGTGCAATATGTAATATTTTTTTGCAGTAAAATATCCAAAAACCACTAGGCCAGTGTTATATATTTTGTTCACTTGAGTACTTACAATATCCCAAATGTTTCCAACTATTCGTAAATCGAGAAAAAGTCTCCGGGACGTGTGAGGAGTCGCCTGTCAATTGCGTCATACCCGCGTTACCCTCGGTTTCCGGTTTTATTTTGTAGAAACCATGGAAACACTAAAGACACTTTAATATGTATAACACGTTTTAATAGACAAGGGAACAACTGTTTTGATATATTTATAGACAGAAAACAAATTAATGTTTTAGTCTTATTGTTTAAATCTAATTTTCTTGATTTTTTTGCGAGTACCATGCTTTACCATTCCTCAGAGAAAAACACAATTTTGTTAAGTAGCTAACATAGCATAATCAAATTCAGCTTTATTTTTAGTAACAGTAATACAGCATTTTCTCCATCATACAATACGTTTTAAAAATGAATTGCATGCCATTTATCAACACAAGCCATCCAGCATTTAATATGATATTCTAAAATCGATCTAGCTTACTGCAGTGTGCAACAAGTGTCTCACAGCAGCCACCGAGCGAGCGCACAGAGTAACGTTATAACATCATTTTCAACACTCTCAAATCACTCTCTAATATGATAAACAGAGCTGCGTTACCTCATACTCATGACCGGAAAAGCGGAAGCGGCGCCGGCGACTGTGTCATAATAAAAGTTCCGCTGCTCGTGAGGCGTGTGTTGCGTAATCGCTCCAGCGGCCTCGTTCAGCTCCCATAACACTCGGTCCTGCTCTGCTTCATACTACAATAACGTTAATAATCGCATCCATGAACATGATTTTTTCCCGAGTCCTATCTCTATTCTTTTGCACCGTCCATTGAGGTGTAGGCCACATGTCCCAAGATTCCGCACTCAAACTTGGCGTCATCAAGCTATGCCTTTGTTTTGAATAGGCCTCTAGCGACCTCTAGCGGACAGAAATCTTACATACTGCACCTTTAATTTTTCCATTTTTTTCAGCTTTAAAATATTTATTCGGCAAGATATTGCTCTTTGTGAGTGCTTGCTCCAGCCTGATAAGAGCGTTTAGTCTTTCTGTTAAGGGGCCATTGATGCAGATGTTTGTACACTAACGAGTGTAATCAGTGTAATCATCTAAATCTAGTCACTCAAAAGATTGGTACTGGCGTATAAACGGAAGTCTGGCCAGCAAGCTCTATAAAATTATTTGTAAAAAGCTCTTATCCGCTAATCATTTGCAACTAAAAAGGTCATTGAAAAGTCATGAAAATCCAGTGGTCAAAAGTGTGGAAAGCCCTGTACTACTAGCTCAGAAATGAGGGGCATGTTTGTGCTGAATCCACAATGGCTGCAATGTGGTTTATGTTTGCTAACTAAATCAAGACAATAGGTTTTCAATACCCGTGTCACATAGGCCTTCAAGTAATTGTGTCAGCTTCTTCACAACTTTGTGTCCTAACTTTATATACACTCAAGCCATTAACAGAACGGCTTCATTTACTGGCTGCATCGATGCAGAACATTGGCAGAACTGATAAAAACCTCTTAAAGAAGGATAAAGACAATCTCTTGCAAAGTATTTTAAGAACAGTGAGTGCTGGATATAATAAATTGGCATATGAAACACACAGAACTTAACTCTTGAAGCCACAGGCTCATGTTTTGGCCTGGTCAGAGTCTAGATTTTAACCTTATAGTGAATATTTGGTCTCACATTAAACTCAAACGAACTGGGAGACATTTTTCAACTACACATGAACAGTTGACATTAACATTGAGTGGAACAACACTGTCTCTTCTTCCTGTAAAAAGCTGTCTGCATGGATTCAACTGTAGTCAATAATTTTATCCCTTAAAACTCATCTTTGATCACCAAAATGACATATTTAAGCATTTTTTTCCTGTAAAAAAAAAAAAAAAACTTCTTGCCTTAAAATAGCTTCAATGTAACTTTACACCCTTGCGTCATTTAATATACATGGTTCATGAATATGCAGATTAGCCCCGCCTCCACTCACTCACACCAGCTCAGAGATCCACTCGGTCAACTATACTGTAATACTGTAAGTGGCAAGTGGAAATACTGGTTTAATTCAACCATATATGTTTGAACCAGAAACTGATTCAGAAGAAGAGGAAGAGTGAATTATAAAGGGTCGTCTACAAAGTCGATGTATCAGAATGATAATGTGTTTTATGTGTCGCTCACTACAACGTCGAACACATAAAGTCCTGGGTATATTTCATTTTTCAGTCAAACGCACAGTCTTGCAAAGTATACTTCACTTGACTCGTACACGTACACAGACGTTCAACACGTGCAGTTTTGAACAATCTCTCACCACGAGTCACACCCCATGTAAATATATTTCTGTCAGGACCACAATTATGATCGATAATAGCATAGAGTTTATATTGGCGGTATGGTTCTGTTTTGGGCAAGAACTCCCTGTGCATCCATGCAGCCTAGCATGGATAAGAGCAGGGAGAGCAGCAATAACCCCCCTTAGGGTAACAGAACAGAACCAACATATGCAGATATCATTAATGTCAATGATTTAACATGTACATAGATTTCAAAAATTAGTCTGATTCAGGGGAATCAGAAGGCCAAATCCTCACTGACGAGAGGAGGAGCTGGGGATGGAGGAGGGTAATTAGCTCCTGAGAATGCTTGATTTGTATTCTTTCATGCTAGAGTTGTACAAATGAGGGTACTTTGTAACCTCTTCGCACAATCTGTCATCTATATAGGCCTTCATTGTCACTGTAGCTTGCATGCGTTCCGGTGTGTTCTGTTTATGCAGGTTTTCTTCAACTACCTTGTGAATCGACACCACCAGGGCACGGTTGCCACCTTGTGGATAAACTAATTACTGCAAAAAAATTAAATGTGCATGTGCGACCTGCGCGTAAGTATGCGTGCTTACAAAAATCCAGCGGTGCGAGTACAGTACGCGCATAATCTTCTGATGCCGAAATTTGCATCACGCGCACTGTACACTGACCCCCGCGTACGTGTAAAAAGTGAAGTATACTTTGGGCTTGACTGTAATTAATATGATTAGCCTTTTGCTTGAATATGTTAACAAACAGCTAATAATGATTTTTCATATCAACATGGAAATATTCTGGGATAACCTGGCTTCTCTTGAGACTCCCCTGCTTCGCAGCATAGTTAATGATATGCAAAAGTCCACCCGCACGTTGACGTGATTGGTTACAAGGTAGTTTGTGATGTACGAAACACCAGTGATTTCAGAGACTGTCTTTGGTTTACTGCAGTTTTAAGGAGAAAATACTCAGCAATGGTGTTGACTTAAAGCATATTAAAAACACCACATAGACATATAAACAACATTAAAAACTTGATTTTCACCACAGGGGGTCTGTAAAGAAAACAAAGGGGAATGCTATATTGTGCTAAGTTACTTTATCTACAGTATTTGTGCAATTCTTGCTTATTTCCTGACCAGTGATTTGTGATTAAAATGGTTAAGACCAGTAAAAAAAAACACTAAATATTTTGCCATTTTTGCCATGGCCCTTTTTTTTTTTTTTTTTTGCCCAGGAGTGTATATTACATTCTGTATTTTACATTACCACTGTAAAATTACGATACTAATATTATGGCTATCTTACTTTCTTCATTTTCTAATATTAAACCATCAAACTTTTTTTGACAGAAAAAATGCAGGGAGCCCTTAAAGCTTCTCTTTTGTTGATAAACGCTTCTCTTTACAAGTATGAGATGTTACATTCCCAAACACACGTTAAAACAACCCAAACTCAGAGCAGACTGAGGTGTTTTTGGTACCTGGTCAGATTAGTAGATGCCCTTGCTGACCAGCTTAAACTTGCTGTTTATTGTAAATGTTAAAACAGAAGAGCAAAACACACGTTCGGCTCGGTCCCTTGTGATCTACTGTAGTTGGTAACCAATTAATCTTCCTGAAAATAGCACAGACACACATACTTTAACTTGTTCTGCTCAGTCATCTGCGCTCTCATTTCACAGATATACTCGCATTCACGCACTTCCACCGACAGGACGATACTGTATAGCATCAGGCTAATAATTCAGCAGTGATGATGGAAAGCCTCATAGATTGTATGCAGCTGAATCATTAGCTCCCACTTTCCCTCAGTCTGGGGTAATGCATTTTCCCCCCCTTAGGCTGGCAACCTGGAAACGCAAAATTGAATTTTATTGCTAATAAAAGCTCTGGGAAAAAGGGGGAAGACAGTTAGTCAATGCGAGGGAAAAAAAAGAACATAATTTTAATGGCGTTGTGATGGCTCATTTGGCGTATAATTAAGGGAGGATCTCACAGAGAGCCTTCGATCAGATTGAATACACAAAGGAAGGGCTTTGGGCGAAGACAGGTGGCATTTTTGTGTCTTTGAAGGGCACTGCTATTTGTAGGGTTTTCCCAAACATGCAGCAGGAACTTCGAGGATCTAATTTGTAATACCCTACTGTGAGCTGTGAGACTCTACTTTGTGATTTATGATACTGTATAACTTTTATCTTAAAACCCTCCATTGCTTTTATACACCCTCAAACTGTTAAATATTTGATATTATATATTATACTTATTCCGCCATATTGCTACACACGTTGCACTTTCTCCCATTCTCCAAGTATTAAGAGTGTGCCGTCTTTGTATATCTAAAGTCTTTAGCATTACTTCCGGTTTGTTTGTTACACTGGAAGTGGAAGGTCAAGTCATGTGCATTGCATTGTGGGATGCAGTGTGCTCTGTTGTATACTGCACATTATAGCAAATGTAGGCATTTCATGCATGCTGTGCACAGTATATATGTACAATACACTGCAGAAATAGAAAGAATATAGTATGGTAGTATGCGATAAAATTCTTACATTTTTTTTGTAAAAGATTCTTGTAAATTCTTTGCATTCAAAGCCCTCCAAACAAAGAGTTAATTGATCAAAGAACTTGAATGAAAAACTCTTAAAGCTGGCAAATATGGAGTTAGAGCCAGCTACAAATCCTCAGAGGGTGTCAACACAAGGGATCGAAATGTTAAACTGATGAGACAGTTCCTGACAAGTCAATGTCTGACTATGAAATATTTAGTAGTTGTGTGCAACCGCAGGTCTTAAGCCATCCAAACTCTCTTTTTGAGAGACACACGATGAATACACTCTTCTGGTTCTGGTTAATGATGATGAACATATGCGATGAATGCGCTTTTATTCACTCTTAATTCGCTGAATATGTGATGAATGGGCTCTACTTACTGTATACTCTTCTGACTTTTCCGGATATTTCGTGTCAGAGTAGGCTAATGCTTGCTGAACAGTAAACACAGAATCTAGAAGTAGATTCTAGTATATTTACACAGAACAAGTAGCATCCCATATGGCATTTTCAGATATATATATATATATATGTATATGTATATACAGTAGTGGTATGCCCAGAGGTGATAGTGTTTTTTTTTATTTCTTTGTATGATAGTCTGGCCAAAAATTATGTCTGGTACACACATCACGGTTCGGTGCACACAGTCAGACGACGAATATAGTCAGTCACAGGCGATCCATACTCCAATCCAGAAGGGGTTCACGTGGTAATGCCATGCTGTCTGCTAACCGCCACAACAGGAAAAAGTGCAGAAGAAGAAGAACAGACGATCTATGGATAGATATGTTTACGTGTAATCTCTCAACCAGTGTTTCAACCGCGGAAAGACATCAATAAAACAGCTTGAGAATAATATCTCACATAGCGTTACATTTACATCAGGCAAGTCATTTAGTGTCCACAGCATGTTAGTTCAATAGAGAAATGAACTCTAGAGGGTAACATTTCACTAAATATATACACTTTATTATCTTATATATTCATTATATTTGCTTTACCTGCTAGGTAATGTAATGTAACAGTTAGTAATTTTTTAATATATGTTTAAATAAATTTGTCATGAAAACAAGTTATGACAGTAACTGTGTAAATGATATTTCAAAAATGAATTGGAGTAGTGTGTGTGTGTGTGTGTGTGTGTGTGTGTATACAGCATATATATATGTATGTATATATATGACACATATGTGTGTTCATAAATTTATATACTGTCAAAATAAATATTTATATGCTTGAGTTGGTTAAGTTTTATGGTTGAGTTTTATCTTTTATATCTTTTTTAGCTGCTTTTGTGAAATACAGGCTGAGCTGTGACACTTGACATATGCCAGCAAGACGTGTCATTCTGAGCAAAGTCATGCAAAAGTCATGCACCCCACCTCCTCCTACAGAGACCAGAGAAACTGGGTCTCTGCTGGCAGAATATGGATTATCTAGTCGCACGAGTTACATAATGTATGCACCATGTTAAAAACTGACAGAATGATAAAATGCCAGCATGCCTTTAAGAAAAGCCTTTGTTGTTTGTGTATTTTAGTTTGTCTATGATGCAGGCTATTTTTAAAATGCAAGAGAAATGTAGAACTGCTTTGGTCACAAGTTTACATGGCGTGGTTGATTTTGAGCATGTAAAACAAGGGACAAATCCATTGTTTTATCCCAAGGACAGAAAATAAACTGTCAGGTTTTAAAGCACCACAACTACACACACACACACACACACACACACACACATAAAAAACTGTATTTATTACAGTGCCAAAACACAAGAGTGTGTTCTGAAGAGACCCTTAGATCTCCAGAACAGATGCTTTTCACTAAACTAGAAAGAAAGCTTGTGTTGCACATCTATACGGTGTTGTGTCTGTGAAGAATCTGAGCCATATCATCTGACCTACAGCTGACCACAGAGCGAGACAGCGAGACGCTCCCGTTCAAACACTTAATCACAGAAGCTCAATATTGACAGTTGACAGCTCCACGGTGCCATTCAGCTATTTTTATCTAGAGTTCATCGAAATTTGAGAGGTCGTTGAGTCTTGTGTTAGTCTGACTGCTACAGGTGGATACAGTGAGTGAAATCTTATCACTGCGTTCATTAACGGTCCAGTACAGCTTGAAAAGAAGGTTAAGAAGTTAATGATGTGAAATATGATTTATATAGTATATGTGTGAGCAAGCACAGTAGCTTTGCTTCATCCAGTGAAAGGGCATGTAATGGCTTGGAAAGTTTTAATAGGGACGAATAATGGAAAACAAGATTTGCGCTTTTAAAATAGAGTTTGAAGTCCTATTTAGACATAATCTAAACTTTTACAACACAACACTCCTCCAGTAGCTGCAAAAATTAATATTAGTTCAGAAATAGTCATGATATTGATGTCACATTAAAGTAAACATTTAATATTCATAATGTGACATATGTACAAGTAAAATGTATGGAAGCTTATTTCCACACAGTGGAATAAAGACATAAAAAAGGCAATTGCGAGTTTTTAAAAACTCAAAATTCTGAAAAAAAAAAGTCAGAATAACTCGCACTTGCAAGACATAAACTCACCTCATTATTCATATATTTTTATTTTTGTGGCAGAAATAAGCTTCCATAGAAATGGGATATTCAAAAAGGAATTAAAAAATGTATTGTGGGACTTTTTTATCATCAGTAATTGATTGGAGTGTGAAAAAAGTCTATATGGCAGGTGGTTGGAGGGGAGGGATTGACATTGTTGCTTATTTCACATGCAAAAAGTTTCTCCAATCACAACAGAGGTCATTTACATAATGAGTCTTTAAAGGTACAATAGGCATATTTAATTTCAAGAGTAAAACTGCCCATGAAAACAAAAATTTGACTGTGTTTGGTGTAAGAAACTATCTTGACTATCATTAAAAATTGAATTTAAGGGAGTGTTCACACTTGGCATGTCTGGTTCAATTAAAACGAACTCGGGTGCGATTGCTCTGTTAGTGCGGTTCATTTGAATAAGTGTGAACGCTGCCATCTGAACCCTGGTGCGGTTCAACTGAAATATGAATGCAACACAGACCAAAGACATGTAAATGAACCAAAAACAGGACATGATGTCACAATATGCGACCCTAAAAAGGACAGAATGCTCAAGCATACCTGTGTTTTCTCGTCATAGTCGCGATGTTGTACGCACATACAAGGAGCGCATTTAGCCTAGCACAGCATTGTTTTGGATGTTCGTCTGTAAGTTTTGTCTCAAAATATACATCATAAAAACCTACCAATCACGTTGTGAACATATCCCTATGCCTTTAGGTTTGGTATCTTTAGGTTTGGTGTTGAAAATGCCAGTGTGAACACTAAGCGGACCAGGGGCCCGTTTCAATAAGGAGGTTCAACCAACTCTGTGTTAAAACTTAAACTCTGAGTTGACTTACCCTGATATGGGAAACTCTTGAGTTTTCTGTTTCAGAACAGCTGAATTGAGTTGGTTCAATGGACTCTGAGTAGGTTGACTCGGAGTTAAGCACGTACACCACGACTATGAAAAGCCATGATCAATGGAGCTCCGATATTACGATTCACCATGGCAACAGCACGTGACAAAATGACGTCCGCATACTTCTGAGTCAATGCAAGTTTAATTCTTATCACTGTTATAATATCAAAGGTGAAAACTGGCAGAACGGTAAGTTATTGAACTAATATTCATTTTCATAGTATCCCACATGCAAAAAAAGCAAGAAAAAAATAATAATTTGTGCATTTTTTATTATTATTAATTTTTATTATTATTAATTTGTGCATTTTTTAAATTATGTTCTATTTACCATGTAGGCTAAAAGTAGCAGTTCTTTGAAATAAGTGTAAATAGTAATTAGATGCTATTTATATTTTATACTGGCAGATACTATTTGCACCTCAGTATTGTAAATTAACAGGATGCAATTATAACAAAGTGTAAATTATTTTATCATTATTAAACACTCGTTAGGCAATTTACTTCCACTTTTAGAACATTTTCTTAATTTTTATTGAAAATAAATGCCTTTCTGATGTGATGGGAAAAGGGAAAAGGGAAAAGGGAAAAGAGCGAGCTCGGCAGAAGGCAGATTTGAACCCAGTCAATCGCATCATGAGGTAATTCTCCACACCCAACACGCTACTGCTTACACCACTGAAACCATTAATCACATACATTGTTTTTAACCTTGTGTGACATTGGTGGGTGGGGCTACTGTAAATCTGCACTTAGTAATAGACACTCCGAATAATCTTGTTTTCTGTTTGCATTAAGATTATTTTTATTACCACACTTGCAGATACTGATAATTTTACTTAAGTAAAATGCACTTAATTTAGATCCCCCCCAGGAAACACGACTAAATATCTTATATAATTTTCTTATATAGAAAATCCATCTTGATTTAAGAATTTTTTAAAAATATTTGTACTTGAAATAGGACAACAAAAAAAAATACTCAGTAAGAAAAGCATTTTTGCAGCATGAACGAATTAATGAACTATTTAAACATCACTTGCACTTTAAAAAGGGGGAAGAGACCGAAAGAAACTCTGGGTTTACCGAAGAAAACCTGCTCCTGACCAGGTTAGGTTCACAGAGTAAGTTACCATGGTAACTCACTCTGAGTGTAAGTTACCTCTCTTTCAGAAACGGGCTTGACTTACCCTGCTTTCTCGGGTTTGACATACCTCCCATGCTGAAACGGAAAACCCAGAGTTTCCCTCATTTCAGGGTTAACATACTCAGAGTTTTCACTTAACCTCCTTTCTGAAATGGGCCCCAGGACTAAATGTTTTTTGATTTGTTTTGTTTTTTTGGTCCAGACCAAACGATCCAAGTGAACTGAACAACAAGTGCAAACACATCCTAAGAGATAAAAATGCTTTAAAAAGGGCTTTTTTAATATATTTGACTGGTCTCTAGGTGGAAGCTACACCACAGGGCCTGTTACTATATGAACTGTGGGTTATGATCTTGCATAATAAATGTACTAACAAGAAATACTCATTGATTACATCAACATGAGAGATGAGGAAAGGAATTATTGCTGACTACAGAATAAAACGTACATGGATATTTATTAAAATGAGACTAGCAAGCAAGCTATTTATTCTAATTTCTCTGTCCTGTCCTCCGGTTGCAGCTAGAGCCACTTTTCAGCCGTTTATTTGGATAAAAGTGTTATTTGTGTACTCAAGATAATGGCCAGTTGATGACCCTCTTTAGATGACAGCCCATCCTCAGTTATCTGTAATCAAGATTAAATGCTCAGAGAAAACACGCTGCTTTCTAGGAGTGTTGACTTGTGTTGCACTGAAATTTTCTATTGTAATGAAAGGTGTGGAAATACAGTTCCAGCACAAACATGTGCGTGTTTATATATTAGGTGAGAAAAGCCTGAATGAATGACAGGGCTTTGTGTGCCAAGCCAATTTTCAATTTGCTTCCAACGTGCAACTATTTAAACTCGCAGATGTTTTTACTCTAGACTGCATTTCGAATCACTTTGCCACCCAAAACTGAATTAGAATGTTTATCCACCAGTCCAGGATCTCATTAAGTTAGGCACCTAAAAGATGCCACTGTCAGTCTCGGTGAAGTTGGGGGATTTCCAGCTCACGTCTCGACTCACAGAAAATAAATTGTTTACATTGTGATGAAAGCAGCGTGTTTGGCACGCCGCTGAATTTATTTTTTCATGGGAACGGAGGCGTAGAGGAGCCTTTTTTATTTTGACAGATCTGTCCACAGGGTTAGCTATCTGAAACTAAATGTGTCTTTGTAGTGAGTAAATATGCTGGATCCATGGTACCTGAAAGGTATGGTGTGGTTTATGTACTGATGTAGCGTGACGTTAGAGATACTGATTTCTAAAATCATCCGTAGCATGGAAACATGAGCAGGTCCAGACAGAAACTGCTACTTGTTTAGCATTTTCAGTGCTGATTTGAGGAGAAAATATGTGGACTTTTGCATTTTGGATTTAAAGATGATAAAATATGTTGAACAGAGTTGAGAATATTACATTATCATTGATATCTGAAAGCATAATCAAATGTATTAATAATTTAATAAAGAATAATAAGCATTTCAACACCATATATAAAATATCATCCCCAATGATATGCTAGTGCAGTGTTAATCTAAATATATATATATATATATATATATATATATAGTGTGTGTGTGTGTGTGTGTGTGTGTGTATTTGCATATATCTGTGTGTACATACTAATATATATATATAAAACGGTTAGTTCCTGTCCTTGATTCTGATAAAATAGATTCAAAGATTCAATAGCTGTGGTTTATTCACGACAAAACACGGCTATAACCACTTCACCCAATGGTTCAGTGTATCACTACACAACACCCTTAGCAACCACTCTTAGCAATGTAAACTGTTTGTTCTCAATTGATATTCATTGAAGCTTACTGTATTATGTAGACGAGTATTGTGAGAAAAAGATCGAGTGAGCGAGTTTATTACCCGAATTCAGATTTAGCATTTTCCTTCAGGTCAGTCCTATGTTCATAATAAATAATCTGTTTAAATGTCCGATGTATTATCTTGTCCTTTTAACATTTAAGTGGTTTTCCCGTGACTGACAGCGCTAGTCAAAGCATTTGTCAGTTGCGTCTTGTTCCGTGTTTACAACAATTCAGTCTTTTCAATGTAAAAGTCTTCACTACTCACTGACACACTCACAAAGACAGTCTTTGCCGCCATCTAATGGTGTAATAATATAACTTCTGTTGCTGTTCACGGTCAGGGACTATTTTTTCTGGCAGAAGGAAGGCTTTTAGTGAAACTTTACTTCATGAAAGTTGCACTGATACATATTTTTGGCTTTAATATTTGTATTGTGTGGTACAATAAGGTACTCGAGGCTAGTGCTTTATCGTGAATAATCGTCCGCTTCGCATCGTGCCTAACAACGCCCTTCAGCTGTGACTTATTCACAATACAGCACAGCCTCGAGTACCGTATTGCTTACATATATATATATATATATATATATATATATATAAGACAATAGCACATAAATTACTAATGAAAGACGAAAATAAAATCAAAAGCTAATTTAAAATATTAATAAATACTATAATAGTATATAAATAATACTAAAATGACACTGTTCTATTGTTCTACAAAGATTAACAAAACATTCAAAATGTATACTCTTTGTCTTATAGGAAAATTGACCAAAATGTCTATGGCTAATCATGTGCAAATGCTGTTTAGAATGATTAAGTACCACCATCTTGTGACTAGCAATAGCAAGAAGCAAATCATGGTTCACAGTTGTGATGTAAAAACGAAAAGCTATTGGCTTGTTTTTAAATGTCCTTCCCAAATTTCCCATTTCAACAGGAATGTGAGCTTTACAAGTCATGTTATGGGGTCTCTAAGTGGTGGTGCATTTGTTGTACTTTGTGAATTATGGGTGTTCTAATTCTGTGGAGATGCATATTGCATGTATTATAGGCTCTGTTAATACTAGCCTCTGAGTACTGAAACTATTAGTTATGACTATGCTGACTTAAGATAAAGCTTTGGGAATAGTTATGAATATAATATGATTATATTTGTGTTTGTGTTTATTTTGGCTCATAATCCAGGTGGTGCATGTGGGCTTGTGACAAATGGGCTGGGAAATCATAATTGTTAGCAAGAGAAGTGGATTGCATGGGTGGGAGGAGGAGGAGGGAAATTCAGAGTTGGAATGGAAATTGTTTGGAGAGAGAACTGGAAAGTGCTATTAGAAGTACTCAAAATATTAATATTTTTGATATACCAATCAGAATGGGTGAAGTGTTTTTGGACCTGAAACTTCACCTCCCAAAGTCTTATATTATTAACCACTCACTGTAAAGTTTAGTATTTATGATGTCTTCATTGAAAATCCATAATCAATTTAAATTGCCCTGAAACACGATGTACAATCTTACGCTGGTACATGAACAGATGCTTTTAGCTACTGAGCTCAATTTCATGTCTATTGGTTCCTAAATGTGTCAGAATGCTGTAGAAATTAATACTTTTATTCAGCAAGAATGCATTAAATTGAGCAAAAGTGACAGTAAAGACATATATAATCTTAAAGATTTCTATTTTAAAAAATACTATTTTGAACTTTCTATTCATCAAAGAATCCTGAAAAAAAAAAATTCACAAAGATATTAAGCAGCACAACTGTTTTCAACATTGATAAGAAGAAATTATTATAATAAGACCCCAAACTTTTGAACGATAGTGTACATTCAGTTTACAGATTAACTACTGTGATGGTGGAACATCAGTTTTAAACAGAATATTGTCAAGTAAGTTAGATCTTTTAAACAATTTTTAAAGGTGACCTATTATGCCCCTTTTGACAAGACGTAATATAATTCTCTGGTGTCCCCAGAATGTGTCTGTGAAGTTTCAGCTCAAAATACCCCACAGATCATTTATTATAGCTTGTCAAAATCAAGCCGTTTTTGTGGGTTGGTTGCTTTAAATGCAAATGAGCTTGTGCTCCCCGCCCCCAAGCTCGCTCGTCATTCCAATACACTGAGGCATACATAATACAGAAGCTAACACAGCAAATATAACTCACAAAATGGATCATTAAACTGTTCTTGATGCAGCATATAACATAGGTATGGCATGTATTTTGTGGATGTTTGCTAAAATTCGATTCTGAATGATTTTGATAGCGTGTTGCACGGCTAACGTGGCTAAAGCTACACACTGTTGGAGAGACCCAATAAGAATGAAGATGCATTTATGAATTATACAGACTACACGCCTTTCTAGGTTAAAAATGAAAATAATGAAATGGCTCCGTGAATACAGTAAGAAACAATGGTAACTTAGCCACATTTAACAGTACATTAGCAACGTGCTAACTAAACACGTTCAGGAAGACAATTTGCAAACATCACAAAATAAATATATATGAAATTGGATCAGTTGGTATCGATCCATCTTTGAGAATCAATTTCTGTGCAAATCCTGTGTTTTACTGAGGATCGTGTGAAGCATTCTAGTGTTAATGACTTACACATACTGGTATATGAATTTATCTGGACACATTTCCTTCATAAATAAAATTACACCACTGCGTCCTTAGTGGCTCAGATGCCGGGGAGTTTATAGTGACTCATGTTTACTATTATAGCCGTTAACATATCAGTGATAATGTTTACATAGCTGAGACATATCACAAGCTCAGGGACTGTCGTTCTTGAGTGCTGCTGTCCTGCAGAGTTTTGCTCTGACACAACTCACCTTCCTTCACATAGCTTTAGTGATCCTGAAGACATTCAAGTGTGTTTGATCAGGGTTGTAGCTAAACTTTTTTCACATTTTCTGTTCTGGTGCCAATTATAGCACTTAAACATGGAAAAAGTCAGATTTTCATATGACATGACCCCTTTAAAGGGGCCATAGAATTCAGAAACCCTTGTTATTAGCGACACCGGTGGCCATTAAATGAACTGCAGCCAGCAACTTCTTGCTTGTGCTCACACTCTTGCACACTCGTGCACATATGATTCAGTGCCTCAGTATACTCAAGGTGAAGTTGATTTCTGTTCTTTGCTTAGAAGAACATCCAGACGCTGTCCACACTGTTGAGAGTGACGTTTAGATTAATATGTGCTGCATGCTTTCACCTCAATAACAGAATAAACACACAACAAAAATGACAGCGGTGAGAAAGCAGTAGGTAAGAAAGCATCTGATCATAGCGATGTGGATGTTTGCACCAGCTCTGTGATTTGCCACAACTATGTTGACAGATGAGGTATTTAAAACTATGGACTAGGGGTGCATGACGATTATGACAAAAATCATAATTGTCGATTAGTCTCTTGAAATTGTAATTGCGATTATTAATTACGATTATCACAATTTACATAAAAATCAGTCTACAGGCTTTCATAGACAATCTAGGAAGTCATGGAAGGTCTTGTTTTTTTAAGTTTTGTTACAAGCTGTTCACACATTGGCAATAAAAAGCGAATAATAAATGAAAATCTTACATATAGCCCCATATAGTGTATTTGCTGCCTAAACAACACTTCTGATTTAATGGCAAATGGTAACACTAGCGCCACCTTGAGGTTTAGTACAGTCACAGTAATGCAAAAAGAAAGTGAAGTGTGTAATTCCTGCTCCACTAGAGGCACAAAAAAAAAAAAAAAAAAAAAAAAAAAATTTGTTGGTCAGAAATAGCTGTATATGAAATTGGGAAATTGGAGAATTCTACCTAAAATGGCTTACTTGCAGTTCTCTATCCACATTAGGCTGCTTTTAGAAAAATTATTTTTAATTTTGTATACTGGGAATGTGTTGGCCAGGCATTTATTTGCATTTGTGAACTTGCATAAAGTATGTTTCTGGCCTCAGTAGTAAACCAAAGTGTCTGTGTGCGTTCCTTTATTTATTTTTCCCGCAACCTGCTCGATTCTCTGTTATTCATGAACCATCTGGCAAACTTCGAGCATGTGGTACAGAAGGCAGACACAAATAAGTCCTGATCTGCTTCGCTTTGCTCCAGCATCAATAAAATCATCTGCATTCCACAGCTCATACTTAATATTACTGCAGAAACCTCAGGCATCTGTTCTCCTTGAGCATTCATCTTTACGTTTCTGTCCCAACACCTTTCATCTCTGTCACCTTTCCTGTTGCCTCTTTACTCTCACCCAATATCTCTTCTAAATGTCCCTCTATTCTGCCCTTTACCTTTTCCTGGTGTCCTTATCCTTTATGTCCACAGGACGTGTGGTAAATATGTCTACATGTTAAAGGGGTCAGGGACGTTGTTTATTTGTTTTTGTTTTGTTTTGTTTTCTGTCCTGGTGTAATAAGATATGGCTAGAGAAAGAAAACACTTTTTAGCTTAGTAGTTCTTAAGTGAACAGTTTGATATTCTAGTGGTACAATTTATGTTGTTTAAATACTTTTTAAAGCAAAGATTAATTAAATTGATGAAAAGTGACCGTAACGACTTACGTTGTTACATTACAAATAAATGCTGTTCTTTTGAACTTTGTATTCATCAAAGAATCCTGAAAAAAATGCATTACGGCTTCCACAAAAATATTAAGCAGCACAACTGTTTTCAACATTGATGATAATAAGATATGTTTCTTGAGCTGCAAATCAGCATATTAGAATGATTTCTGAAGGACACTGAAGACTGGAGTAATGATGCTGAAAATTCAGCTTTGATCACAGGAATAAATTACATTTTAAATGTATTAAAAATAGAAAATTGTAATAATATTGCACAATATTACTGTTTTACTGTATTTATCATTAAATGCAACCTTGGTGAGTATAAGAAACTTCTTTCAAAAACATTAAAAATATTACAAATAGTCCATAATAGTCCAAACCAGTGTTATTTTAGTATCATTGAGATACTATTATTGTATTTCATTTTAATTTTAGGTAAAAGTTTAGTAATTTAGTTGTATGTATTTTGACTTTTTTGTCTCTTTATCATAGCAAAATAATGCTTTGTTAAAAATAAAGCAAAGATGACAAACAAATGACAAGGAAGAACAAAAAATTAACATACAGCACACAAGAGTATATACAAGCACGAGTTGTGGAAAAAAAAAAAAAAAAACAGAAAAAAAAACATAGCAAAACCAATTTTACTCACATATGGAGCAGAATCAATGCAACCTCGGCATCTGTTTTCAGGCCTTCCCGCTCAGTTCTCTCCAGCACTGGAAAGCTTTTCTAATATTTACGCGGGTCCTAAAGCTCTTGCCTGATCATAACACTTATAGAGTCAATTGGATTCAAAACAAAGTCAAATAAGAAAAGGGGAAAGCAGACAAAAGAGGTGAAATTATATTACGGATTTTGCTGCAGGGAGGAAAAAGAAAGTAGCAATTAGGAAAGTCATTGAGAGGAGCTGAGAGAAAAGTGTGTGGAACAGCCTGTCATCGGCTACAACACCTACATCCACACTGCTTCTCACTGGCTTTAACCTCTACCTCCACATCAACACTGCTGCTGCTGCTGCTCAAATGTACAGGAACTAGAGGCTGATACATTTGAACTTATGACCGTCCATGTGTGCAGGTCAATAATGCCTGCTGGGTGATCAGAACCCATACAGTCACAGTAAGGAGAAAGCTTATGAAAGCTGTTTGTGTCTTTCATACATTGGTTTATTGTGTGTGTGTGTGTGTGTGTGTGTGTGTGTGTTTGTGTAACGGACGTAGGCCAGCAAGAGCTGTGCGTATAAACCTCACTCCCCTGGCCTCATGAGGCACACTAGCGACTGATGCTAGAGACTGCGGTCTTTAGCGTCCTTGTTAGCGCTCCCGCCTCCTATGTTGGAGACGCCGCGTCCCGTTTGTAGCGGGTCGAGTAGGACCGGTTACATTTGGTGCTGTGACCCGGATGGGAGTGAGGTTTAGGGGGTGAGTGTAACAGACTTAGGCCAGTAAGAGTTGTGCATGTAAACCTCAGTCCCCTGGCTTCAAGAGTCGCACTAGTGGCTGCAGTCTTTAGCGTCCTTGTTAGCGCACCCGCTTCCCATGCTGGCGACCCGGGTTCAAATCTTGCTCGGAGCGGGGTGAGTAGGACCAGTTACATCTGTATGAAAAAACAAAGTGTATGATATGACCTCGTTAAGATTTCACATATGATATGACCCCGTTAAGATTTCACAGCTTCACAGATTTCAAAGCAATTCACAGCTGGTCACCAGCATTTGTTGTTTTGGATGGTGGTCTACAGCATGAGATGCTGGTGTGCTGGTCTCCTCATTAACCTTTTTAACTAGCTTGACCTCCAAGGTATTTCCTAGTCAATACATACTAGATTTTTTTAAAGTCATATTATTTGATCTTTTTAATGTCAGAAATAAAAGCAGCGACAATTCTGCAAATGGATTATATGTATTGCTATTTTTAAGGAGTAAAATCTAAAAGTTCACTCCAGTCTCTGAAATTAGTCATTTCATTTCAGTGTGGTGTCTAGTACCATACATCATCAGTTAACAAAAATAGATGAAGTCCCGATCACTATTTTTTACTCTTTCTCTCTACATCTAAACTTGGCACTCGATTTTAATTGGTACTTTAATTCTGTGGTTAATTGGCCTTCAGAAAGCTCACAACGGAGCGGAACCAGTGGGTGCTAAAGAGGCTTGAAATGTGGTAAATTTATTTTTATATTCTGCTGCATGATTAAGATGTTGGCACTGTCACTCATTTGTTTATTCAGTGGTAATGAGTGTAATTAATGTCAACTACGGAAATGAGTAATCCTCTATATTCATGTAATGCAGAAAATGGCGCTGACGGGTAATGATATGACGGGTGACTCAGATACCCTCAAAAATTACCTGAAGTATGAAGCCACTAGATTGATTTCGTTCATTTTTTGTCCTTTACTCCAGAGCAAAATTCATAATTGAAAAATTGGAATAAATTCTCACATAATATTCAAATAAATCCTGAACAGAATATCAGTGTTTTGTTCACCTGTGCAAAACTCGTTAGCAAAGCCAGGTTACCAGGAGATTTTTATGTGGTTGCTAAGATGTTCAGGGTGGTTGTCAGGGCATTGTTAGGGTGTTGTGGATGGATGCTTGCCCAAGTCAAAATATCCCACTATAATAATCTTTTTCACTGCAAAATCTTAATACTTTAAATACTTGTTTTCCATTAAAAATATCTAAACATCCGTAAAGATGTTTAGAGCAAAATTGCATAAAATATTAAGACTTGTTTTTTCAGAGAATACAGTATGTCTTAAAATTTTTACTTTTCTTACTGCAATGGTGTTCAAATGCAAAACAAATGCAGAGCCCACATGGTGATGAAAAAAATATGAGAAGGAAAAATTATATTTCGCAAAAGTTCTGCATTCCCCGAGAAAATTTGTGTTCTCTCACAAAACCTTTGTGTTTTTTGTGTTTTGCGAGGGAATGCAAAGGTTTTGCAAGCAATCGCAAAGTTTCTTGAGGGAACGCAAACATTTTGAGTTCTAAAAATATTTTTTCCTTACCTCATACAAAATTTAGTGAGGTTTAAGCCTAAATCAAAACAAAGCAATTTAAAAAACAAACAAACAAAAAAAACTATTGTTTTAAGAAAAATCTTCTTCAATACTATTGAATGTTTTTAATTATCTTACACTACAATATTTACTTAAGAAGTGAACTTATCTTGTTTTAAGGATGGTTTTAATGGAAACCAATACAAAAAGTACTGTTTAAGAAAATTATTTGTCCCTAGATATGGGTCTGTGGGATGTTTCCACCAATTTTTTCATTGTCCACAAAGTGAAAATTCTGATCATTCATTCATTCAGGCGTCATTCACGTCTGTATTGCAAATAATGCAGGATGAACTACAGTGTGTTCCAATGTTCACAATTGGGAGTTTGTTCGAATCCATCCATACCATGTCCAAAACACCCCTGTTGGTCTCAAGACAAGGGCGGTCATTACTTTTCATACCCACTTGTACGGTTGAGATAAAATGTTGTAAATGTCATTACATGCTTTCCATATGCTGGAGACATACAGTATGCAAATGTGCCAAGTCAGAGATTGTCACTTGTCCCTGTTGCCTCTCTCTCTCTCTCTTTATGCACAATTATCTCAAATCCATGTTCAGTATTCTGTCTCCTTTTGTTTTCCATACAAATAATTCAATTAGACAGCGGAGAAGTATCCTTGATTTCGCCTCCCTGTTTATCAATGGTTTATTCGCTCTCCCGTGGCGTCTTTTATATCAGGATGAGAGCTTTTCACACAAGTGGAGAGACAAGCAGCAATCAGTGCATTTTATGCAAAGCTGAAAACACCGTTCGGCTTGTCAGTTTTGCAAGAGGGTGGTCCTCAGCACGTCGAACGGCGCGCTGCTAATAAGCTCGTCATCTGAGAATGCAGATTGGCTTCTCTGCAAAATGAGTAAGCGGTCGGCTGGAGTGCTGCTGCTATTATGAGGGATTCTCTCGAGTTTAGAAAAATACCAGAGGTAATGCAAAACTAATAGGTCGGTAAACACTTATATAGATTGTGGGCTGCAATGCAATAACCTTTTATGAAACAGGCTTGTGTAGCTGTTGTTTCTATGGCAAGACAGGATACGGGCTTTCCCTTGACTGAAAAGGAGAAAACAGAAATATAAAAAGGCAAAGCAGGGCTCCTTACTGGGATTAGAGAAAGGAGAGACATGACCGGCATACTGATGGAGACGAGGTAGAAAAACATTGAGTGCTAGTATGTAGTCCATGTCTGCCAAATGGCCTTTACAGTGAAGGGCGCCCAGCAATAAAGGACACGGGTATGTGACTGTCCAGGGGACGAGACAATGCACCGAAATAATTGGAGGATGGCGTATGACATTTTGAGTAGCTTTACTCAGCACTAAACAGATGAAAGACACAGAGGAAGCGCAAGGTTAGCACGGTCGGCTACGGATGAAAAAAAGGAGCTTTGAAAATGGGTCTCCGACGTGCATCGTGTGGGTGGGGATAGTCCACTAATGACTAGAAGATAAAACATAAGGTCTGGTAGATTCATGAAGCCTAACGTTTCAAAGCGCGGCAATGGAATATTTTTATCGGCAGTGAGGGTGAAAGAGAAGCGCTGTGAAGCAGAAAGACAGAGAGGAAGGCTGACAGCTCACTGGTGGAAGATGACAGGAGCCGGAGAGGGAGAGGGAGGATATTTGAGGGAAAGTGTAACACAGGGATGCTGTCAAGCCTCAAGCAAGCTCCATTTAACAAGCTGCAAGATTGAGGGACGGAGAAGAATTCGGGAAGCCGGGCAAGAGGATCTACAGGCTCCTCTGCCTTCCGCATGTGCACGTGAAAATAGCTCACATGGGTGTGATTATGTAAACATGGTTGAAGAATGAGTTGGTGAACGGTCACATGATATTGAGGGTATTGTGATAGATGTTATAATACAATGATATTCATGATGGAAGAGCAATTAAGTTATTCTTTAGATCTATCTATCTATTCTGATAGATAGATAGATAGATAGATAGATAGATAGATAGATAGATAGATAGATAGATAGATAGATAGATAGATAGATTGATTGATTGATTGACTGATTTATTGTCCCTGTTCTTCTAGTTTTTTAATTATAAGTGCCTGGAATCAGGAATTGGACCAGATGGTTTAAAAAACTCCTAATCTGGATCCAACAATCTTATCTAATTTTTGGCCCATCTCTAATATTTATTTTTTTATCTAAAATTTTGGAGAAAGTGGATCTTGGTTTTTGATGTTTTCCAATCAGGTTTTAGAAAACTTTACTCTACAGAGATGGCACTTGTAAAAGTTTTAAATGATGTTTTAATGCTCACTGACTCTGTTGTACTGGTACTTTTAGATTTAAGTGCTGCATTTGATACAGTTGACCGTGAGGTCCTGCTGTCTTGGCTAGAGCAAGTTGTGGGCATCAGAGGAACTACACTAAGTTGGTTTCAGTTATACCTTAAAAATAGGAGCTTTTCGATCAATATAGGAGGATGCCATTCGGGTGTGGTCCCCTTGACTTGTGGGGTCCCCCAAGGCTCTATTTTGGCCCCTTTTTTGTTTTACTCTATACAGTACATGCTTCCTGTAGGCTCTATTTTTGAAAAGCATGGCTTGTACTATCATTGCTATGCAGATGATACTCAACTTTATTTGCCCCTGAAGCATAAAAATGGCTTAAACTCCCTCCCTCCTTCTGTGCCTGTCTTTCCGATGTCAAAGCCTGGATGTCGTTTACATTTTTTAAATCTAAATGAGAGTAAAACAGAGATTATCGTATTTGGGTATGCCAACCAGAGTTTGTTATCTGTTCCAAAGTCAAAGTTAAAATCCAGGGGTGATTGAGCTTTTGCCATAGCCGCACCTAAACTTTGGAACAGTTTACCGATCCATATTAGAAGGGCACCAGCATTACATATTTTTAAATCAAAGTTAAAAAGTATATCTTGTGATGTCCTTTGTTGTCTGTTGTTGTTTGTTTTGTATTAATACATATACATTTTTTGGTGGTTTTGGTGTTTTATAAGTCTTTCAATGGTTTTGGTGTTTTTATAAGTCTTTTTAGAACATTGTACAGCATATTGGTCAACTGTGGTTGTTTTTAATTGTGCTTTATAAATAAACTGAGATGCGATGAGATGAGATAGACAGATTGACAGATTGACAGATATCCATCTTCTAGATAGATAGAGGCTTGTGGAGTACAAGTATCAGATGTTGTGCATCAGCATTAATTGCCCAGAGATGAATGTTTCTCTGCATCAATCTTGCGGTGATATATGATAGAGATCTCATAGATGGATGCCTTTTTTCATCTGCTGTCCTAAATAATGACTGACTTCAAGAATGGCTGAATAAAAACAACATTTCTTATCTGTGTGCCTCCCATAGATAAACCCACCCTCAGATGCCTCTGTGGCACATCCACACACACACACACACACACACACACACACACACACATGGGCTTTAGATCAGAGATGAGAAAGGCCATCTTATCTATAACACTCCAGAATCACTTCAAGCATGTTCACACTCGCTACACTCCCATGAGACACAGATCCAACATCCTAAGTCCTTCCCCTGGCCCCATCTCACCCAACCATGTATCAAACACCCACAGCACACTTATCTTTCTCTGGACAGACTAAATGTCAACCCTTACACCATGTTGGAATGTGATTAGCTAGTGCTAATAGCAATGATGGAGCTAATTTTGTTCAAGGCTCCCTCCTATGTTTCATTTATCGGTTCTCTCATTTGGCCGGATTTTCTCGCTTGCGTTGGCTGATGGATGGGAACGGATCCTGCGGCACAAATTTTTGCCGGTAGCATTCACACATGCAGGCGCAAGTACAGACAGGTCCTGCACTGAAGCAGGCAGCCATTTTAGAGCTGTAATGTATAGAAGAGCACATTTGCTTGCTGTGTCTGAATTAAATGCATGCTGTTTTCAGTCAACTCATATGAAATGGCTTCAATATTATATTTCATTTTTAAACTTATTTCTTGCAGAAATAAAATATATTTTAAAATGTAATTTATTCCTGTGATGTGAAGTTAAAATTTCAGCATCATTACTCCAGTCTTCAGTGTCACATTATCCTTCAGAAATCATTCTAATACGCTGATTTGTTCAAGAAACACTTTTTATTATTATCAATGCTGAAAACAGATTTTACTGATTAATATTTCTGTGGAAACTGTGATGCGTTTTTTTTCTGGATTCTTTGATGAATAGAGAGTTCAAAAGAACATAATTTATTTGAAATAGAAATCTTTTGTAACATTATAAATGTCTTTACTGTCACTTTTGATTAATTTAATGCATCCTTGCTGAATAAAGGTTTTAGTGACTCCAAGATTTTGAACGACAGTGTATATGTTGTATGATCACATTCCTGTTTTCAAGCTTGTGTAAAATTGTTCAGCAGATCAACAGATTCAACAGCAAACATTAAATTATGTCACCTGCAAAATGAAGTAGCTGCTGTCTTGACCTCGAACTGACCCTTTGCCTTTCTGTCTCTTCTCAACAGGTGGTCGCCTCCTCTGCCTGGTGTTATGGCTTAACCTGGTGCCAGTGATGAACGGCTGCCCGGCAAAGTGCCTGTGCTACAGTGAGCCGAGGCCAACGCTGGCCTGTCAACAGCAGGGTCTGTTCTCCATTCCCACTGAGATCCCCATCCGTAGCCAGCGAATATTCCTCCAGAGCAACAAACTGACAGTCGTCCGATCGACCAGCTTTAGTTCTGTGCATAACCTCACGGTCTTGTGGATGTACTCGAATAATATCAGCCATATTGAGGCGGGGGCCTTTTACGGGCTGGAGAAACTGGAAGAATTAGACATCGGCGACAACAGCAACCTTCGCATCATAAGTCCCACCGCGTTTCGCGGTCTGACCAAGCTGCACACCCTTCACCTGCACAGATGCGGGCTGTCTGAGCTCCCGGTGGGAGTTTTCCGAGGACTCTTCTCGCTTCAGTATCTGTACCTGCAGGATAATAACCTTCTGGCCCTGCACGAAGACACTTTCCTGGACCTGGCGAACCTCACCTACCTATTCTTACATAACAACAAGATAAGGGTGGTGACCGATCACATGCTGCGTGGTCTCATCAACCTTGACCGCTTGCTCCTGCACCAGAACCGCATCATACACGTGCAGCAGAGGGCTTTCAATGATCTGGGCAAGCTGACCACCTTGTTTCTCTTTTACAACAACCTCACCATGTTGACAGGGGAGGCCATGAACCCTCTGGTGTCCCTCCAGTACCTAAGGCTCAATGGGAATCAATGGATTTGTGACTGTCGAGCCAGGCCGTTGTGGGACTGGTTCAAACACTTCAAAGGGTCCAGCTCCCAGTTGGAATGCCACCTTCCCACCTCTCTGACCGGGAAGGACCTGAAACGACTGAAAAGTGACGATTTGGAGGGATGCGTGGACTCTCCAACACAGGTGCAAACTAGTATCTTCAACACCAAGGCACGCTCTGGAAAGTTCCTCTCCCTTGATGATCCTCTTGTCGAAAGCATTCCCAGGTGCTGTCTTTCGGATAACGACAAATCCTCCATTATCTCCAGTAAGTCTCTCCCAGATCCTTCATCCTACAACAGCCGGCAGATCACCAACAATCCCCTGAAAGAGAAGGAGAACATCTCTAAGACCAAGTTTCGGGAGGTTGACCAAACGAAAAACGACACTCGTAATAAGCAGAGTCTCAATGATGGTCCTTTGGGAACCATGTCCAACAACCTCGACCAGACCTTGGACAAAATCAACCCAGAGCTGCTTGACAATCTGGAACCTTCTACAGCGCCATCTAGAAAGAAAAAAAAGTGCTCAAAAAAGCCCAAATCAGACCAGTATTGTCTAAAGGGTCATGGGTCCACCGTTCAAGTATTGGCTGTTCTCTTTCTCCCCTTGTTCTGGTTGTCTCTGGCTTTGTGCTAGTTCATACTCTCATCCATCAGTTTGCTCTTGACAATGACACAAAATACCTGCAGTAGCCTACGTGGACAGGCAAAAGACGCTGAAAAGGGGGTTATGACGTTGCCCCGCATGGTTGAGAATAAAGTTGCAATGCTAACGATGCATTAAAAGAAATGGATGCCTTTACAGAATACACGAGATCTAATGTATATAAAACTCGGTGCCCAAATGTTTGTTCTATGTACTTTTAATGTGCTGTGTTTAAGCAACACCGCGAAGAGCTCCCTATTCCCACATCACCTCCAAATAAGCTGATCAGAAAGTGACTACTGTAGATGAACCACTAAAAAAAAAAAAAAAACGAAAGAAAAAAAATCCTTAAACCATGACTAAACCAGAGCGCCGAAAACACCCAGGAATGTTGCGGAAATTAAACCGAAGGGGATTGACATCATTATTATTTTTTTTGTTCCCAATATTTTTTTCTTTCAAAAGTGATACATTTGTTTGATGCTATTTTTTATGTTTATAAGTATTTCAGTAAAGACAAATGTTTAACTCTCCCCAAATATGTGCTATGTTCTGTTTGCGTCATGACACACTGCAGGTGGCATCTTGGGAAGGAATGCTGTCTATTTGTTCACTGAAATTGCGATGGAATCATAGATATGCATTTTATTTTGCTGGTGTACAAGCATAAATATATGACAAATAAAATATCTCATTTTTTACAGATGGCTTCTCATGTGACTGAAGAACAGCATTGCATAAAATATAGGTATATTGAATATTAAAAGATAATATTCCATTAGTGATAAAGAAGGTTTTCAATTTAGTTCAGTACAAATACTAAATGAAACCCAAGAGAACTGAATGTCTATTTCGTGTATATCCCATTAGGATTGAAACCTCAAAGGCACATATTGCTGCTCATTAATGAACTTTAACATAATCACTAATGATTCATCCATGTGTGAAGCTCAGTAATTCACAACATGAAGCGTGCCAAAACAACCAGGCATTTTTCATAACCAAATTAATGGATATGACACTGACTGAATTTGAGAATTTTCCTCATAGCACACGTTTCTTCGACTTGGCATTCGCTATTAAGGACTTTCAATAATATCATAACATTTAAGACGCATTTGTGTGTGGTGTGATGAAATAGTGATTCAAATTTAATGATAAAATGCACGTCAGTAGCAGTAAAAATCACATCCTTTTGCAACGTCTGGCATCATGTTGATAATCACCACTTAAAATATAGTTTATATGGGTCAATGACGTGATAGGTCTTTTTTTTTTTTTTTCCCTTAAGGCCTTAATAATAATACAAAACAAAGATATGACATCCAAAGTATGTAAGGTAGTACAACTAGATGTCTTTTATTGAATCCAAAAGGTTTTAATTATATTTTGCTACATATAAAGGTATTTTAAAGATTTTGAAAGGTTTAACCATCTAAAGGCCAATGCAACCATTTCATTTGTGATTCAAATATCTTTAAATGTAATAAATGTATATATTTTTTATTCTGTCATGATTTTATAACATCATATATCAACATAGTGCAAAATGGTATTAAAATTATGTGTCGCTTTGTTATGAGAAAGAATGTCCGGAAAAATGAATTTCATTGATGTCATTCGGAGTAACCAATATAAAAGGACCATTTTAGATTAAGTCATGTGGTCAATATCATGTGACATCATTCAGATACCTGCAAAAGACCACATGGTCATGAAGCAAAGTAACTAACTTTCTTTTAACTATTTGAAAAGTTACTGTTTTCACTTGTTCATTCGCATGTCCCGAAACATCAGGTCATTCGGTACAACCGCTATAAAACATGGAAAATTATGTAATATTTTAAAAACTTGTATTAAATTTAAAATGTCTGATTGTCTTTTTGCTAGCTAGCTAGCTAGACATCAGCCTGTTAGCATTGTTTGAAAATATCGTCATTCGGTATAACCAAAATTGTCACAGTAAAACCGAAATATGGTTAAACCGAATGACTTTTTTGGTGACAAACTTTGTCCATCTTGTAAAAAATGACAAAAGCAGTGTTAATTGATTATAAAAACCACATAATCTCATTGTTAACACTTAATAAAACTTCAAAATTAATTATATCTCGATTATGTTTTTTATACACTTTTAAAAACCTTATTCGTCAATGACCCATATATTATTGCAATGCTTTACAGCACTAGACTTTTTTTTTTTTTTAAAGATTAACCACCACAGAATTTCATGTAATTAGAAATAATAATAACATAATTCACTTAATATTCTATTAAAAGCCCTAAATTCATAAGACATCATAAGCAGTGGTTTTGGCAATAAGGTGATCATTTTTATTTATTTATTTTTTTAATATTGTGCAATTTTAATAACTTTCTCCCACATCTTTATAATTACTGTATGCAATTGTTTACATTCAAAGTGGAAAAAGTCATTCTAATTTGTATTTAAAGAAATACCAACACTGGATGGACAAAGGACAATGAAATATTGTGATAATACATTTACTATACTAAAGGAAGATTACATGCTAATTTAAAAAATAATGTAATGTCAGAATAGTTCAATATGTTAATGTGAACCATATGCCACATTATTATACACAGTGCATCCACTCATTGATAATCAAGGGATGCTAGTATTTTCTCTCAACTTCAACAGCATAAGAACTCTTAAGAACTTAGTTATCTTAACATAACTAAAATACATACTAGGAAGACATTACCTAGCGGTTTAGACATTATACAATACAATACTCAGGTTGAAAAAATAAAAAATAAAACATTTGTTGTCATCTAGTGAAGTAGCCTCTTCAACAGGGATCCCAACACTTACATATTAATTTAAAAGAGAATCCTTGCACCATTTATACCCAATTTGGACTGAAAAAATCATGTGAAGAATGAACAACCTCTAATCAGTTGTACACACCGAAAAGCGCTCAAGTATGGGTCATAGACTATCACACTGTAGGAATCCATGTTCTGTCCTCTCCCATAAACAGATGGCGGAGCGTGCTGGGATTGTTTGCGGATGATGACCCATTGCTTTGTCAAATCTGGCGGGCGCTCAAGTCCTCGTCCACTGCCTTCAACTACTCGTGCGCTGCAGGAGTCTGGCATAAGAGAGCGAGGCACACTTCAGTAGGGAGAGGTTTAGCCAGCAGTCGTATGTTATACTAAACACACTCCTGTCAGCTCACTTACGCCCCGTCTACACCGCTTGTTATAGGAAAAAATTTTGAATACTCAGGTTATAATCAATGAAGCAATCTACAACATACAGTGAGCGTGCAATGAGCAACAAGCTTTGTTGGTTATAATGGGAGTGTTCTTGTATTGCTGTTGAATATGACAAACATTTGAGGCTTAAAAGGTCAACAGTATTCAAAAAACATGTTCACAAATAAGACTCAAAATGTATTTAAACAAATCCATTTTGATATCACATTGACTGAAGAATATTAAAGTGCCCCTATTATGCTTTTTCGAATATTACCTTTCATGCAATGTGTAATGTAGCTGTCTGTGAATGTAAATGATCTGCAAAGTTGTGAAGCCGAAAGTGCACGATAAATAAAGTTATGGTCTCTCAAAATAAAAAAACAACTCTGAACAGCCTAAACGAGTCGTTAGGAATTCGAATCCCACTTCCGTGACGGCCACACTTCACAGAGTAACACATTTGCCTAATGCCCGCCTATGTTCTTCATTGGCTGCCTGCGAACATCTACTTTTACCCGCCCTCAAACGCTGTAGCTGGTTATATGTTGTATACATGTCAAGAAGATGCTGTTTTCTGCTCTGCAAAAACAATTTTTTTTTGTAAACACTTCCAAAGGTTGAGGATGTGAGGAGTCAGTGGTTAAAATTACCACAGGGATACAACAGCAGAATAACATTTTCATGATTGCTTTTCAAATCTCCTTGAGGTCTTAATGGGATTTACAAAATGCTTATCCATTAAAGATGGGACAGTACCGATTTTATTTGTACCAACTTGCTCCTCAGATTCACAGCCTGTAAGTACGAGTAATTATTGATGTATATATTTTCTACTGGGTGTTCAAAATACATAGTTTTGTGTTTTATATTGTGTAGATCTCCGGCTAACCGGCTAACTCACGTTATTACTGTCTTACTGAAATACTTCTGCTAATCATCTGTGGCTCACTATTAACTAAAACTATGTCCATTAATGCAGATTGTCTGTCGTTCTTACTACTCTAAGTAATGATAAAGGATGGAGCAAGATTTGTTTTACAAACTTTAATGTTACATCAGTCATTTACATTAGTACTCGGCTAACGTATGCACTGTTATTTATACTGTTGATACAGTTCACACATGTGCACCACAATAAATTAGAAATAAACACCAGTTTGTTGATGGACATACACTTGTTAATGCTGATGTAGAGTAATTACAGTTGCAACTCATTATATACGTCAAACTGAGTAGTGTATCACTGAGAAATGTCCTGCTCAAGTCGTCCTTACGATGGAGGCTTGGGTTGAGTAACTAATTCTTCCAATATTATTGGAATTCCAATCAGAACAGAGCATGCTCATGGAAAGGAGGGATTTAGAGAGAGACTGAAGCATCGGATGAGTCATTTAAGAATCATTGAAAAATGTGGTGAGCATTTGTTGACCTGTAAACATGTTGTAGGAGACCTCCAAAACAAAATTAAGAACCTTTAAAAAAGCATAATAGGGGCACTTTAAGTTCCTTCTTTGATTTTTGTTCATCTGGAAGTTCAACATTACACTAATTTAATTACAGAGTATTTAAAGACACATTTCTGATGGTTTAATCAAAATCTAGGCCTTACATTCTCCAGGTTAGAAAAAATAATTTCTCCTGCACATTTATATCTAAGCAAAATTACATTCATATCCAAAGTAAATGGAGAAAATGTATTCCAATTTGTACTTAAAGAAAATGCTGACCTAGATGTACAAAGGAGAATGAATTATTGTGATAATATTGTGTCAGCAGAGATTGTGTCAACTAGATCATCCCCTGTGAAGGCCTCACCGACACGACAGCCAGTGGCACAGATTCCCAACAAACCGTCCCATACCGGCGTGATGAATACCATCTTCAACTAGATGGAACTGGATTAAATATTTTGTGTTGCAATCCCAATCGGACACATGAAAGCTGCCTGAATCATAATAAAGCACTGTTCGCTGTTGGCAAGAGGAGAACTGGCCCCCCAACTGAGCCTGGTTGCTCCCAAGGTTTTTTTTTTATTTCTCCATTTTATCACCTGTTTGTCACCTGATGTCACCTGTTGGAGTTTGGGTTCCTTGCCGCTGTCGCCACTTGCGGACACTTGACATTCAACGTTTTGATGCCTGCATTGACACCATTGTATGCAAACTGAACTGAGCTGGACAATGACATCACTGTTTTCTCCAGTGCTGATATAGATAAATTAACTAAACTAACAACTATTGATTTTTACAATGGAATGAATCAGTACAGAATTTACTTAAGCTGGACAATGACACCATTTTCTTTAAGAGCTGCTGTGTAGCCAAAATTATTTACCAGTTATTACTGTAAAGCTGCTTTGACACAATCTGCATTGTAAAAAGCGCTATATAAATAAAAATGACTTGACTTGATAATACATTTAGCTAAGTGAAACGCTACAGTAGATAATTTAATGATAAATTGTTTAATGTTAAAGTGTCGCTATTATGCTTTTTTTTTTTTTTAAAGGTTCCTGAATTTGTTTTGGAGTCTCCTCCATTTTAAATTGCTGGTTTACATACATTCAAGGTCAAAAAACACTTTCATTTTGTCATAATATACACTGCAACATCACTTTTCTCACAGTGTCTGATACATAAAAGATTTGTTCAAACCCCTCCTTTCTGAGAGCCTACTCTGCTCTGATTGGTCAGATGGCCCAGTCTGTTGTGATTGGCCTTACCGCTTACAATGCACGTTGGAAACTAAACACCTATTACCGTATTTGAATTTCAGCTCCGGATCACATGATACACAGTGATAAGAACAGTAACAATGGTGCCGGTTTTACCATATCAATTCCAGCCTGAGTGCTCATCCTTTGGAAATACATGCAAATTGGATTTGCTTTCGCAGCACAAAAAACAGCGTCTTCTCAACATGTGGAACAACACTTCCAGTCTCAGCTACCACTACAGTGTTTGAGAACGGGTCAAAGTAGACATTGTTTGTGACTGCCAATGAAGACCATAGGCTGGCATTATGCAAATTTGTTACAAACTGTAGATGTGTCATGGAAGTAGACTGGAATTGCTGACAACTTGTTTCTTTCTTTTAGGAGACAATAACTTTATTCTTTGTGCACTTTGAACTTTAAAACTTTGAAGACATTTTACATTCACAGACAGTTATATTACACACTACATGAAAGGTAATATTCGAAAAAAAAAAAAGCATAATGGGGCATTTTAAAGTGAACCACACATGATACAGTATACTCTACAAGGTGCATCCACTCAGCAGCATTATCTAAAATTCAATCCTAAAACATAATAGATATTCAAGGGATGAACTTAAACAACACAAGGACCTCTTGGGATAAACTCCACATGTTAAAGCAGAACATACAGTCTTAAGATGTTTTAAAAAAACGTATCGACTTGCGTTGAGCGAAGGCTGTCTGGGGAACAGTCTGAGGCATTGTTTGATGTGTTTTCTCGATTCTTTTTAAGAGTAAAGGTCACTGGTTTTGCAGTGACCTGTTCGGGCTGACTGACATTCAAAGTTTTTCCATATAGCTTGTAGCTTTAAATGAAATTCCGGACTAAAAATCATCCATCCTTTTTAAAAAAAAAAAAAGAGAGAGAGAGAGAGAGAGAGAGAGAAGAAAAAAAGGCCTGCACTGTCACTACAGAGAATTCACATCTTCCTGCAAGGTTTCTGGGTCCTCAGAAATGACATCAAAGCCCACATTTAACCTTTATCGGCCCAGGAAAAACGATCCGCTGGAATATTGTGTATGAGTCTTATGACGGCCGTCTACACGTCGTGATAAGGAGGAAAGCGGTAAGTGATGACACTGGGGAGAGGGAAGTGTCGCTGTCATAATGTGCAGTGGTAATTATCAGTCTTACTCTCTCCGGGCGCTGAGCCGAGCTCCTCGACATGCCGAGGAGCCGCTGTATTTACATCATCTGCCCCAGGCATCTGCCGCAGCCTTGCGAGAGTATGAAATTGAGTTTATTTACGCCACCCACTCTTAGTACCGCACAATATCACTCATCACGATTCTCCACAGGAAAAATCACACACGCAGTGGACCGATGAGAGTCCAACAATCAGACGTGCTTTATGTGTTTTGATTGGATTGTGATGTAAATGACGGTCGTTGTTAAAATAGTCCATGTGACTACAGTGGTTCAACCCTAATGTTATGAAGCAACGAGAATACTTTTTGTGCGCAAAAACAACAGTTGACGCAGTGAACAGTTAACGCTTCTGTGTTTACGACTCAGTATTGGCCGACTCCTGCATCAGCATCACACGCATGCGTTGTGCTGCTCACATGAACAGCCTCGGCCAATACAGAGCCAGCGTTCTGACGTAGAACCTGGAAGCGCTGCAACATAAATAGCGTAGGAGAATGATAGGGTAGAGACAAATTTGTTAAATAAAGTCATTATTTTTGTTGAGTTTTTGCACACGTAGTATTCTTGTCGCTTCATAACATTAAGGTTGAACCACTGTAGTCACATGGACTATTTTAACAATGTTTTTACTACTTTTCTGGACCTTAAATGTGGTAATTTGGTTGCTTTCTATTGAGGATAAAAAAAACCTCTTGGATTTCATCAAAAATATCTTAATTTGTGTTCTGAAGATGAACAAAGGTCTTACGGGTTTGGAACGACATGAGGGTGAGTAATTAATGACAGAATTTTCATTTTTGGGTGAACTAACTCATTAAGGAAAACATTTTATTTGCAATTTATTTGCATTACACCGAGTGCCTAAGGGACATGTTGATGGGAAAAAAATCAGATGGGAAGAAAAATAGATATTTCAGTGTTTTTGTGTTCACTCGCAAAACATTTGCATTTCCCTGAGTAATTTTTGCATTTGCTAGCAAAACATTTAATATGAGGTGGGAGTAAATTATTTCAAGGCTTTTGCAAGCAAATGTTTTATGCGTTAATGTAATACTTTTGGAGAGAATGCAATGTTTCTTGAGGAAATTAAAAGTTTTGTGCAAAAACATTTTTCTTCCAACTCAAGAAACTTTGCTTTTCCACCTACCTCACGTAAAAAAGTTTTTTAAGTGAACGCAAAGTTTCTCACACTTTCTTACACTTGCGCGTACTTAGTAGTGGGAAATACAAGGTAACTACATGGGTTAAGGTTAGGTTTAGGGGCAAGGTCGGGGTTAGTACCTAGTTATTACCCAGTTATTGTAAGTACATAGTATGTACATGCAGAACAGGACTGTAAAATAAAGTGCTACCAATTTTTCAGTTAAATTCTTACTCAAACTGTTATAAGATTTTTCAAATCCAAGTTCACCCTACCATTTCAACGTGGCCTCAGACTTCTGGATCCCGCTGTACAGTTATAATATACACAAATATGCAGCTACTTCCTGCTTAAGCCGTTGACGACAAGCTGTGACGGTATATTTGCTGATGGGAATCATCCACTGTAGATAATCTGCACAAATTAAGAGAAGATCTTGTGGAAAATCCAGAGTTTATCTCACAGTGAATGAGGGGATTAAATGCGGCAGCTTTGCAAATCCCAGCAGCTAGCCATTGTTTTCGATTAACCTTCACACCCAGAATAGCTTGAAGGAACACTTAAAAGACACTGATCTGCAGCTGAGGTCAAGAGACAGGAAATAAGTGAACAGTTCCCTCAGGAACACCAGAGAACATCTTCTGAATGTGAGAGACTGGGATGGAGAAGACATTAGTTGTAGTAGCTGTAGTTTTGAGGTTTGCAGAGTTTGACAACAAAAATAACCAATTCAGTTTCTCCCTTTTTCTACACTTGTTTTCCAGTACAAATATCTAAACATTCTTAAATCAAGAAACATTTATTGAGACTTTTTAAGTCATTAAGTTTCTTAAAGGGTTAGTTCACCCAAAAATGAAAATTCTGTCATTTATTACTCACCCTCATGTCGTTCTACACCCGTAAAACCTTTGTTCATCTTCGGAACACAAGTTAAGATTCTACCTTTTTCTACACTGCAAAAAAAGTGATTTTTTGGGTCACTTTTGGGTCGCAACCTACCAGTTGAGAAACAGTGTTTTAGATATTTGTAATGAAAAACAAGACAAAAAGAAGAAAATTATTATTTTGCAGTGTATAAACTCACTAGGCACTGGAGGCAACCATTTTGAGTTGGCTATTTACACTTGCCTGAAATAGTCTCTGCGTCTATGAAAATCTGTAGGCATCCTGCACTGTTCTGAAGACATTCTGTTACGCTGGGACTGAGTTGTGAGAGTCTGTGGTTTACCTTGTTATCATAAGAACAGAAAACAGAAAATTAGCCATAATTATATCACCCTCCCATCTGCACCACAGACTCATTCTACCACAAACTGGCAATTTGGCAGCAACACAACATCTCAATATAGGCAAAAAAATGTGACTCAAGGGATTTATACAAATGTTGTAGATACGTCAATTACACAAACTGGCCGATTTGGCTCTAAAATGCTAATTTAAATCGATTTTAGCACATTCTGTCTCACAGTTTAATACTTTTAAAGACATGTTGTTTTAGAGTACAAACTGTTTTTTGTTTTTTTTTCCTTCTGAGGGCAAAAACAAGTGCTACGAGAGGCTTATTACTCAATGGTGAAATGTGAGTGGAAAAAATAAAACAAACAAATAAAATCGATATCCAAGACTAATAATATTACTTAAAGTTAATTTTAACTAACAGACAAATGGTTTGCTTGTTCGACTCATTAACAAATCATTCTGCCCATTTTTGTGAACCAGCTCAATCAATTCACTGAAAAGATCCAATTCAAAATAGAAATTTGTTCACAAATCTAACAATTACTACTTGAACGTGGCAAGAAGAACTGGGGTGGATGTCAAGAGTATCTGTGAATCAGTTTATACTTCATATAAAGCTATCGTATTCCTTGAAAAATAGTGCACAAGTCATATGTACAACATTTATGAACCTTTTGATTTTTTTTAACCTTTCTGAACTATTGATCTACTCCTTTGGACTAAGAAAATTCTCATTACAAATTTAATGTTTTTATATGTTCAGACTGCAGATTAGCACTGAATTCATTTAGCATGGGAGGAATATGACCATCTGGCTAAAGTCTGCAAACACATTTCACATGCTTTTAGCCTGCGGCCATAAGAGCATGAGCATTGAGGGCCATTTGAACTTAAGTTTATCAACTGTATGATTGTGCCAAATGGCACAGCAAAGCTGCAAAGATTACAGAAGCTGAGCCAAGAAGTGTGGGTATTGAATGAAAACTGTAATGTTTGTTAACAAAATAAAGAGAGAGAAAGAAAAGAAAATGGCTCTCATTCATTAATTGCTTACAAGTGCTCTTCTAAAAAATTATTCTTTTTTGTGTCATGCATTCATCAAGGATACATTAAATTTATCAAATGTGGCAGTAAGACATTTATAATGTTACAAGTGATATCTATTTCAAATAAATGCTGTTCTTTTGAACTTTCTATTCATTAAGGAATCCTGAAAAAAAAAAAAAAAGTATCACGGTTTCAGCAAAAATATTACGCAGCACAGCCGTTTTCAACATTGATAATAATAAGAAATGTTTCTTGAGCAGCAAATATTAGCATATTATAATGATTTCTGAAGGATCGTGTGACACTGAAGACTGGAGTAATGATGCTGAAAATTCAGCTTTGCATCACAGGAATAAATTACATTTTAAAATTCAAAAACTGCTAAAATAATATTTCACAAAATTATAGTTTTTGTTTGGAAAAACACTACCATCCTTTTGTTGTTTGTGCAGCATATAGTATGTATACTATACACAGTATGTACATTTTCTGTATGCATAAACCTGACTTGTTACAATACTATGGAAACTTGTTTCCGCCACTGAATAAAAAAAAAAAAAAAAGGTAATTGCGACTTTTTATCTCACAATTGCAATTGCGAGTTATAAAGTCAGAATTGCAAGATATAAAATCGTAATTTCGAGTTGCATGATATAACCTTGCAATTTCGAGTTATACAGTCAGAATTGCGAGATATAAATTCACAATTGAGTTATAAAGTCAGAATTGCATGATAAAAACTCGCAATTGCGTGATAAAAACTCAATGTAAAACTTGCAATGTAAACTTGCAATTGTGAGGAAAAAAAGTCAGAATTGTGAGATAAAAAGTTGCAATTATCTTTTAAATTGTTCCATAGGATACAATGTGGCACACTGTGTAAAATACCAAGTCAAGTCAAGTCAAGTCAAGTCAAGTCACCTTTATTTATATAGCGCTTTTTACAATGTAGATTGTGTCAAAGCAGCTTTACATTGATAACTGGTACATTATTTGGCTGCACAGCAGCTCTTAAAAGAATAGTGTCAATGCAGGCAGATCAAAGCACTGTTGAATATCAAATTCCATTTCTAGTGTGATGAAGCAGCAAAGATCAGGCCAGTTTCATAAACTTAGCCACTATGTTAAGACTGTGTCTTAAGAACTAGTTTGACCAACTTGCAGTTAACCAAAAGGTAATCCGTCTAACTTTTCCAATTCAAATTAGACCGATCTACGTTTTTATGCAGCTGACATTTAAAAAATTATGAATTATGAAGTCTTGAAGAAAAAGTTTAGATGACCAACTTTTAAGACAAGTCTAAGCAGTTTATGCAATAGGACTCATTATGCAATCAGATTGCCAAAAAGTAGATGTTTTTACACTAAATTGGATTCAAAAATAACTCACCTTATTCATTGTTGAATCAGTTCTCTGGTTAGTGTTTTCAGCAAGATTTTCTTCAGTGCACTAGAACAAAGTAGAAGAGAGATAAGCCGTCAAAGTATAACCAGCACAGGACTAATTCAACAGACTTACACATCCTGTTCCAGACGTTCTAGACTTTAATAGCCTCAATAGGATGTAGAATATTTTTGCACTATGATTGTCTTTATCTTTTTGAGATCTTTTGAAACTCAGATGCTGGAAAGCGTCATGCATTTTCTTTGGAACTTCATCAGTTTTCTCAGAAAGTTAAATTCGGTATGCACGATTGAGCTCATCCAACATAATTAGACTGAAGATGGAGGAGGCACGATGTGCTCTGCAGAAAATGCAGTTTCACTTAATTGAGCTTTAGAGATGCTGTTCCGGTCCTTTGTGGAGCCTCTGGTCACTATGAACTTCTTGTTTTAATTATTTCATTAATTTCTAGTCTGTTTTACAGAAAAAAATAACATCATACAACTTCGGAACAACATGAGGGTGATTAAATAGGGAAGGATATTTATTGTCGAGTGAATTATCCTGGAGCTAGTGTTTAATGAAGATTAAAGTTCACCCGTTGATTTGATTTCATGTAGCTCAATGTGTTCATCCTATGTTTCTTCAGTGAACTTCTTTAAATTTGGAACCTCCTAAAGGAGGCTGATTCGATTTTCCGTGATCTTGCACGCAACAAGGTGCAAACACAAGATGCGGAAGTGATGTGTGTACAAAGCAAACAGGAATGACTCAATTCTTAAGGTTCATGGCCTTCTGAAACCGTAGGCCCGTATGTGGAGGTTGAAGCTGTTCCTCCTCTCTCCTGCTTTTGATCCAAAAATAAAATCAAAAACGGTATAACTCCTACAGAACCACATACCAGCCAAATGGTTGATATAGCCGTACATCCAGCATGAGTGTGTAGGCCAGCTGAAAGAGCTGTGCATTTGAACTTCAGCGTTTCAGAAAAGCCAGAACGCCCACTCTCAAACTGGAGAGGTTCACATTTCTCTTTTTAGATGTGAAAGGCACATTCACACAGTCCTTTAACCATTCTGGCATATAAAAATAATATTAAATGGCATAACTGAACAAACAGATAACTCTGACGTCTACACAGCCTCTTCTGGTGAATCTCACATAATGTCCGGGTCACATTTAACCATAAAATCTACATCAATAATATAATATACATTTTTGATTACAACCCAAATTCCAGAAATGTTGGAACGTTTTTTAAATTTGAATAAAATGAAAACTAAAAGACTTTCAAATCACATGAGTCAATATTTTATTCACAATAGAACATAGATAACATAACAAATGTTTAAATTGAGGAAATTTTACAATTTTATTCACAAAATGAGCTCATTTCAATTTTGATGCCTGCTACAGATCTCAAAATAGTTGGGACGGGGGCATGTTTACCATGGTGTAGTATCTTCTCTTCTTCTCAAAACAGTTTGAAGACGTCTGGGCATCGAGGTTATGAGTTTCTGGAGTTTTGGTGTTGGAATTTGGTCCCATTCTTGCTGATATAGGTTTCCAGCTCCTGAAGAGTTTGTGGTCGTCTTTGACGTATTTTTCGTTTAATGATGTGCCAAATGTTCTCTATAGGTGAAAGATCTGGACTGCAGGCATGCCAATTCAGCACCCGGACTCTTCTACGATGAAGCCATGCTGTTGTAATAGCTGCAGCATGTGGTTTTGCATTGTCCTGCTGAAATACACAAGGCCTTCCCTGAAATAGACGTTGTCTGGAAACCTTTATATACCTTTCAGCATTCATAGTGCCTTCCAAAACATGCAAGCTGCCCATACCGTATGCACTAATGCATACCATCCCATACCATCAGAGATGCTGGCTTTTGAACTGAACGCTGATAACACATTGGAAGGTCTCCCTCCTCTTTAGCCAGGAGGACACGGCGTCAGTGATTTCCAACAAGAATGTCAAATTTGGACTCGTCTGACCATAGAACACTTTTCCACTTTGAAACAGTCCATTTTAAATGAGCCTTGGCCCACAGGACACGACAAGGCTTCTGGACCATGTTCACATATGGCTTCCTTTTTACATGATAGAGCTTTAGTTGGCATCTGCAGATGGCATGGCGGATTGTGTTTACCGACAGTGGTTTCTGGAAGTATTCCTGGGCCCATTTAATAATGTCATTGACACAATCATGCCGATGAGTGAAGCAGTGTCGTCTGAGGGCCCAAAGACCACGGGCATCCAATAAAAGTCTTTGGCCTTGTCCCTTACGCACAGAGATTTCTCCAGTTTCTCTGAATCTTTTGATGATGTTATGCACTGTAGATGATGAGATTTGCGAAGCCTTTGCAATTTGACGTTGAGGAATATTGTTTGTAAAGTATTCCACAATCTTTTTACGCACTCTTTCACAGATTGGAGAGCTTCTGCCCATCTTTACTTTTGAGAGACTGTGCCTCTCTAAGACATCAATTTTATAGCTAATCATGTTACAGACCTGATATCAATTAACTTAATTAGTTGCTAGATGTTCTCCCAGCTGAATCTTTTCAAAATTTCTTGCTTTTTCAGCCATTGTTGCCACCGTGCCAACTTTTTTGAGACCTGTAGCAGGCATCAAATTTGAAATGAGTTCATTTAGTGGATAAAAGTGTCAAATTTCTCCCTTTAAACATTTGTTATGTTATCTATGTTCTATTGTGAACAAAATATTGGCTCATGTGATTTAAAAGTCTGTAGTTTTCATTTTATTCAAATTTAAAAAACGTCCCAACATTTCTGGAATTTGGGTTGTAAATAACACAGGCCAACAAAAGACTCTTCTTTGAAAAGCATCTCTTTTTGCTCTGTCCGCAAAAAAAAAAAAAAAAAAAAAAAAAAAAAAACACACAAAGGAAAAACTTTTCTTTTTTAGTACATCGTTGTCATGTAAACGTGCCCTTAGAGCCATTAAAAATACAATAAGGAATAATAATGCAAAAGCAATGAAATGCTAAGAAGTCTTAATGGTCCTAAAACAGTAATTCTCTTGTAAAATATACATTTCCTTTTGATTTTGGTGTGAAATGCAACTCTGAAATATGAAATATTGGCTGGTTTTGTGAGATTCACCCTTTGGTCCCATAAGTCAGACTCATTCGTATCTTGTCTTCCGCTTCCACTCAAATGCTCCTGTGAGTCTTCGAAGGACAGACTGATGACTTGCTGCTGGTCGGTGGTGATTATTTTGGGGCTTAAAGTAGCTGAGCAGGCAGTACAGGAGCTCACAATTGTCAGAAAGCTTTCTCGTCCTGACGCCCATCACAGGCACTGCTGGGGGTGACATGCACTGAACAGATGGTTCATCAATGTCACCTCGTAACTCTGGAACGGAGCGTGAGGGAGGAGGCAGCAGCGGACACCTAGAGAGCTGTAGGAATGTACACCCAGGGATCATGATGCCATGAAATGCCATTAACCTTCACTGAGTGTACGGGGGGAAAAAATGAGGAATCCATCTGTCAACTCAATAAGCAGAATCTTTTTATTAATTTTTTTAATAAAATTTTTTAGACAGCCATCTTTTGTCAGTAAACCAAAGAAAAGGCAAAGCTCATTGATTGCACATATCAAAACCATTCAATTAAAATTTATAAAGGAAATGCGGTTTCTATGCAGTTTGATGGGGTGTTCTGAGTGTTTTAGCTTGTTGCTATGTTGTGTCTCTTTCTCAGCAGCAGTAATAGCAAATAGCAAATTTTTTTACAGTCCACTTGGAAACAAAGTTGTATTTACAAGATACTAGATAATGGCCTCTAAACAGCACATAAAAACGAAATAAACTATGACGGGTTGCTGTTCTTAGACAGAGGAATGGATTACTTGACCTCAAAAAGCCCGTGGGGGTTTAAGGCTGCGTGATCCAGTTTGGTTCAGTAAACCCATCAATATATGTGTCCCATAGCCATACAAGGCCTCTTAAACAAGGCTCTTGGACTATGAAGGGCTCCCTGGAACTTCTGTTATTGTTGGGCCTTTTGTGAATATGAAGGCCCCAAAACCTCTTATGGAACTGTTGTCCCATTGTGTTTCATTTATTTGAGAGACCAATAGAGTAATGTGATCCGAGCCACTCTGAAAACATGAGCTGATCAAGTCTGCACGTCATACTTATTTAATTAAATTGCATAGCCTTTTGCGATTTGATAAGGGCACTATGCCATATTGCGCATTCGATTTTAGTTTGACAGATACTTTGCCAGAGCAATGGCAAAAAACAAAACAAACAAAAAAAAAAAAACGTTAAAGACCTCTTATGTTACGAAGTTTAAAAATATTTCTGTGCATTATGAAACTATATGGTGGGATTTGAGGCCTCAGAGTGAGAATGGTTTGAATATTCATGATCATCATAACTTCTACTTTCTATTACTGTGAATAGCAGTTAAGGGAAAGAATGAAAAAATGGGGGCTGTGTGTGGGAGGGGGCCCTTGGAGATAATTGACCTCCAAGGCCTTTGCAAGTCATAATCTGTCTTAGACAGAATGCAATGTTTTGTTTTGTTTCTTACCTTTTTTATAGTCAAACTGATCTGCGTTTTCCCGTAATGGCGTAACTCACTGCTTAACTACCATAGTATGATGCATTGTTGAAGAAATCAACTAGCTAATCACAACTGTTTCCCGAAACCGTATTGCTGCAAACCTGTCATTTAACCAGGTTGGTAAATTATGTCATGCAGGTGCACTGTAAAGAAAAGTTGAGAAAACTTAAAGGTTAAGCCAACCAGCTGCAGGAGATTTTTGAGTTTTCTCAACTTGTTGTAAATTGAACTTGTTATACAACAACAAGTTGAGAAAACTCAAAAATCTCCTTCAGATGGTTGCTTTAAACTTTTAAGTTTTCCCAACTCAAATTTTTTACAGTGTGGTGGAGTAATAACTTCTTTTAATGAATCCGTTTTAGTTCAAATTAATGCCATTAAATTGCAGACATTGCATGTGAGGACTAATTCTCATTTTTAAGTAGAATAGAGAAGGTGTAGGACATTCAGCGTAAGCTTTTTGAAGAATACGGAAGTGCGGTTTTGGCGGAACCACTTGGTTTGTTTGGAGACCATTGAAGTCCACTATATGGAGAAAAATCCTCGAATGTTTTCCTCAAAAACCTTCATTTCTTTTCGACTGAAGAAAGAAGGACATGGACATCTTAGATGACATGAGGGTCAGTAAATTATCAGGAAATTTTAATTTAAAAGTGGACTAATCCTTTAAGCCCACATCATGCAAACAATAAACTATGCTTCTAACCACGGGTCAAGAGCTGTCATTCAAACCACACAACACAACAAGCCATATTATTTAAATTATTCATTTCTGTAGTATAATTAACTCTACAGTGCAGAACAGTACTGACATAAATTATAGCTGTTTGTATGATAACACAGTTACATCATTATGATATCATATTTAGGTCATCTGAAATACACTATACTAGGGGCTAAACCACACTAGAATATGCAGACACAGTATTTTAAATGAAACTATGTTTTCCCTGCAGTGCCAGAGGTGAGGACAGTGAGCCAGGCCTGAAAATTGGCTGGAATTGATCACCTGGCTCTGCTAGCACTGTCATATATTTCTATTAATCCCAATTTGCTGTCTTCTGTCAAGGCAGACAAATGTTCCATTTATCTCAGTTCTGTTTCTGCACTTCACACGCACATGGTGAGTGAGTTATATAGACGCATTAAAACCGACTCCTTACATCCAGTAACAGTACAGCGACATCGGAATTTAATGTACATTAATTGCTCATTATTTCATTGCTGGCAGACATTGTGAAGGATTACCTTGTATCCAAGATGAAGAACGGTTATATTTTGTACATTAACTAAACCTGCTTCTTTCTCGGCATATATTCCTGTGTACAAGTCAGTAGGGGTTATTTTGCTATGACAATGTCCAATGACCATCTGACTGTACATTATCCTGCTTATTGCATGGCTATACTAAAATAAATAAATAAATAAAAAAATGAACATGAAATATTGATTTAAGTTTTTATTAATTTGTTACATATGAAGAAAGAGTGTGCAAAACATTATGCAAATTATACAAAAATATTTATCCAGAGAATTTTGTTTCTGGCCAATCAGAATCAAGTATTCCAGAGAGTCGTGTAATAATCCTGATTACACAATGCAACACCCAGATCCATTTAGCCTCTCTTTGTGTTCAACACGATTATTTTTTGAAGCTAGCAGCATTTGAACGATGAATAACGAAATCAACAATTAAAAAGGGCAAGTAGGGATATAATATAAAGCATATCTGCTTATGTCCACAGCTTAAAAATTAAGGTTGTCAGGATTTTGGGTTTGTAGGTTAGGCCGGGCTGCTATCCAACAGGATTGAGGGATTTCTCTTAACTAGACTGTACTTTACCAAAGGGTACAAGTAATGAGCTGGCTTAGCATGATTAAGATAAAGCTCTCGTTTTGGGACATAGACCGCTGGGACATGTTCTTACCGTGCCCCTACAAAACACAAAACACACAAGAGAAGGCGCATAAAAGGCTCAAACACAAACATTCAGAATAGTTGCTGTGTAGCAGGTATGTTTCATTTTCAAGTGTTATGACCCACACTCACACTGACCGGGCACAACAACACAAACAAAAGAAAACAGGGTGAAAAGAGCAGACAGTAGGAAAACATGGGACATACAGTATATATACAGTAGGAAAATTTCAGGGTAAATAACCACTAAGAAGTCATTCACTCTCTCTTAAAACACAAAGGAGTGTAAATATCAGTGTCATTATATTAAAGGCATACAGTCTCATGAGATCATTGATATCCATCTGCCAGAAACTTATCTACCTTATCTTAACTTATTTAATAGTGCAGCTCTCAAATATTCAGTAGTAGTACTAGGATAAGCTGTAACTCTCAGACTGCTGGTGTTACTGTCCCCTGGTGAGTGGCTGAAAAAAAAAAAAAAAGTTTCCAAAACCAACTGCAGCAAAGATGGCAGCACGCAGGCCTTGTAATTCCACCAGCCGAGCAGCTGCCACCAGAATGAATGGGAATGCTAACAGACAGCTTTCTCCAGGTATTAGAATTCCTCGACTCAATCCTCCATCTGTAATGCCATCTGAAAGTCCAATTGACTTTTAAAACCTTGTCATTATAGTAACACAGCTGCCAGTAATTGGTAGCAATCATTAGAGAGTGTTGTGCATACGGCAACTACAGCGTTAGTTTCTCCATTACCCACAAGCAAATGATGACAAAAACAATGAAACCATAGCCATGTAACAGTAGCAACTTCACTTACTAATTTTAAGGTGACCCTAGATGTCCTGCATAAAAGCACACAAGCTGGATCGTTCCTGGATTATACACTGCAGTCTATATATAGTATATGAAAACAACGTCATCTCATTAGTATTCATTTGCAAAGTGTAGTTCTAGCAAATGCACATTTTCACAATGTTCATTTAGACACTGAAAAGTTCAATATCAACCTACCGAAAAGCTAAAATGTAAACATATTTATGCATTTACAGCTTCAGAGACATGCAAATGTCATGCAAATGTCAGCGCTGATGAGAATTAAGTTCATCAATAGAGAGTAAGAGTGCCTAATTAGTCCCCTCTGCAGTTATTATTAACTGAAACTAAAACTATTAAAACTATTAAAAATCAATTAATGTAACTGAAATAAAATAAAATAAAATAAAATACAAATTTATTGTGAATAAAACACAGCTATTGACCAATCAGAATCAAGGACAGGAACTAACCGTTTTATAAGTAAGCAATAAGGTATGAGAGGCTGTGCTGTACCGTGAATAAGTTACGTCCGTGACTTATTCACGATACAGCACTAGCCTCAAGTACCTTATTGCTTTTATAAAATGGTTACCACACAATACAAATATTAAAGCCCAAAATATGTATTAATGCAACTTTTTTCAAATAAACTTTAACTAAAAGCCTTCCTTCTGTCGGAAAAAAATAGTCCCTGACCGTGAACAGCAACAGAAGTTACATTATTACGCCATTAGATGGTGGCAAAGACTGTCTTTATGAGTGTGTCAGTCAGTAGCGAAGACTTTTATACTGAAAAGACTGAATTGTCGTGAACACGGAACAAGACGCAACTGACAAATGCTTTGACTAGCGCTGTCAGTCATGGGAAAACCCTTTAACTGTTAAAAGGACAAGATAATACATCGGACATTTAAACAGATTTTTTATTATGAACATAGGACTGACCTGAAGGAAAATGCTAAATCTGAATGCAGGTAATAAACTCGCTCACTCGATCTTTTTCTCACAATACTCTTCTACATAATACAGTAAGCTTCAATGAACAATATCGAGAACAAACAGTCTACGTTGCTAAGAGTGGTTGCTAAGGGTGTTGTGTAGTGATACAAAGAACCGTTGGGTGAAGCGGTCATAGCCGTGTTTTATCATGAATAAAACACAGCTATTGACCAATCAGAATCAAGGACAGGAACTAACCGTTTTATAAAAAAAACATAAATATTAGATGAAAAACTTAAAAATAAACAGAAATGATAAATTCTTTCTAGGCAGCTAACTGAAATAAAATAAACGTAAGTTTAAGTACTAAAATCACTAAATCTAAAAATGAAATAAAAATAAATTAAAGCTAAATAGAAATATGAAAAAAAAAAAAATAATAATAATAATAATAATAAAAATGCCAAAAGCACATACCAAAATTACAAAAACTTAAACTAAAATTAAAATGAAAACTGAAAATGTAAAAAATAAAAGCTAATTCAAAATATCTATAAATACTATAATAGTATTTAAATAATACTAAAATAACACTGATCTGGGTTACATTTATAAAGAAATCTTTTGTTAAAAGGTCTTTCTTGTAAGTTTCTCCAGCCATGTTTTGCAATAGTTTCTGACCATTGAACTCAATCACGTTTCTAAAGTTGTGCATTTGCAAAAGTCTTTACATTTTAGAGAATGTCATTATATTGATAAGGTACATTTCAAGTGTCTATAAAAACATATGTGTCGAATATGAATGAGATTTGCCTAAACTACAGAGTAAAAACCAGCACCACGATTATATTAATGCAGACTGGTGTACCTTATAGGCCTATGCTTCATCCAGAATCTCTCTGTGAATATGAAAGAGAATATGATATGACAGTTATTAGACACTTTATAACCTCAATTTGAAATAAATAAATAAATAAATAAATATATATATATATATATATATATAGGAAATGTGTAATTTCACCAGAGATTTTAGTGTAACTAGAAGAACACACTGTTTTTGCCTCTGAAGTTTTTTTTAACTAGTGAAGTCTGCGAACAGTATATTATCATTCCCACATATTTTGTTTTCTATGTATTAAATGGAACTATTTTAACTCAGGGAGAACAAGTGGGCTCTCAAGAAAACTGAGAACGGCTTGGATTAATGGTGTCCAATTACATATTTAGCTTTTTTTTATATCTCATCACTGAGTAACACATTATTCATGGTGCAATAGTACACACCAAATAGAAACACTGCCTCAGTGGCTGTTGTACAGAGAGAAAATTCCATTAAAATGCTAATTTAAACACTGTCTGATGTAATATTTAGGTTCATATTCGTCATACTGCATGTGAACCAGAAGGTTAGCTAGCACACGCCAGCTCATGCCAATGAATGTGGCATCAGTTATTTAGAAGTACACAAAACTCCTGAAATGCCAGTTGGATTCCCTTTAAAGCATCTCATTATGTTCAGCATACATGCAGTCAATATGCTGGCCGATGGAACCTGCTTGTACCTGTTACTGATATGCGTTTAAAAAACGGATAGTTCCTGTTCAATCTTATTAGGTAAGACCGTTTCAAAGCCAAAGTAGACGTTGTTCACGGGCTGCCAATGAAGACCATAGGCTGGCATTATTCAAATTTGTTACGAACCTTCAGAGGTTTGTGCAAGAAGTAAGACTGGAATTACTGAAGACTTGTTTCATTTTACATTGCTCCTGCACCATTTCAAAACCAGCCATCTCAGTGCTGAGAATTACTGTACAGTGATTTTACCAATGTAAAAGGTACTGAGATGATTTTACCACTGCTTTGCCATGGTAAAATCACTGTAACACACAGCTTCTAATTACCTTTTGCTTTACGTATATGTGCAAATCTGACATCTACAGTTATTTAAGCAGTTTATGCTGAGTTTTCATTAGTGTCAGACTATTTAATCATCTGCATTCAAAAGTAATCAAAGATGTCACAATGAAACTGATTAGACATCAGTGAGGTTGTTGATGAGCACAATTACATTCACTAACTGAAATCCATGCTATAAAGACCAGCAATGAAATAGCAATTATTGTTATTGTCATCAAATGGACCCAAGCAAAAAAAACAAAAACAAAAAAAAACAAACCTTAAAGACAACAGATAAACAATTAGTTATGCAAATTTATTTTATAATAATAATGTTTCAGTACCATTAATCGTCTCTTCAGGTCTTCTGGGTAATGCCTGTTGTGAAATGAAGACGTTACAGAAAGATCAAAGCCTGGAGAGGGAGACTAAAACGTCAAGTGTAATATTCATCTGATACATATTTATATGAAGCAAGATATACAAAGCATTTCAGTTCAGCAGGGGTCTGAACATATGTACTGGAATCCCAACTCAGACCGCTACTGAATGAATTTATGTTTGCCTGTGTGAGGAGGAATACAGCAGCCGCAGATATTTCTGTAAATATAATGAAACATTCATAGTAATGACTTAAAAACTTGAAACGCAAACAGCTGCACTCAAGCCATTATGTTCAGTGTTTGGCTGGCTAGAAATGTGTGAGGATATACAGAACCATTCAAAAGTTTGGAGCCAGTAAGATTTTTCTTTTTCTTTTTTCCCCCCAAAAGAAATGAATACTTTTGTTCAGCAAGAATGCATTACATTAATCAAAAGTGTCATTAAAGATATGTATGATGTTGCAAAAGATTTCTATTTCAAATAAATGCTGTTCTTTTGTACATTTAATTCATAAAATCATACTGAAAAAATATCACAACTTCCACAAAAAAATTAAAAGTGCAGTAAGCGATTTCTGAGAAACGCTGTTGAAAGTGGATTGGACCAAGCACCATAACACACTTGTAGCCAATCAGACACGCCCCCTGCGTGTCCACTCATGATGGGGGAGGAGAGAGAGATTTGAAGAAAGACTGTAGAAAGAGAGATGGCTGAGAGACATTACAAAAGAGAAAACGTCAGAGGAATATCACTGGTAAAAGAAGAGTTATGATCAGACAAGCATTATATTGGACCCGCGTTATTATTAGTAAGGCTTTCCAGCGCTGGAGAGAACTAAGCGGGAAGGCCTGAAAATGGACGTCAAGGTTGCGTTGTTTCTGATCCATACGTGAGTAACACTGGTTTTGAGTGTGTGCTGTTGGTCATGTGACTTTGCAACAAAAAAGTCATGTGCCTTTGCGAGATGGGACAGCATAACTGGACCAACCAGTGGACCAATCTCGTTGCGCAGCATCTGAAATGTTGTTTTGGTCATTCTGAAATGCCTTAGCCAAAGTCTGTCGTCAAAGTGCTTTGGTATAATTACCTCCCAGAACTGTCTTACACGACTGCATTCCCAAACAAATGCAACATAACATGACCACATTTATTGCTCTGAGGCCCACAGTGGCTTCTCCTACTGCAGCAAAATACAATTTTCTTAGTGATAGTGCCAGTTTATCAGGAAGTGATGAGTTTGTTCTCCTCTTCTCGCTGGATGGAAATGGTGCTTTAATCGCAAATGTTTTGTGTGATATTCCAATTTTGCACATAGGTTAAATTCGCAACTTTGGATGGAAACATAGCTACAGTGTCTGAAACGGTTCAATAAATAATTTGGTCTCTCTAAACAAAGTCCCTTTAAGACAAGTCATTTCACTCGGCGGCCATCTTCGCCTCTCGGGCATTCAAGTGCAGCTCCTATCTCTTTGAATGGGGAAACATCAAATTCTCCAAAGCTTTTTGCCAAGCTTTCGATTAAATTTCATAATTGAAATCGCCAATCAAATCTGACAACAACTGTCTCATAAATTTTGTTTCTAAACGCTCAAATCATGACAAAAAACGGTATTATTCAGGCTGGATCATGCTAATGCACATGCGCAGTCCTAAATGCGCGTCTTGTGCCTCATTTTGGAGGCGCGCGTCTGACTGTTTCTATAGGAACCAGAGCTTCTAATGGCCGCTGCAGTGACTTTACCAATCTGCGATTGGCTCTTATTTAGAAAGCGGGACTTATTCCGCCATATTGCGCATTGCACTTTCTCCCATTCAAAACAATACGAGTGACGCGTCTTGTGATATTCTATAGTTTTTGTCTCTAAACCCCTGCTTTCCGAGAGCCTACTCTGCTGATTGGTCAGATGGCTCAGTCTGTTGTGATTGGTCTACCGCTTACAGCACGTGTTGTGAACGAAATAGCCAGTACCATATCTGAATTAGATACAAACAGGCAGCCAATAAAGACCATAGGCTGGCATTATGCAAATTTGTTACAAATGTAGGTTTATGCAGAAATAAAAATGGAATTACTGACAACTTGTTTTTCAGGCAGTTCAGAATCGGTTCTTTCTTTTGGGAGACAAGAACTCTATTTATCGTGTACTTTGATCTTTGAAACTTTACATTTAATACTAAGTGTTTGTTGAAATCCCTTGCCTTCAGTATGAGCAAAAGAAATAGTGAATTGCTTGCCTAAGAAAACCATATGTAAAGAAATCACATTCAGCTTTAAGCTTCTAGTTACCTCACGATGAATATCTGGGAATAGACTCCAGACATAGTTAATTAATCTTTTATGGTATCATGAGAATATCTGAGACATTTTCAAATGTTTTGACAGATAATACCTGTTTGTGCAGATCTCAGATGAGTTATGGTGAGCCATCCGTTGCGGGAAGCCAGTCCTGAATCAGCAGAACAGGGCAACTCATGCAGTTCAAACCAGACCAGAGGGAGGGATGCAATCCGCTACATAAGTAATGACCTGGCCGGAAAAAAAAAAAAAACAGAACACACATGATGTGGAAATATGTTCTATAATGTACACTGCAGGATCTTCAAATCATGCCGATTCCATTTCACACAGTGTCTGGTAAAATATCCATCTCCATCATGAATAAAAGATGCACAAAGATTGAAGTAATCAGATTCATGCACCGGTGTGTCTTTTGTGTGCCGACTTGTCGGAGTCTTCTGCGTGAGGTGAATCCTCAGTGCATAGTTTAACACTCGTTTTAGCAAGATAATGAGGGCATTTTACATCCAACAATCACATTATCTGCAGTCATTAAGCTATAAGCTATACCATAGACTGTATTTTGGCCTACAGTATTAGATATTCTGGGGATGTGACGAATATATAATATGTCAACAGGATCTTTTCTATTGGATCCTCTGGGGCAAATTCACTAAAACAACTATTTAAATAATGCCACTGTCATTCTTTTCAGAGCAAATACGGCTTATGTCTATGTAAATTAGGCTTGTTATAGATTGTGCCTTATGACCACTCTTACGCAAATAACATTGTGCTACTGTATTATAGCCCATGTAAATCAAGCTGAGCATAATTTTATTAAAAAAGGATTTTGTGTACATTTTCTATTGATCTTGGCAGCAGTAATTCATCAAATGATGAGCATTAACTGATAATCAGTTGATATTTTTCTTTTACCAATACTTAATCCTTTCTGTCCCTCCATTGATAGTCCACCCAACTACCACTTTGACGCTTCAAAAAGTTCATAAAGAGATCGTAAAACAAATCCATATGTCCGACATACTAATCCGACGTACTTTGTAACAACGTGAGGGTGAGTAAATGATGACAGAATTTTCATTTTTGGGTGAACTATCCCTTTAAGACAAAAAACAAGATATTCTAAGAGGGTTACAATAATTCTGAAATAAACTAAAGTATATTATATTAGTCAGTGCATCACTCTCAGAGCAAGGACTGTCTAAAAAGAAAACAGTGTTTCTGTAAACTAAAGGATTGTTGAAGTCTTCAACTTTAGCATATTCAGTAGGCAAGTACAAAAGCATAGAAATGCATGACTGATTATTTTGAATTTTAATTTATAAAACAACACAACAGCAGCAGGTTGAATTACTTCATATTCACTAAATTAATCAATAGAACATTTTTACCACATATTTGTCACTGCTTAAATATAGCCCAGCAAAGGGCCAGATCATAAAATCAAATTTTACCCATTGACAAGATGCTAATAGAATAATGATTTTATGAGAGCATTCAGCTCTGCATATGGACATTAATAAACAACTATATTACAGAAAACATGTAGTGACTGAATCAACTACTATTTCATTTATACATTCAAGGGCCATACATTACTAAAAAGATGATAAATGTGTTATGTGCGGTGTTAAACGGGGACACTCTTAAAATTGCCTTTGAAGAGATGCGAACAGTCTGTGAGAATGGGAAAGTAATCACTGAGAGGCAAGACTGCATACCAAAAAAGCACATCTAGACCTCTTCTGCCATCCAATAATCCCCCTGGTTGCCATAACAACAGCTGGACTCATGTCCTCAGGGGGAGACTTTTCAGAAATTTTAGACAATTTTTTTGTAGATGGGATTTCACAGTAGGGCTGATATAATACAATTATATATAAAATAATTCATAAAAACATTTCAAGGTATATATAGATTGACAAACTCAGTTATAAAACAGATTTCTGTGGACTGTAGGACAGACTTGCATTCAATGATATGAAATAAGACACAATATATTGACTTCTAAAGACACTTTGTATTTTCAAGTCTTCACTAATCTGTCACAATAATGTAAAGATCTTCATTTGGTGTCTTTTCTTTGCCAATATTGATCTGCAATTAATTGATTAATCAGCATGTTATGTAATTCATGTAGCTAGTTCATGCATTCATGACTTCTAGACTGGATTACTGTAAAGTAGGGCTGGGCGGTATGACGATATATTGTTACCAGTATAAAATGTCTATCGTTGAAGATTTTGCTGTGTTATGTATATTGTGGTATGTAAACAGCCTATATAGCACTATTGACACTTCGGGACGTACTTGATGTTAAAAAGAGTTAGAAGCGCAATATATCCTAAAAAAGGTCTTCGTGTGCCAAAGTGAGCACACACAGAAAGTTGCCTCTCAAAAGGTGACCTCTCAGAAGGCGAATTGGGACTTGTTCAATGTTAAAAAGTGTTATTAAGTACAATAAGCAGGGTGGAGCTCAATGCGATGCACGCGCTGACTGACACACAGCAAGCACTTGCACAGAAAGCCTCTCAGCATGCGACTGCGAATTCAGTTCTCTTTCACGTCTTATTGCGCTTGAATGGTCGAATACACAAGCATGTGAAAATTCCCATCGTGTGGAGTATTCATGTAAACACAGCCGGTTATGTCTCAATTGAAAGTAAACAGTTGGGTGTAAACTGGATGTGTATCAGTATAATGGATCTGTGCATTTGGCCTTAAAGTGACAGCAGCCTAATATACTGCCTCTGTCTGTGTCATTAATGTTAATCAAACAAAAGAGAAAATAACTTACTGCTTACTGCCCTTACTTAGTTTTTTAGCTTTAATAAGAATATATTTATATGTAATTCATACAGTGAAGACTATGCAATATTTTATTTTTACATTTGATTATAAAACGGTTAATTCCTGTCCTTGATTCTGATTGGTCAATAGCTGTGTTTTATTCTCGATAAAACATGGCTATGACTGCTTCACCCAACGGTTCTGTGTATCACTACACAACACCCTTAGCAACCACTCTTAGCAACGTAAACTGTATGTTCTCAATTGATATTGTTCATTGAAGCTTACTGTATTATGTAGAAGAGTATTGTGAGAAAGAGATCGAGTGAGCGAGTTTATTACCTGCATTCAGATTTAGCATTTTCCTTCAGGTCAGTCCTATGTTCATAATATAAAATCAGTTTAAATGTCCGATGTGCTATCTTGCCTTTTTAACAGTTAAGGGGTTTTCCCGTGACTGACAGCACTAGTCAAAGCATTGTCAGTTGCGTCTTGTTCCGTGTTCACAACAATTCAGTCTTTTCAATATAAAAGTCTTCGCTACTGACTGACACACTCATAAAGACAGTCTTTGCTGCCATCTAATGGCGTAATAATGTAACTTCTGTTGCCGTTCACGGTCAGGGACTATTTTTTACGGTGGAAGGAAGGCTTTTAGTAAGAGTTTACGCCATGAAAGTTGCACTGATACATATTTTTGGCTTTAATATTTGTATTGTGTGGTAACCGTTTTATAAAAGCAATAAGGTACTCGAGGCTAGTGCTGTATCGTAAATAAGTCACGGCTGAAGGGGTTGCAGGCACTCTGCTTAATGTTGTGCCAAACAACGCCCTTCAGCTGTGACTTATTCACGACACAGCACAGCCTCTCGTACCTTATTGCTTACTTATTAAATTATTATTTGTCCAATTGTTTGTAATTTGCTTCTTTTTTCTTATTTTTAATGACAGAAATGAGATAAAATAACACAAAATAACTATATCGTGATATAGACTGTTATACTGAAATAAGATTTCTCATATTGTGAAATAGGAATTTGGTCATAACGCCCACCCCTATACTGTAAAGCATTACTAGGAGGTCATCCTGCATCCTTAACAAACAAGTTACAATTAGCCCAAAATGCATCTGCTATTGCATCTGCTAGTTCTTACCAGGTCAAGAAATTATGATCATATGACACCAATTTTATCTTCTCTACACTGGTTACTTATTAAGTTCTATATGGATTACAAAGTATTGCTATTGACTTATAAGACCCTAAACGGTTCAGCTCCTGTTTATTTAACCAATATTCTATCGCCTTACAATCCATCACACTCTTTAAGGAACTCTTGGTAGTAGTTATCTAAGTCCACAAAATTTTGGTAGTAGATATCTAAGTCCACTATAGGAGGGAGAACATTTTTGCATTTGGCTCCTAAACTCTGATAATGTCTGGGGCTCAGAGACATTCATTACCTAAAATTCATGCATTTTAGGTAAAGTTGCTTTGTAATGATATGCATTTTGAAAAGCGCTATACAAATAAATGTGAATTGAATTGGATGTAAAATCTGTAATTAACCAAAAACTAAACCTAAAAAAAACAAACATTTTATTGCAGTTTGAAACAACTGAATTTCAAAGGAGTGCTGTGACACTGTCAAACTGAGAAATATAAATGAAGAATTGTGGTGATGAGGGAATATAAACATGACTGAGGTTTCGCGTGAACCCAATTACTGGATGTATTGTGGCCGTGGCCTGAATTAGATTCTCTAACACTGATGCATTGTCCCTTTGCACAGTAGATAATATTTCTTTTATAAATAACCTTCACTTTCTCCAACAGTCCATCACTGAAACAGATCTCTACAAACTATGGGTCTTTTATAATATCACCAAAGAGTACATTTTTAAATCTTGTTGAGCAATTTCTGACCTGCAATCATAAGCAATATCAATGGTTTTGTCAGGAGAATGAATAATGTGATTTGATCTTTGAAGCATTACAGTAATTGTTTTCATAGACGTTCATGGGTCATCGGGTACATGTGATTTAAACTCGCTTTGCAATAATAACTAATTTCTGACAATATAATACTCAAAAGATATCTATAAAGTTGCATTGCAAGGAGGTCTATAAAACTTGGAAAAATAAATACATTAGCATTCCCTTCTCAACTGCACATGCAGAAAAATTAAATTACAAACAAACAAACAAATAAGCAAGCAAGCAAACCAAGCAAACACTGACAAGATATTTACAATACACAATAATATAATAAATAAAAAATACAATGTATATGTTACTTGAAAAAAGTTAATTTTGTCAGAATAAGTGAGAATTTATTTTTCCATCCATCCATCCATCCATCTGATAGATAGTAATAGTAGTAGTAGTAGTAGTAGGAAAGTTCCACTTTTTAAAAAGGGGGCTTTCAGCTTTTCTTTTTTCTGTAGCTTTTTTAATGAAATGATTTCCGTGGCTAGTCATTTAAACATGACATCAATAGTGTTAGACAAAGGGGTTTCTGTGATGCACAGAATTCCCAGAAGTCTTTTACAATATTGATTGGCCAATCAGATCATGCAGAAAACAAGTGTAATATTGGCAACAAAAACATAGATGGCCTTTCACCAGGCAGCATGAAATGGATTAATAATTGTCAGACTAAGTACCTCACAATCAACACTTTGGAAGATCAAAAAGCCAATGCCAGAGACCCTTGCTGTCAGTTTTACAGCTCACATTTTATAAATAATGACATGTTGCATAAACTGATTCCTGGGGAGCGTTGAAAAACATCTATATGTTCAATCCACCCTGTGGTGCCAATGCAATCTGAATCATAATAATGATAGCAATTTTGTAACAAAATGACTGCAATAAAAAAAAAAAAAAAAAAATGTCCAGAAAGGTACTAAAGACATCATTAAATCAGTCGACGTGACTGCAGTGGTTCAACCTTAATTTTATAAAGCGACGAGAATACTTTTTGTGCACAAAAACAAAATAAAACTGCTATGCTTCTTACGTGTGTAATGTGTTTGGGCATTAAAAAATGTCTGCAAATTTAAAAAGCACAAAGTCTACTTCACAGGTAGATATTCTTTATATCAGTGCACACTGAACTCCCTGAAACGCCTCGATTGAAGTCTTGAGTTTTCTTCCAGGAACATACATGTCTCATGACCTGGTTGATTTGCGATAGTAATGTGTTGAAACTCACGGTTATGGTAAGAGGCGCTGCAATTCCAAAACACGCTCAAAGCGGTTGACCAATCACAACACACTGATCCAGCCGACCAATCAGAGCACATTGCGCTGTACGGATGAATAGGCTTCATAGAGACAGGAACTAAACAGGGGTGCGTTTCCCAAAAGCATCGGTAGCCAACTAACTTACGTCGTTATTATAATAGTTCAACGATTTGGTGTTTCCAGAAACCATAGTTCAAATGAACATTCGCAAACTACATCGCAAACTTGTGTGGTTGGAATGGCCGCTCTTGTTTTTATGACATGTGGATTTAATAAATCATTATCTTGAGCAAAATAAGCAAGCTGACATTAAGTACAATGTATATCTTTTATTTAGAATATATACAAATGTCATTTACATATTTTAATTTGTCAAGAGATTTTAAGCAACTCTTTTAAAGAGTGTGCATGTGCATACATGCTCTAGTATGTAAGATGGAGCCTATGATTGAATCTGGAAATAAAGCAAAGTAACTGAGAAAAACATGAAGTCATCAGATTCCATGTCCGTAATTTATAGAAAAAAATCTGGTATTAATTCTATCTCAAACGGATTCATTTAAAGATGTTAGTACTCCACCACCTGTGTGACATCATTAACCAACGAGGCCGAAATACAGGTTTGTGAAAATACGGTTTCGGGAAACAGTCGTGACTAGCTAGTTGATTTGTTCAACGATGCACTGTACTATGGTAGTGAAGCAGTGAGTTACGTCGTTGTACGGGAAATGCACCCCAGAGCATTACTGACAGACTATGAATAGATGTGCTACAACAATGTAAAATATGGGATAATAATGTGTGTGTGTTTTTTTTTTTGAAAACAAAATCAAGATTCTGTAAAAGGTCATAATGTGGCCTCTTTGAGCAAGAAAATACTGGGTAATATAAGGCAATTACATGGGTTAAGGTTAGGTTCAGGGTTAGTACTTAATTATTAGACAGTTATTGTAATCACTATAATAAGTTCATAGTATGTACATGTGGAACAGGACTGTAAAATAAAGTTCTACCTACAGTAAATGACTATTAAGGAAAGTGCATTGGTTGCACATACAACAAAGCAGTAGTATCCTATAGGATAAGGGCTGTGAATAGGATATTTATTAGGTCAGTTTCATCTCTGTTACTGTATATGTATAAAACAAATAAACTGAACACCAGTGATTCGAGTGATCTCTTGCATTATACTGAAAGCAGAACTTTTTACAATGTTATGAAAATAGTAAAGATTAAGGCCTGAGCTTTACACTACCCCAAAATGACCACAAATCATTTAAAACCATATGGCTTGTGCTTTGAGCTCAGTGGAAAGCATCAAAGCAGCTTTAAAGCTGAGGCTTATCCCGAATAATATGGTTGATCCTCTACGTATGGTCCAAGCAGATTCATAATTCCCCATTACATCTCCCTGAATGATAGACGGAGCATGATCACAAGCCTCTGTACTCATAGATGAGATCGTATGATATCAACACTGATATGACGTGATATAACTGAAATCTAAGTTTTCAGTTCTTTTGATTGTCCGCTTATAAATATGTAGGTAAAGCGCCAGTAGTAATACTATTTCGTGTTGATGTTGCCTTTGAAATGCTTTTGTGCATAATTCCTTTAAATGAATGCTTTCTGTCATGCACACTGCATTACAAAAATAAAAATAAAAAATCACTTGATTCCTGAAGCAGAAAAGGGAATATGTTTTTAATGAAAGCATCATCCACTGCTCGGCTTTGTCACTAATCTGATGAGCAGCCTTCACAGACTACAGAGAGAGTTTTGAGAAACCTCAGACAGGTTTTCAAGATGCTGTCAGCTCCCATACAAGATAAAAATCATTCCGTGAGTAGCTATATCATTTTGTTTATCATTCATATCACTTTCTCAAAGTTTAATTTAAGTCTGACATATTTTTTGTACCATGCCTCTATGTGCATTACAAATGACGGGATTCAATAATTCATCGTCTTTTTTAATCTTCTTCTTAAGTTTAATCTTGGTCTTATTGATCAGATAAATGTAGGTCAAGAACATGACATGGGTTTGTCCTGAGTTTCGAGAAAGACTGATATTCACTGTTATTCATTTTTTTTCATATTGCAAGCCAGAAAAAATAGCCAAAAATAGCAGCAATTGATCCATACACACAGGATACATTAACATATCTTGATATTCTTCAACTGTAAATCTTTAATCCAATTCAATCCAATCCAATGTACTTCAACCAATACAAATGTATTGTTAAATAAAGCAAATAAGGTTTTGAGAATTGCATTAGTATTTGAAATTGATAATATTAGTAACATAACAAATAAAATAATAAAATAGCTTTGGCATCAGAGTAATAAACAAATAAAAGAATTTCCATTTTCTGAACAGATTACCTGGGCATCAAAATATTAAAATAATAATAAATAAAATAAAATAAAATAAAATAAAATAAAATAAAATAAAATAATAAAACATTTTAATTCTGAACAAAAAAATATAAGAACAAAAGATACAAGTATTTTTATGTAGTAATAATTTAATGTAGTATAATTTTCATTACAAGTAAAATGTTTGAACACTATGAATACTTATTCACTTTGAATACTTGTTCTCTATGAATAATTTCTTCCTTTATTATTCATTATTTTTAATTAATTGATTTATTTATAGCTTTTCCTTCACTATCCAGTAACGAGTCAATAAATAAATATTTTGTAAAAAAATAATAATAATAATAATAATAATTAATTGAATAAAATTATTAATCAAATGTATTAATAAATAAATAATAATAAAAGCATTGGCCAAGCTTTGTGTTTTTAATAGAGACCATAAAGAGAGATCATTTAAAAAAAATAAAAATAAAATTATATATATATATATATATATATATATATATATATATATATATTAGTGGGTGCAGGACACTATACTTCATTTATGTAAGTGAGGATAGCAAAATAAAGTAAACTGTGACATATTATACAAACCCGATTCCAAAAAAAGTTGGGACACTGTACAAATTGTGAATAAAAAAGGAATGCAATGATGTGGAAGTTTAAAATTTCAATATTTTATTCAGAATACAACATAGATGACATATCAAATGTTTAAACTCAGAAAATGTATCATTTTAAGGGAAAAATAAGTTGATTTTAAATTTCATGGCATCAACACATCTCAAAAAAGTTGGGACAAGGCCATGTTTACAACTGTGTGGCATCCCCTCTTCTTTTCTAACAGTCTGCAAACGTCTGGGGACTGAGGAGACAAGTTGCTCAAGTTTAGGAATAGGAATGTTGTCCCATTCTTGTCTAATACAGGCTTCTAGTTGCTCAACTGTCTTAGGTCTTCTTTGTCGCATCTTCCTCTTTATGATGCGCCACATGTTTTCTATGGGTGAAAGATCTGGACTGCAGGCTGGCCATTTCAGTACCCGGATCCTTCTTCTACGCAGCCATAATGTTGTAATTGATGCAGTATGTCGTCTGGCATTGTCATGTTGGAAAATGCAAGGTCTTCCCTGAAAGAGACGACGTCTGGATGGGAGCATATGTTGTTCTAGAACTTGGATATACCTTTCAGCATCGATGGTGCCTTTCCAGATGTGTAAGCTGCCCATGCCACACGCACTCATGCAACCCCATACCATCAGAGATGCAGGCTTCTGAACTGAGCGCTGATAACAACTTGGGTTGTCCTTGTCCTCTTCAGTCCGGATGACATGGCGTCCCAGTTTTCCAAAAAGAACTTCAAATTTTGATTCGTCTGACCACAGAACAGTTTTCCACTTTGCCACAGTCCATTTTAAATGAGCCTTGGCCCAGAGAAAACGCCTGCGCTGATCATGTTTAGATATGGCTTCTTTTTTGACCTATGGAGTTTTAGCCGGCAATGGCGAATGGCACGGTGGATTGTGTTCACCGACAATGTTTTCTGGAAGTATTCCTGAGCCCATGTTGTGATTTCCATTACAGTAGCATTCCTGTATGTGATGCAGTGCCGTCTAAGGGCCCGAAGATCACGGGCATCCAGTATGGTTTTCCGGCCTTGACCCTTACGCACAGAGATTGTTCCAGATTCTCTGAATCTTTGGATGATATTATGCACTGTAGATGATGATAACTTCAAACTCTTTGCAATTTTTCTCTGAGAAACCCCTTTCTGATATTGCTCCACTATTTTTCGCCGCAGCATTGGGGGAATTGGTGATCCTCTGCCCATCTTTACTTCTGAGAGACACTGCCACTCATGAGAGGCTCTTTTTATACCCAATCATGTTGCCAATTGACCTAATAAGTTGTAAATTGGTCCTCCAGCTGTTCCTTATATGTACATTTAACTTTTCCGGCCTCTTATTGCTACCTGTCCCAACTTTTTTGGAATGTGTAGCTCTCATGAAATCCAAAATGAGCCAATATTTGGCATGACATTTCAAAATGTCTCAACTTTCAACATTTGATATGTTATCTATATTCTATTGTGAATAAAATATAAAAGTTTATGAGATTTGTAAATTATTGCATTCCTTTTTTATTCACAATTTGTACAGTGTCCCAACTTTTTTGGAATCGGGTTTGTACACAAAAAATTCTTCATACAGTGGACTACTAGTAAAATTGCTAAAAAATTGGAACCAAAAATTATTCAGACACTTTGACCTGACTATGTTTTACTTAAGTGTTATCTGACATAATTAAGATTTTTTTTTTTTTTTCTGACACAGTTTAACTCTGAGATCTTGTCATATTTTATATCTTTTTTTTTTTTTTTTTTTTTTTTTTTTTTACTATAGTGAATAAACTGTATTAATGAATGAAATGTTCAAGGTGTCTGAATAAATTTTTGGTTTGACTGTATATAAAATATAAGAGTGTCATTGAAACAACAAACAGTCAGGAAAGTCCTCTATCACCCTCTTAGTAAACTCTAGATCTAGAGCCAATCCTTAAACCCTTCCAGCTCTGTAAAGAAGGAGGTCAAAGCAGGGTCTGAACAAGAGCTGAGGTAATCAGGGGTGTTGGAGGGGCACTGGGATAATTTCCGGATAGGTCAGAACCTTACTGTAGAGTTGAGCTCACTCCATGTCCACAGACAACGAGGTGAGGAGCAGTTTTGTTGCCAATCTGGATAAAGTACTGTTAGCTAAGCAGAAAGCAGGAATTGAAAAAGTTTTTTTTTTCTTTTTTTTCCACAATTCTGGCTGCTCAAATGCATTCCATGCCTCTGAACTTCAGATGAGGTTTTGCCCTCAAATTGCATGAGACAGAAAATGTCACAGACATCTGTATCACTCCAAGACATAAAATTTGAATGCTGAAATGAATGATGGAGCAGAATGAATAGAGATGAAGTAGAATGGGATGCATGTTAGATTCATTGTTAGACTGAAGGATTATAATAGTATATTGCACATGTTGTGGTGGAAATAAGCCATTTTTGGATGTGTATACATAAATCAGACATCTACAGTACATGTAACTGCATAAACGTTCATACTTACTCTATTTCCATCAGATACTTTCACTATTGAGAAATTTAATTTCCACAATGTCGCAATCAATCAATCAATCAATCAATCAATTAATAAAGTCTTCCAGAGAGCCATGTAATAAGCAAGTTTACAATAAAGCCATCAGAAAATGATGCTAATTAAAAATATTGTTGGCACTAAATAAACAAACAATGGGCTTGAAATATAGAAAGACAAGTGCTTAAAATAAATTGAATAAAATCTTATGGCTGTGGTTAAAAAAAGGGTCCTATCGTCTTAATATTACCTAGATAGATTTCATTTAAGATAACATATTTGCAATATATCTTTAGTACTCCCAAAGTCAATGCATTTCTACATGTATATTTAATATTGCAAAAATTTAGTATAATTTTAGTCTCATTTAGTATCACATTTACATGACCAGTCAAAAGTTTAAACACGCTTTTTCACTAAAGTTGCACCTCTATCAACAACAGGACACTTTCATTTAAATGCATTGTACCCTTTTATCGGCATTATATTTCGGGTTTCGTGTAGCTCAATTAGTAGAGCATTGCAATATACAACAATATGCAATTGTGGGTTCAATCACAGGGAATGCATGTGCTAATAAAGTGCACTATAAATCACTAAGGGTAGCTTTAGAGTTGGGGTAGGTGTAGTTGTTAATAAAAAAAAATTAGTTTTGCTAAATGGAAATAGGACAAATGGCGGGTAAGTGACCGTGTAAAAAGTCCACACATTGCATTTAAAGAACACGCATTTTGACTGGTAACGACTGTGATACGTCATTTCATGACGACAGACGTAACTGTCATTAGAGGGCGCATGACTTTAAAACGTAAATATAGGTCGTAATAAGGTGCTTGAAAAAACGACCGATAGGGTCATTTTTTGGAGGACGACAGTCTCTTTCCTTCACTGTCCATTAAAATAAAATGTAAAAAAATTAAAAAATAAAATGAGAACTGAAATAAAATTTCAAGTAATAAATAGCCTTAGATCAAAATGTTTTTAAGATCATGAGAAACATAAATGTTGAGAAAAAAAAAAAAAAAAAAAAAAAAAAAAACTTTTGACAGCACTTTAGTTACCAGTAAGTGCACATTATTGAGTTAGCTGATTTTCAACCAGCTTTGTATTGTTACAGTGTGGGTAATATAAAAAAGAACAATGAGTTCTCTTTCTCCATGTTACATCCCGATCTTCCTGAGTATTTGTCAACAAAACAGCAGCTCCAGGGCTTTTGTTAAAACTACAGATCATACTTCTGCATTTTTGTATCCCTGCCCACTGACATTCAAGCCCAGTACAAGATGGCTGTTGAAGTTTCCCAAAACCTTTATCTCTAGACATGTAGCACCACTTTTTTTTTTTTTTTTTTTTTTTTTTTTTTACTGCATATATATTTATTAAAAGGCCATCTTGGCAGGACTGAATTATCATTTAAGGCAGGGATGGGCAACTTTGGTCCTGGAGAGAAACTGTCCTGCAGAGTTTACCTCCCACCCTGATAAAACTCACCTGCCTGTAGCTTTCCAGTAATCCTGAAGACATTAGCTTGTTCAGGTGAGTTTCATCAGGATTGGAGCTAAACTCTGCAGGACAGTGGCCCTCCAGGACCAAAGCTGCCCATCCCTGATTTAAGGTGTCTATGTGCAATGAAATGACTGATGCTTTGATGGACACATACTCACAATTCAACATACACACACACAGATCTACACTGA